>NC_136063.1:1067296423-1067676423 GCF_964261635.1 Lissotriton helveticus
CCAGGTCCCCGTCTAACATTGGTGGCCAGCGGCGCGATCCGAACCAACGCGTACCGTACAGATAGTAACTCACCCTACGACTAAACCACAATGACGACCAAAGAGAGCGGATCGGCAGAGAAGTTCCAGATGGAAAAGCTGGAGGAATACAGCCACCGAGAGCTAAAACAATTTTGCATGGACTTAGGCATTGCTACCACCGGGCTAAGCACAAAAGAAGACTTCAAAAACGCCCTAGAGGCCTGGACAGAGACGAATACCGCCACACCCCGGGACCTCGAAGCCCCGGAAGTCAACACCACCCTAACGGAAGAACGGAGAACAGGTCCCTCCCGAGAAGAGATCCAGGAGCGGGAAAAAAATAGACTACACGAGCTAGACTTGGCACGGCTCAAATTAGACGGAGAATTGAAGCTGGCGGAACAGAAAATAAACTTAGAACACTTACGGCTCAGAGAAGAGCGAGAGGAAAAACAGAGACAGAGGGATCTCGAAGAAAAAAGACTGACATACGAACACGAGTGCAAACTAGCAGAGATAGAAATACGCAAACTGAACCCAAACCTAGGGGTGCCCGAGCCACCGCGCTCCCCGGGTACTACCGAACAGAAGGTCCACATCCCCAAGGATGTGGTCCGAGAATACCACCGGAACGACGACATACAGCAGTGGTTCAAGGCCTACGAGATCGCCATGACGGCCCACAGGATCGCTCGAAGTGACTGGGGAACTGGGCTATGGGGAAGATTCGTCAATGAGGGCCGTGATGCCCTGCTGCAGCTTCCGGACCATCAAATGACGTCCTATGACCACATGAAGGCCGCCCTCCTCAGCCGATATGGGCTCACGCCCGAAATGTACCGCCAGAGGTTCCGCAACTGCACCCGGATCCCAGGTACAACTTGGTTGGAGTACGTAAACTACTTCAGCCGAGCCTTCGAGGGGTGGATCAAGGGTAACAACGTAACCACCTACGAACAACTCTTCAATCTCATTGTGTGGGAGCACCTCTCCAACAACTGTTTCGTCGAACTCAGGCAGCACCTCCTCGACAGTAAATTGACTGAACCACGGCAGCTCGCCACCGAGGCGGACCGGTGGGAGAGCACCCGAGTGGCCCGGAGTGGGCCGAATGAGCAGAACAGATCCAACCAAGGTCATCATCGTCCCCGAGGAGGAGGAGGAGGACCGGGCCGAGGCAGAGACGCTGTCCCGGTCACTCCCGCCAACACCACCCCGCCCCCAGCCGGCCGGGGAAACCCCCCGATGCGCCCGGGGTTCCGAGCCAACGTTACGTGTCACCGATGCCAGCGAGTCGGCCACTACGCCAGTGACCCGACCTGCCCGAAGAACCCGGCGCCCGGGCCACGCCAGGTGGCTGCCGCCGCCCTAGGAGAAGAACAAGTCTCCGAAGACACTGAAGCATACGAGTCGGGGCAGTTCGAGTGGGAACCTGCCGCCATGACCCTGGCCTGCCTAGGGGGAAGAGACATGGTCCCGCGGACTCCCCTGCCAGCCAACACTCGGAAGTACAGCCAATGGGTGAGCATAAATGGGCGCAAGGCCGAAGCCCTGCGTGACACCGGGGCCAGTGTGACGGCCGTCCGCTGTCACCTGGTGACCCCAGAACAAATCCTGCCAAACGTTCTTTGCCCCGTCCGATCGGCAGACAATTCGGAGAGCCTGTGTCGGATGGCCTGCGTCCCCTTCGAATGGGGAGGAGTGTCCGGCATGCTAAAAGTAACTGTCCGCGACGATGCCCCCGTGGACTGCCTCCTGGGGAACGATCTCGAGAGCTCCCCGTGGGCAGCTGTTGAAAGAAGAGAGCATCTGGGGATGTTGGGTCTCCCGGACTGGGCGTGCGTGACCACCCGGTCCATGGCCACCCGCACCATCCCTAGACCGGAAGAACCCGAATGGTCAGCACCTCCTCCCCCGATCGCTCCCGAAGAAGACTCCATCCATACCGACCACCCGGACCCAACCCCAGAGGGGTCCGCACAGCCCCCCGAACTTCCCGACCTGGCTCAGTGGCGTCAAGAAGGGGGGCCCACCCAAGAACAATTCCGGCAGGAGCAAAAGACCTGTCCCTCCCTCGAGGGACTGCGACAGCAAGCGCTCGCCCAGGGCCAAGGAGACACCACCGGGGCCCACTGGGTTTATTGGGACAATGATCTCTTGTACAGCGAGCAGAGAATCGCAGAGCTGGGGGCCGGTCGAGTGCTGGTGGTGCCCCTCCGCTTCAGAGACTTCCTGTTGAACTTGGCCCATGATGTCCCCCTGGCTGGGCACCTGGGGCAAGACAAAACCTACCACCGCCTGGTGACTCACTTTTTTTGGCCCAAAATGAGAAATGACGTCTCCAACCACTGCCGGTCCTGCCGGTCCTGCCCGACCTGCCAGGCCAGCGGGAAGAGCGGCCGCAAACTCAAGGCACCCCTACAACCATTCCCCGTGGTGACCACCCCGTTCGAAAGGGTGGGAATAGACATTGTGGGGCCCCTGGACCCCCGAACAGCACAAGGGCATCGCTTCATCCTGGTCCTGGTGGACCACACCACCCGCTATCCTGAAGCGGTCCCCCTTCGTACTATAACAGCCCCGGTAGTGGGTCGAGCCTTAATGGGGATCTTTTCTCGAGTGGGCTTCCCCCGGGAAGTCGTCAGCGACAGGGGTACGAACTTTATTTCAAAGTATATGAAATCCCTCTGGCAGCAGTGCGGGGTCACTTACCAATTCACAACCCCCTATCACCCCCAGGGAAACGGACTGGTCGAGCGGTTCAACCGCACTCTCAAGGGGATGATCATGGGGCTGGAGGAACCCCTACGCCGCCAGTGGGACGTGCTACTACCGTGCCTCCTCTTCGCCTACCGAGAAGTCCCCCAGAAGTCCCTCGGCTTCAGCCCCTTCGAACTCCTGTACGGACACCCCGTTCGCGGGCCTCTCAGCCTAGTGAAGGAGGAATGGGAAATGGCCCCCCTAAAAACCCCTCCAGACGTCTACAAGTACCTCCTGACCCTCCGCAATCAGACCCGGAAATTCAGGGAGATCGCCAAAGCCAATCTTGAGGCCAGTCAAGAGGACATGAAGAAGTGGTACGATCAACATGCCTCCTCCATCGAGTTTGAACCGGGTCAGCAGGTATGGGTGATGTCCCCCATCGAACCGTGTGCCTTACAGGACAAATTTACAGGGCCCTTCAAGGTGATCGAGCGCAAGAGTCCCGTCACCTATCTCATCGACCTGGAGTCCCCCCGGAACCCCCTCCGGGTTCTCCACGCCAACAGACTCAAACCCCACTTCGTGCGCTCAGAGCTCAGCCTGCTGATGGCTACCGACAGTGGCGCAGAAGGAGACTCCGAGCCCCTCCCTGACCTACTGAGGACCCGTGAAAGAGATGGTTCGGTGGACGGGTCCGACTCTCCGAGGCCCTGACCCCAGAGCAGCATCAAGATTGTTGGGCCCTCCTGCTGCCGTTCGCAAACCTGTTCTCCCTCGCACCCGGAGTCACCTCCTGGTGCCTGCACGACGTGGACACTGGGGACAGTCCTCCTGTCCGACACCGGGCGTACCGAGTACCGGATCGGGTACGTACATGCATCCAAGAAGAGGTCTCCAAGATGCTCGCCCTCGGGGTCATCGAACCTTCGGACAGTCCCTGGGCCAGCCCGGTCGTCCTGGTCCCCAAGGCCGCGGCCCCGGGCACCACACCTGAGCTCCGATTCTGCATCGACTATCGGGGTCTGAACGCGGTCACCCGAACCGACGCTCACCCTATCCCCCGAGCAGATGAACTAGTCGACCGCATGGGGGCAGCCCGCTACCTAAGCATCTTCGACCTGACAGCGGGCTACTGGCAGATCGGCCTCACCCCCAGGGCCCAAGAACGTTCCGCTTTCTCCACCCCGGATGGGCACTACCATTTCAGAGTGATGCCATTCGGCATGAAGAACGCTCCAGCCACTTTTCAAAGACTGGTGAACCAGGTATTGGCGGGCCTCGAAGAATTCAGCGCCGCCTACCTGGACGACATCGCGGTATACAGCCGCCACTGGACAGACCACCTCCACCACCTCCGAGAGGTCCTGCAGGCCCTCCAACAGGCCGGCCTCACCATAAAGGCCAGCAAGTGCCAAATCGGCCAGGGGTCCGTGACCTACCTCGGACACCAAGTGGGGAGCGGTCTGGTGGCCCCCCTCCAACTCAAGGTAGCTGCCATTCAGTCCTGGCAACCCCCCGAAACACAAACCGAGGTCCAAGCCTTCCTGGGGCTCACCGGATACTACCGGCGGTTCGTGAAGGACTATGGCAGCATTGTGGGGTCCCTCACGGAACTCACGTCTAAGAACCACCCAAAAAGAGTCAACTGGACTCCCGACTGTCAAGCGGCCTTCGAGAAGCTGAAGGCCGCCATGTGCACCGCTCCTGTGCTCCAGGCCCCCGACTACAGCCGCGAGTTCATCGTTCAGACCGATGCCTCCGACCATGGTATTGGGGCCGTCCTCTCCCAACTGAACCCCGAAGGAGTCGACCAACCAGTGGCCTTCATCAGCAGATGCCTACTGCCCCGAGAACAGCGCTGGAGCACCATTGAGCGAGAGGCCTTCGCAGTAGTATGGGCCCTCAAGAAGCTCCGGCCTTACCTCTTCGGAACCCACTTCCGGGTACAAACAGATCATCGGCCCCTGCAATGGCTCATGCAAATGCGGGGGGAGAACCCCAAACTATTGCGATGGTCCATCTCCCTGCAGGGGATGGACTTCACTGTAGAGCATCGCCCTGGTCAAGACCACGCCAACGCGGACGGCCTGTCCCGCTTTTTCCGCCTCGACGAGGAAAGTCCCCAAGAGGATGGGTGACTCTCCCCGCCTTCAGCTGGGGGGGACGCATGTTGGACAGGCCCCATGAAGGGCTCGCTACCTCCCCGCTTGACAGGGCCCTGGTACCGGCCTTCCAGGTACTACCCGCAGAAGCAACCCCCAACCCGTCCCCCATGGGACGTCTGCTCCTGGGAATCCCTGTGTCCCTGGCCTGGGCCACCGTCAGCACCCTTGCCCGGGCCAGCCGCCATCTTAGACACTGCACCACGAGGCCGCGTGGCCTCAGCTCGACCCCAACCCCGGGCCTGGCCAGGCCCCGACATCCCGGCACCACCATCCACCCAGGAGGTGAACGGACCACTTGGCCGGTCAATGGGAGTAAGAAGTGTCGATGGCTCTCTCCCGCCAGGTGCCGATCACCCCCAGCCTCCCCGGGCGCTGGCTCCACCCCCCTGCTGGGTGTCTGGACTCCCTCATCCCGGACCTCCCGACCTCCAAGAGCGAGGGTCCGGACATCAAAGAGTGCCAGACCTATAACTGAGGCAGCCCCAGAACAGGAAGGCAGTTGTATCCTGGAGTCAAGAGACACCGTGATGAACTCATCCTTGACGGACTGCTGGCGCTGCCGCAGCCCTGCCTTGTGAACGATTGTCCTGCCTGCTGGCACTGCCGCGGCCTTCTGCAACCTTCATCCTCGTGGGACCTGCTGGCGCTGCCGCGGCCCGTTGCAACCTTCATCCTCGTGGGACCTGCTGGCGCTGCCGCGGCCCGTGGTAACCTTCATCCTCGTGGGACCTGCTGGCGCTGCCGCGGCCCGTTGCAACCTTCATCCTCGTGGGACCTGCTGGCGCTGCCGCGGCCCGTTGCAACCTTCATCCTCGTGGGACCTGCTGGCGCTGCCGCGGCCCGTTGTAACCTTCATCCTCGTGGGACCTGCTGGCGCTGCCGCGGCCCGTTGCAACCTACGACCTCTTCGGGACCTGCTGGCGCTGCCGCGGTCTGACCCGTCCGAACACCGAGCTCGAGGATTGTGAGCTATCACCGTTCCACCGCTGTACCTACAGGTACCAAGACTGTCCCGCTACCCCCTTCCCTAATAGAGACTAGAATTGAGAGGATCATCGTGTCCTGATTTCATTGTATCGTACTACCTTACTTCAAGAACTGCCTATAAAAGGTGTTAATCTGATCTTCGTGTGGTGTCCATCTGTGGGGGGGGAAGTTACTTGTCTGTACGATCACTGGGGACGGCCCTCACCGGAGGCCTCTCCCCTTGTGCTCGGCCGACCCTCCAGGTCCCCGTCTAACAGTCACTCTTGCACTCACTCTACACTCACAGTCACTCTCGCACTCACTCTGCACTCACAGCCACTCTTGCACTCACTCTGCACTCAGAGTCACTCTTGCACTCACTCTGCACTCACAGTCACTCTTGCACTCACAGTCACTCTTGCACTCACTCTACACTCACAGTCACTCTCGCACTCACTCAGCAGTCACTCTGGCACTCACTCTGGCACTTACTCTGCACTCACTCTGCACTCACAGTCACCCTCGCACTCACTCTGCACTCACTGTCACTCTCGCACTCACTCAGCACTCACTGTCACTCTCGCACTCTGCACTCTTACACTCACTCTGCACTCACTGTTGCTCTCGCACTCACTCTGCACTCACTGTCACTCTCGCACTCACTCTGCACTCACTGTTGCTCTCGCACTCACTCTGCACTCACTGTCGCTCTCGCACTCACTCTGCACTCACTGTCACTCTTGCACTCACTCTGCACTCACTGTCACTCTCGCACTCACTCTGCACTCACTGTCACTCTCGCACTCACTCTGCACTCACTGTCACTCTCGCACTCACTGTAACTCTCGCACTCACTCTGCACTCACTGTCACTCTGCACTCACTGTCGCTCTCGCACTCACTCTGCACTCACTGTCACTCTCACACTCACTCGGCACTCACTGTCACTCTGCACTCACTGTCACTCTCGCACTCACTCGTCACTGACTGTCACTTTAGCACTCACTCTGCAGTCACTATCACTCTGCACTCACTGTCACTCTCACACTCACTGTCACTCTCACTCTGCACTCACTGTCACTCTCACTCTGCACTCACTGTCACTTTCGCACTCACTGTCACTCTCACTCTGCACTCACTGTCCCTCTCGCACTCACTGTCACACTCACCCTGCACTCACTGTCGCACTCGCACTCACTCTGCACTCACTGTCACTCTTGCACTCACTCTGCACTCACTGTCACTCTCTGCACTCACTGTCGCTCTCACACTCACGCTGCACTCACTGTCACTCTCGCACTCACTCTGCACTTAATGTCACTCTCACTGTCACTCTGCACTCACTGTCACTCTCGCACTCACTCTGCACTCTCGCACTCTGCACTCACTCT
Source organism: Lissotriton helveticus (assembly GCF_964261635.1). NCBI lineage: Eukaryota > Metazoa > Chordata > Amphibia > Caudata > Salamandridae > Lissotriton > Lissotriton helveticus. The sequence goes on from NC_136063.1 coordinate 1,067,303,669, forward strand.
GCACTCTTCACTCTGTCACTAGGGAAGAGGTGTGGCGCCGCGGCCAGGGCGACTGACGCTGGAATCTGGGGACCACGGTTCGATCCCCGGCTCCGGCGGCAGGTTAGCCCAGCACCATGTGACTCTGGGCAATAGCTCGCTTAATATTCCCGACGGCCCCCAGCGCCTAGAGACCCTTACGGGTGATTGTGCGCTTTACAAATGTGGACTTTACTTTACTTTACTCTCACTCTGCACTCACTATCACTCGCACTCACTCTCGCAATCACTCTGCAGTCACTCTGCACTCACTGTCACTCTCGCAGTCACTCTCGCAGTCACTCTCGCAGTCACTCTCGCAGTCACTCTGCACTCACTTCGCACTCGCACTCACTCTCGCACTCACTCTGTGCTCACTGTCACTCTTGCACTCACTCTGCACTCACTGTCACTCTTGCACTCACTCTGCACTCACTGTCACTCTGCACTCACTGCACTCTGCACTCACTGTCACTCTGCGCTCACTGTCACTCTCGCACTCACTCTGCACTCAGTCACTCTCGCACTCACTCTGCACTCAGTCACTCTGCACTCACTCTGCACTCACTGTCACTCTCACTCTGCACTCACTGTCACTCTCGCACTCACTCGGCACTCACTGTCACTTTAGCACTCACTCTGCAGTCACTCTCACTCTGCACTCACTGTCACTCTCACACTCACTGTCACTCTCACTCTGCACTCACTGTCACTCTCGCACTCACTCTCACACTCACTCTGCACTCACTGTCGCTCTCGCACTCACTCTGCACTCACTGTCACTCTTGCACTCACTGTCACTCTTGCACTCGCTCTGCACTCACTGTCACTCTTGCACTCACTCTGCACTCACTGTCACTCTTGCACTCACTCTGCACTCATTGTCACTCTCGCACTCACTCTGCACTCACTGTCGCTCTCGCACTCACGCTGCACTCACTGTCACTCTCGCACTCACTCTGCATCTCGCACTCTGCACTGTCACTCTCACTGTCACTCTGCACTCACTGTCACTCTCGCACTCACTCTGCACTCTTGCACCCTGCACTCACTCTGCACTCTCGCACTCTTCACTCTCACTCTGCACTCACTGTCACTCGCACTCACTCTCACAATCACTCTGCAGTCACTCTGCACTCATTGTCACTCTTGCAGTCACTCTGCAGTCACTCTGCAGTCACTCTGCACTCACTGTTACTCTCGCACTCACTCTCGCACTCACTCTCGCACTCACTCTGCACTCACGCTGCACTCACTGTCACGCTTGCACTCACTCTGCGCTCACTGTCACTCTTGCACTCACTCTGCACTCACTGTCACTCTTGCACTCACAGTCACTCTCGCACTCACAGCCACTCTTGCACTCACTCTGCACTCAGTCACTCTTGCACTCACTCTGCACTCACAGTCACTCTTGCACTCACTCTGCACTCACAGTCACTCTCACACTCACTCAGCAGTCACTCTGGCACTCACTCTGGCACTCACTCTGCACTCACAGTCACTCTCACACTGCACTCACTGTCACTCTCGCACTCACTCAGCACTCACTGTCACTCTCGCACTCTGCACTCTCACACTCACTCTGCACTCACTGTCACTCTCGCACTCACTCTGCACTCACTGTTGCTCTCGCACTCACTCTGCACTCACTGTTGCTCTCGCAGTGACTCTGCACTCACCGTCACTCTCGCACTCACTCTGCACTCACTGTCACTCTCGCACTCACTGTCACTCTCGCACTCACTCTGCACTCACTGTCACTCTGCACTCACTCTGCACTCTCGCACTCACTCTGCACTCACTGTCACTCTCACACTCACTCTGCACTCACTGTCACTCTCACTCTGCACTCACTGTCACTTTCGCACTCACTGTCACTCTCACTCTGCACTCACTGTCACTCTCGCACTCACTATCACACTCACCCTGCACTAACTGTCGCTCTCACACTCACTCTGCACTCACTGTCACTCTTGCACTCACTCTGCACTCACTGTCACTCTCGCACTCACTCTGCACTCACTGTCGCTCTCGCACTCACGCTGCACTCACTGTCACTCTCGCACTCACTCTGCACTCTCGCACTCTGCACTCAATCTCATTCTCACTGTCACTCTGCACTCACTGTCACTCTCGCACTCACTCTGCACTCACTCTGCACTCTTCACTCTGTCACTCTCACTCTGCACTCATTGTCACTCGTACTCTTGCAATCACTCTGCAGTCACTCTGCACTCACTGTCACTCTCGCAGTCACTCTCGCAGTCACTCTGCACTCACTCTGCACTCACTCTGCTCTCGCACTCACTCTCGCACTCACTCTCGCACTCACTCTCGCACTCACTGTCACTCTTGCACTCACTGTCACTCTTGCACTCACTCTGCACTCACTGTCACTCTCGCACTCACTGTCACACTCACGCTGCACTCACTCTGCACTCTCACACTCTGCACTCACTGTCACTCTCACTCTGCACTCACTGTCTCGCACTCACTCTGCACTCACTGTCACTCTGCACTCGCTCTGTGTTAGAAATGGGATCCCTGGTTGGTCGAGGCTTGTGCCAAGGCCAGGCAGAAATCCCCATTTCTAGTTAGGGTAGGGAAGTCACCCGCCAAGACAACCCCTGCTCACCCCCTTGGTAGCTTGGCACGAGCAGTCAGGCCTATCTCGGAGGTCATGTGTAAAGCATTTGCGCACGCACCCCCAGCAACACCCTCCCGGGCCCCCCCACAAAAGGACTCCACACAAGACATATATGAAAATAGCTTTTGTATTGAAGAACACACATAGACAGGAATACGCAACTTACAAGGTGCCAGGGGCACGGGCAGGGTTTACAAGGGACTATACGCAGGTCAGTGCCATGGGGCCACTGCCAGGAATATGCACATGATGGAACTGGCATCAGAACACATAACCCCTGGGAGCTTCCGCGAACTAGCACTAGAACCCCTTACACCCAGGAGCTTCAGGGAACTAGCGGTAGACTCACTCTAACCAGGATTACATGCATGGGACATCGGATACTCAGGAGGGAAGGAAGGACAAGGTACATAGCACAACAGAGACATCATCAGAAGGCAACACGTAATACTCTCAGAGTCACATTTAACATGAATCAATACTTCCCACAGGCAATGTCACGATGTTCAGGGCAGGCTGCAGGTAGCCAACAATAAACCTAAACGGGGCAGCTGCCCACGAAGTGCTGGGCAGCTGTAGAGCAAGGATGGGGCCATTGTGGGAGCCTCGCAGGCTCTGAAGAAAAAGGCGCCAAACGGTGGAGCCTCTCGGGCTCGAGAATAACTGGGCGGAGCCTCGCAGGCTTGAAAGGGCAGGGGCCACGTGGTGGAGCCTCTCGGGGCTCGGGTCGCTGGGACACATGGTGGAGCCTCCTCGGGGCTCAGGATCACTGGGCCACGTGGGAGCCTCTCGGGGCTCGGGACACTGGGCCACGTGGGAGCCTCCTCGGGGCTCAGGGGGCAAGGACACGGTGGCCCCTCCTCAGGGCTAGGGGGATAAAATATTGATGGAGCCTCTCGGGGCTCAGTGGCTTAACCTACAGATGGAGCCTCTCGGGCTCGGGGGCGGAAACTGTGGCAGGCGGGGTCCCCCTCGGGGGACCCGGCATCACTGGGGGCCCCATGGGCCGTGACGGGGCCTAGCGGGGCCCAGGAACAAAGCTGCGGCCAGACGGGGCCCCCCTCGGGGTACCCGGCATCACTGGGGGCCCTGCGGGCCTCTAAACACATGCGTGCTCGCGCTGGAGGGGAGGGGCGGGCCCCGACAACGAGCCCCGAAGCCCCGCCTCCCCTCCTGCAGCACTCACCGGTCGGCGGGCAGACGCGCCGGTCTCTCCTCGCTCTCCGGGGCTCCCTCTCGCTCCTGGGGGCCCCGGTGGGACGCAGGGGCGCGGAGTAGGCTCCCGCCGCTCCCTGCATGCTCGGCTCTCCGTCTCTCTCCTTCCACAGCTCCCCGGGCCGCCGGCCAATCAGAGCGCGGCCCGGGGAGACGTCATCAGCCCAGCCCGGGCCGGCAGCCAATCAGAGCGCGGCCCGGGGGCGGGCCTCACGCGGGGTCCCGGGCTGCGGCGGTGAACTCGGGGGGGAAATTGACGAGGGCCAGGATCCCTCGATAAGGGCAGCAATGACGGGGCAAGCGAGGTAGGCACTCGCTGGGGGCTCGGGCCCCCTCCCACAAACGGCAAATGCCGGGTGGGCACCGGCGGGACGAATAGAGCGCTCCCAGCGCTAGGGGCCTGAAGGCAGCGCCTCGAGGCGCTAGGACAGCCTGAAAGCATTAGAAGCCGGGATGAAGCGCCCCAAGGCGCTAAGACAGCAGAAAAGCGCTCCCAAACGCTAGAAGCATGAATGAAGCGCCCCAAGGCGCTAGGATAGCAGGAAAGCGCCCCCAAGCGCTAGGGCCATAGATAGCAGAGTCCAAAGGAAGTCCAGGATCCCAGTAGATCAGGAGCAGGGCAGGGCTCAGGGAGGCAAGCCTTTCCCCTGAGCCCAAGCAGCAGCATGCCCCTGGCAGGATGCCAGTCAGGACAAGCAGGAAAGAGAGAGAGAAGAGGGCTCACCCTCCTTTTATACATGAGATTCCTTTGTCTGAAAAGGGGCAGGCAGGGTGAGAACCAGCTAGAACTGGTTATAAGGAATTTCTTGTTACTGGCCACGGGGGGTGGAGCTAGCACTGTGGGGGAAAGCCCAGCTCCATACAGGATACAGGCACAGCCCCTCCCTCACATCAGCATGTTAATCTCTCCATTCACAACCGGGACAGACCCACACAGGCTCCTGGACCCAGGCTCCCCAGCTGGCTTCAGCCAATCACGCGCCAGCACACTTACTGCACACACACACCGAGGTCTAGAAGTGGCACTTCCCTTTTGGACACACACACGCCGCATGCCTCATCTTGCAGCATTCAATCACACGAGTCCACACATACCAAACTCGAGCCGGTACCCCCCACGCACCAGGAACTATCAGGGACACACCCATTCCCCATGCATTCCTATGGGAGGGCAGGCTTCTCTCATCTACACGCACTCAGAGTGGGAATCACCATCCCCAGGACCTATAGCAAGCACAAACACCAGGGGGGGACCTGCCAGAAGGGCCCAGTCCAACACTCTGCACTCTCGCACTTTGCACTCACTGTCACTCTCGCACTCACTCTCGCACTCTCTGCACTCACTCTCGCTCTCGCACTCACTCTGCACTCACTGTCACTCTTGCACTCACTCTGCACTCACTGTCACTCTTGCACTCACTCCACACTCACTGTCACTCTCGCACTCACGCTCACTCTGCACTCACCCTGCACTCACACTCTGCACTCACTCTGCACTCACACTCTGCACTCACACTGCACTCACACTATGCACTCACACTGCACTCACACTCACTCTGCACTCACACTCACTCTGCACTCACACTGCAGTCACACTCACTCTGCACTCACTCTGCACTCACTCTGTAGTCACACTGCAGTCACACTCACTCTGCACTCACTCTGCACTCACTCACTCTGCACTCACTCTGCACTCACACTGCACTCACACTCACTCTGCGCGCACACTCACACTCACTATGCACTCATTCTGCACTCACTGTCACTCTGCACTCTCACACTCTGCACTCACTGTCACTCTGCACTCTCACACTCTGCACTCACTGTCACTCTGGCACTCACTCTGCACTCACAGTCACCCTTGCACTCACTCTGCACTCAGTCACTCTGAACTCACAGCCACTCTTGCACTCACTCTGCACTCAGTCATTCTGCAGTCTCACACTCTGCACTCACTGTCACTCTGCACTCTCACACTCTGCACTCACTGTCACTCTTGCACTCACTCTGCACTCTGAGTCACTCTTGCACTCACTCTGCACTCAGTCACTCTCGCACTCACTCTGCACTCACAGTCACTCTTGCACTCACTCTGCACTCACAGTCACTCTCGCACTCACTCAGCAGTCACTCTGACAGTCACTCTGCACTCAGTCACTGTTAGACGGAGACCCGGAGGGTCGGCCGAGAACTGGGGGAGAGGCCTCCGATGAGGGCCGTCTCCGACGATCGTACAGATAGGTTACTTCCCTCCCCACAGATAGACACCACACAAGGATGAGATCAACACTCTTTATATATAGTTCTTGAGGCAAGGTTATCAGCGATACAGGGGAACCAGGACTCGAGGGTCCTCTGACTTCTAGTCTCTGTAGGGAAAGGGGGTAGCGGGACAGTCTTGGTACCGGATCGGTACAGTTGTGGCAGGAGGGCAGCTCACAATCCTCGAGCTTAGGGGTCTGCACGGTCGGGCCGCGGCAGCGCCGGCAGGCCAAGGCGATGGTTCCCGTTGCAGAGGGCCGCGGCAGCGCCAGCAGGCCAAGACGATGGTTCAAGTGGCAGAGGGCCGCGGCAGCGCCAGCAGGCCAAGGCGATGGTTCACGTTGCAGAGGGCCGCGGCAGCGCCAGCAGGCCAAGGCGATGGTTCACGTTGCAGAGGGCCGCGGCAGCGCCAGCAGGCCAAGGCGATGGTTCACATTGCAGAGGGCCGCGGCAGCGCCAGCAGGCCAAGGCGATGGTTCACGTTGCAGAGGGCCGCGGCAGCGCCATCAGGCCAAGGCGATGGGGTCACAGGGCAGGGCTGCGGCAGCGCCAGCAGTCCGTCAAGGATGAGTTCTTCTCGGTGTCTCTCGACTCCAGGATACAACTAACTTCCTGTTCGGGAGCTGCCCCAGTTATAGGTCTGGTCCTCTTTGATGTCCGGACCCTCGCGCTTGGAGGTCGGGAGGTCCGGGATGAGGGAGTCCAGACTCCCAGCAGGGGGGTGGAGCCAGCGCCCAGGGAGGCCGGGGGCGATCGACACCTGGCGGAGGGGAACCGTTGACGACTCCTTCGTCTATTGATCGGCCAAGTGGTCTCTCTACCTCCTGGGTTGAGGCTGGTGCCTCGATGTCGGGGCCTGGCCAGGCCCAGGGCTGGGGTCGAGTCGAGGCCACGCGGCCTCGTGCTGTAGTGTCCAAAGATGGCGGCTGGGCCGGGGCCATGGTGCTGACGGGGACCAGGGCCAGCCGGTACGGGAGGGTTCAGGAGCTGGAGTCCCGTTGTGGACGGGTTGTGGGTTGCCTCGGGGGGTTGCCGGGGTGGCTCTTGCTGGGGATTCAGAGGGGGCCGGGGTCCGGGCCCCGTTGTGCGGGGGTGAGACGGCCCGGCCATGCGGCCTGTCCAACAGTCACTCTCGCACTCACTCGGCACTCACTGTCACTCTGCACTCACTCTGCACTCACTGTCACTCTGCACTTACTGTCACTCTGCACTCACTGTCACTCTCACACTCTGCACTCACTGTCACTCTCGCACTCACTCTGCACTCACAGTCACTCTCGCACTCACTCTGCACTCACAGTCACTCTCGCACTCACTCTGCAGTCACTCTGGCACTCACTCTGCACTCACTCTGCACTCACAGTCACTCTCGCACTCACTCTGCATTCACTGTCACTCTACACTCACTGTCACTCTCGCACTCTGCACTCACTGTCACTCTCGCACTCACTCAGCACTCACTGTCACTCTCGCACTCTGCACTCTCGCACTCACTCTGCACTCAGTCGCTCTCGCACTCACTCTGCACTCACTGTTGCTCTCGCACTCACTCTGCACTCACTGTTGCTCTCGCACTCACTCTGCACTCACTGTCACTCTCGCACTCACTGTCTGTTAGAATGGGCGATCTCAGAGGGCCAGGTTGTGCTCACCCGACCACCCCAGGACCCACCTCTCCCACAGATACTGCCGAGTCTTATCGTGAGGTCCCCACCGGGGAGGACTTCGAGTCTAGGATCGTACATACTGAGCTCACACCACACTTACGAACGGACACCACACCGTGGGTTTTCAACAACAAGTTCTTTATAAACAGTAAAAAGGAAGTAGCACTCTTATGTACAAAGGATCGAGGGATCGCAAAGTCTTTGAGGATTCAGGAAGAGGGAAGCGGGACAGTCTTTGGCCTTTCGCCAGTACGAGGCGTACCCTGCGCACAGCTCTCAATCTTCGAGCCGGGGGATACGGGAGATGATGGTCGTACTGGCTGCTTCACTCACGTCGAGTCGGCTCAGGTCGGGATGGTAGCGTCGATGGTCCAGCCGGACCAGAGTACTCCTCGAGCCGCGACGAGGTCAGCAGGGCTCGATCCGGAGAAGTTCTTGAGGAGCTGCGACAGCGTCAGCAGGGCTCAGATGGTTACGAGATCAAGCTCGAGCCGCTACAGCGTCGGCAGGGCTCCGAGGTCTTTGCAAGGTCGAGCCGTGACAGCGTCAGCAGGGCTCAGGTGGTTCAGTTCCGTGTTGCGAAGAAGGAGCCGCGACAGCGTCAGCAGGGCTCAGTGATGCAAGGTTGAGTTCTTCTTAGGATCAGCCGCGATCAGATCAGCAGGGCTTTCAGGTCCAAGATACAACTGTCCGCTAGTTGTGGTGCGGGCCTTGATATAGTTCAGTGGCCCTTTGTTGTCCGGACCCTCGCAGGTGGAGGTCTCATGCCTTGGGGGCTGGTCGTTGGCGAGGTCCGGTGGTTGGTTCTTTGATCCTTTGAGGATGCGCCCGGGATTTCCCCGACGCCCACCAGGTCTGGAACCAGCACTCGGGGAGGCCAGAGGTGCGAACGAAACTGGCCCACAGGGGAGGGCCAAAGGTGTGACAGAAACCAGTCTCTCAGGGGAGGTCAGAGGTGCGATCGAAACTCCCTGGCTTATCTCACTCGGGGAGCTCTCTACCCCCCAGCCGGGACTGGCGCACCTGGGAGTCTGAGTTTCGCTGGGGCCGGGGTCACGCTAGGCCCAGGGAGTCAGGGATCTCGGGAAGGGAAAATGGCTGCCGGGCCTTGTGGGGCATGCAGGTTCTAGGCGCTCGGAGCCGGGAGTGGGACGGAATAAGTGGGGCTGGTCAGGCAGTGAGCCGGCTGACCCGGGACTCGGGGTGCCGGCTACGCTAACGGGGTACTGCGCAGGGAACTCGGGGTGCATGTCTATGCTAACAGGGTGCTGAGGAACGGGGGGGAACCACGCCACGAGGCCAGGTCCAACACGCGTCCCCCCCAGCTGAAAGGCGGAGAGAACTACCCATCCTCTTGGGGGTTCTCTTCACTGAGGCGGAAGAATCGGGACAGGCCGTCTGCGTTGGCGTGGTCAACACCGGGCCGGTGCTCCACAGTGAAATCCATCCCCTGGAGGGAGATGGACCAGCGCAACAGTTTGGGGTTCTCCCCTCTCATCTGCATTAGCCACCGGAGGGGTCAGTGGTCGGTCTGGACCCAGAAGTGAGTACCGAACAGGTAGGGCCTCAGCTTCTTCAGGGCCCAAACCACCGCGAAGGCCTCCCTCTCGATGGTGCTCCACCTTTGCTCTCGAGGGAGTAACCTCCGGCTAATGAATGCCACGGGCTGGTCTAGACCGTTTTCATTCACCTGAGATAGGACCGCTCCGATGCCATGCTCGGACGCGTCCGTCTGGACCACGAACTCTCGGGAGTAGTCGGGGCCTGTAGGACTGGGGCAGTGCACATGGCGTCTTTTAAGGTTTCGAACGCCTCTTGGCATGCGGGGGTCCAGCTGACTGTCTTCGGCTGGTTCTTGGAGGTTAACTCCGTGAGGGGGACTACGATGCTGCCGTATCCTTTGATAAATCTTCGGTAGTATCCCGTGAGCCCTAGGAACGCCCGCACTTCCGTCTGGGTCGTGGGGGCTATCTTGGGCTGGAGAGGGGCTACAAGGCCGCTTCCGACCTGGTGCCCCAGGTAGACTACGGATCCTTGTCCGATCTGGCATTTGCTCGCTTTAATGGTGAGACCGGCCCTCTACAGGGCCGTCAGCACCGCCCAGAGGTGCTGGAGGTGCTTGGACCAGTGGAAACTGAACACTGCGATATCGTCCAGATACGCAGCGCTGAACTCCTCCAACCCAGCCAGTACCTGGTTAACCAGCCTCTGGAAGGTGGCGGGGGCGTTTTTCATCCCGAAGGGCATCCCCCGGAAATGGTAGTGACCATCCAGGGTGGAAAAAGCGGATCTCTCTCTGGCCCCTTCGGTGAGGGCGATCTGCCTGTATCCGCTGGTCAAGTCGAACGTGCTGAGAAATAGAGCAGCCCCTAGGCGATCAATAGGCTCGTCTGCTCGGGGAATGGGATGGGCGTCGGTTCTGGTGACTGTGTTAAGGCCGCGGTAGTCGATGCAGAACCTCAGCTCGGGAACAGCACCGGGGGCGGCCGCCTTCGGAACCAGGACCACGGGGCTAGCCCATGGGCTGTCAGAGGCTTCGACCACACCTAGAGCTATCATTTTAGAGACTTCGGCCTTGATGCAGGCCCGGACTCGGTCAGGGACGCGGTAGGCTCTGTGCCGTACAGGAGGGCTGTCCCCGGTGTCCACGTCGTGGACGCACCAGCTGGTGACGCCGGGGATGAGGGAGAAAAGGTTGGAGAATTGTCCCAGTAACTGGCGACAGTCCTCACGCTGCTCAGGGGTGAGGGAGGAGGAGAGACTCACTCCCTCTACGGAGCCATCTTTTTCTTTTGCGCACAGGAGATCGGGGAGAGGCTCCGTTTCCTCTTCCTCTCCATCGTCAGTGGCGAGGAGCAAGCTCAACTCGGACCGTGTGAAGTGGGGTTTGAGGCGGTTCACGTGGAGGACCCTCAAGGGGTTCCTGGGGGACTGCACATCGATGAGATAGGTCACCTGGCTCTTGCGCTCCACCACCTTGAAGGGCCCTGTCCACTTGTCTTGCAGGGCACAGGGCTCCACGGGGGCCATCACCCAGACCTGCTGTCCGGGCTGAAATTCGACCAGAGTGACATTCTGGTCATACCACCGTTTCATTTCTTCTTGTCTGGCCTCGAGGTTTGCCTCGGCCAGTTCTCGGAACTTCCGAGTCTGGTTCCTGAGGGCCAGGATGTATCGAAACACATCTGGAGGGGGCTCGGGGGCCGCAGTTTCCCACCCTTCTTTGACCAGGCTGAGGGGCCCCCTGATGGGGTGCCCGTAGAGCAGTTCGAAGGGGCTAAACCCCAAGGATTTCTGGGGGACTTCGCGGTACGCGAAGAGGAGACAGGGAAGGAGGACGTCCCACTTGCGCCTCAGGGGCTCTTCGAGACCCATGATCAATCCTTTGAGGGTCCGGTTGAATCTCTCAACCAGACCGTTACCTTGGGGGTGATATGGGGTGGTGAACTTGTAGGTCACCCCACATTGTTGCCAGAGGGACTTCATGTACTTCGAGATGAAGTTTGTTCCTCGGTCGCTCACGACTTCTCGGGGGAATCCCACCCGGGAGAACATTCCCATGAGGGCCCCACCCCACTACGGGGGCCATCACCGTTCGGAGGGGAATGGCTTCGGGCTATCGGGTGGCATGGTCCACCAAGACGAGGATGAATCGGTGGCCTAAGGAGGTCGGAGGGTCAAGAGGCCCCACGATATCTATTCCCACCCGCTCAAAGGTGGTACTGACCACGGGGAAGGGTTGGAGGGGGGCCTTGCGCCTTCCTCCGCTCTTCCCGCTGGACTGACACGTGGGGCAGGACTTGCAGTGGGCCTCCACATCGGAGCGCATGCCGGGCCAGTAAAAGTGTGTAACCAGGCGGTGATACGTTTTGTCTTGTCCCAAGTGTCCCGCCATGGGCACATCATGGGCCAGGTTCAGGAGGAAGCCTCGGAAGCGTAGGGATACCACCAGCACTCGGGCTGACCCTAGCTCGGCCGACTTCTGTTCGCTGTACAAAAGGCCGTTTTCCCAGTAGACAAAGTGGGAGCCGGACTGGTCACCGGCGGCCTGGGCGGCGGCCTGCTGCCGCGGCCCAACCAAGGATGGACAGGAGGTCTGTTCGAGGCAAAACTCTTCTTGGGGCGGTCCCCCTTCCTGGCGCCACTGGGCCAGCTCAGGAAGGTCGTCCAGACTCGGGGTCTGATCGACGTCAGGGCCGAGGGGACCTGCGTTGGAGTCGAGGCTCTCCCCGGGGGACAGCTCGGTTGTTCCAGATGACTCAGGGACCTCGGGGTCCTCGGGGTCTGGCTCAGCATTCTCAGGGATTACCCCCTTGGGGGTGGCCACTCGGGTGGTCATGGAACGGGTGCTCACACAGGTCCATTCAGGTAGGCCCACCATCTCCAGGTGGGTCCTACGCTCTACCTGCTTCCATGGGGACCTCCCTAAGTCGTTGCCGAGCAGGCAGTCCACGGGAATGTCGGTGCGGACCGCTACTCGTAACTCCCCGGAGACGCCCCTCCATTCGAACGGGACTTGAGCTATCCGGCAGGTGTGGACGGAGTTATCAGCTGCGATCACCCTGCAGGAGACGCGGGGTATGATTTGAGCTTCGGTGACCAAGTGACATTTTACTGCAGTGATGCTAGCCCCTGTGTCTCGGAGCGCCCCTATGCGGTGGCTATTGACCGTCACTTGCTGTCTGTACTTCTCCGTGTTGTCGGGTAGGGGGGCTCCGGGGACCATTTCCCTATCACCCAGGGAGACTAGAATCATGGCTGCTGGGTCACCCCCCTCGAAATCCTCCCCCTCTTCTTCTTCTAAGGCTACAGAGGCTTTCTGGCGTGCTGGGGGACCCGCAGCGGCGGGCTTCTTGAACAGAGGGCATCGGAGGTCATTGGCATAGTACCCTGGTTGCTGGCAATGGTAGCAGGCTTGGCTGACTCGGGCCCTGACTTGGCTGGCGGGAACCCTGCTCGCGCTGTGGGAGGAGAGGTTCCGGGCTGGTTTCTGGGGGGGCTTCGTGGGGACCCTACCTGGGACCCCCTCTGTCTACTCTGACCCCCCCCTCCCCTCTGGCGGGAAGATCCTTGTTCACTTCGGCCATAGTCTCCCCCGGGACCCCGGGGGACTCTGGTGCTCACCCAGCGATCGGCCTCGACGGCCAGTTTCCGGGGGTCAGCCAACTTGCTGTCCAGGAGGTGCTGCCTCAGTTCCACAAAGCAATTCGTGAACAAATGTTCATAAGCAATGAGGTCGATGAGCCCCTCAAAGGTGGACACCTTGCTGCCCTTGATCCACCCTTCCAAGGCCCGGCTGTAGAAATTCACGTATTCTACCCATGTGGTGCCGGGGATCTTCTTGCAGTCTCTGAACTGTTGTCGGTACATTTCTGGGGTGAGCCCGTACCTTGTGAGGAGGGCCTCTTTCATGTGGCTGTAGGAGGTTTGTTCGGAGGACGGTAGGTCGAGCAGGGTGTCTCTTCCTTCGCTCAGGAATCGACCCCACAGCCCGGCTCCCCAATCCGTCCGCGGAACTCTGTGGGAGGTCATGGCGACCTCGTAGGCCTTGAACCATTGCTGGATGTCATAGTTTTTGTAATACTCTTTTACCACATCCTTGGGGATGTGGACTTTGGGTTCCACCGGGGGAACGGCCTCTCGGGTCCCTGATGTTCCGCTGTCGTTGCTCCGGGCCTTCAGTTCGATCTCCTTCAGGCCGCGCTCGTGCTCAGCAGGAATCTTTTCCCTTCATGTTCTCTCTGGAGTTTCTTCTCCTCCAGTTCTCCTTGCATCCGTAACTGCTCAATGGCTAGCTTCTTCTCGCCAACCTGAGTTCTCCGTCTATCTTTAGGTGCGCTAGTTCTAGCTCGTGGTTTCGGTTGCGCTCTCGGTCGGTCATCTCCTCTGGTGACAGACCTCTTTCCGTGCTGGGACTCCGCGTCGGGGACTCTGCTCTCTCATCCCCTTGGGCGTGGGTTTCGGTCAGTGGCCCTCCTTCTCCGCCGTCTTCTGTTGGCGGGGAGGATGGGCTCCGGCCTCTACCCATGCTGTCAGGGCTTTTTGAAAGTCCTCCTTGGTGCTTAACCCAGTTGAGGTGATATGGAGATCTTTGCAAAACTGCTTCAGTTCTCGGTGCGTATACTCTTCCAGACGCTCCATCTGGAAGGTGGTCTCGTCGTTCGTGAGGCTCATGGTTGTTCTTCGTTTGGGTAGTGTGTCAGTACTGTACGATCCCTAGACGTAGGTTCTTATCGCGACGATGCCACCAATGTTAGAATGGGCGATCTCAGAGGGCCAGGTTGTGCTCACCCGACCACCCCAGGACCCACCTCTCCCACAGATACTGCCGAGTCTTATCGTAAGGTCCCCACCGGGCAGGACTTCGGGTCTAGGATCGTACACACTGAGCTCACACCACACTTACGAACGGACACCACACCGTGGGTTTTCAACAACAAGTTCTTTATAAACAGTAAAAAGGAAGTAGCACTCTTATGTACAAAGGATCGAGGGATCGCAAAGTCTTTGAGGATTCAGGAAGAGGGAAGCGGGACAGTCTTTGGCCTTTGGGCCAGTACGAGGCGTACCCTGCGCACAGCTCTCAATCTTCGACCCGGGGGATACAGGAGATGATGGTCGTACTGGCTGCTTGACTCACGTCAAGTCGGCTCAGGTCGGGATGGTAGCGTCGATGGTCCAGCCGGACCAGAGTACTCCTCGAGCCGCGACGAGGTCAGCAGGGCTCGATCCGGAGAAGTTCTTGAGGAGCCACGACAGCGTCAGCAGGGCTCAGATGGTTACGAGATCAAGCTCAAGCCGCGACAGTGTCAGCAGGGCTCCGAGGTCTTTGCAAGGTCGAGCCGCGACAGCGTCAGCAGGGCTCAGGCAGGTGGTTCAGTTCCGTGTTGCGAAGAAGGAGCCGCGACAGCGTCAGCAGGGCTCAGCGATGCAAGGTTGAGTTCTTCTTAGGATCAGCCGCGATCAGATCAGCAGGGCTTTCAGGTCCAAGATACAACTGTCCGCTAGTTGTGGTGTGGGCCTTGATATAGTCCAGTGGCCCTTTGATGTCCAGACCCTCGCAGGCGGAGGTCTCATGCCTTGGGGGCTGGTCGTTGGCGAGGTCCGGTGGTTGGTTCTTTGATCCTTTGAGGATGCGCCCGGGATTTCCCCGACGCCCAGCAGGTCTGGAGCCAGCACTCGGGGAGGCCAGAGGTGCGAACGAAACTGGCCCACAGGGGAGAGCCAAAGGTGTGACAGAAACCAGTCTCTCAGGGGAGGCCAGAGGTGCAATCGAAACTCCCTGGCTTATCTCACTCGGGGAGCCCTTTACCCCCCAGCCGGGACTGGCGCGCCTGGGAGTCTGAGTTTCGCTGGGGCCGGGGTCACGCTAGGCCCAGGGAGTCAGGGATCTTGGGAAGGGAAAATGGCTGCCATGCCTTGTGGGGCATGCAGGTTCTAGGCGCTCGGAGCCGGGAGTGGGACGGGATAAGTGGGGCTGGTCAGGCAGGGAGCCGGCTACGCTAACGGGGTACGGCGCAGGGAACTCGGGGTGCATGTCTATGCTAACAGGGTGCTGAGGAACGGGGGGAACCACGCCACGAGGCCAGGTCCAACACACGCTTTATTAAATATTGTTCTCTCCATCTTTTGATTCCAGACTCCGACCATATCTAGTACAGCCAGGGCAATTTGCAAAGAATTGCTCCATGTATTTGGTATTCTTTGAATATATTGGATTTGTATTTCCGTCCAACATAAATAGTTCATCGATACAGGTTCTGATGCTCTAAGTTTCCAGCACAATTTTACAAATGTTGCTTTTCTTTGGTATTCCTGATTCTGGGGTCCAAATTCCAGGCGCACCTGTGCTGGAGATGCCCCCTTTGCGAGATTAAAAACTTTTTGGCTGCAGTTCATTTAAAATAGCAGTTTCTTGGCCATGCCATATTTCCAGGCCGTAGGACAAAGTTGGAAGCAATTGAGCTGCCATTATTTTCAAGAGATGGCCATGTGAGGGGCATTTCAATTTCTTGTAGATATGTTTGTAGGCGAAGATCAATGATTGGGCTTTCGCTTTTATATCCATTTTGTGCTCCGTAAAAGACATTCTTTGGCCCAATTTGATGCCTAGGTATTTATATGATCTAGTTTCCTCAATTAGCATACTATTTATATTTTATTCCGGCTTTGGGGACTGCTAGCTGAACCACCTTGTTTTTCTTCTTATTTAACACCATGAATGCTAGAGCAATTCATGCTCTGTGCTGCAGATGCATATTTACCATTGTTCATGACGAG
This sequence comes from Lissotriton helveticus, assembly GCF_964261635.1. Lineage (NCBI taxonomy): Eukaryota > Metazoa > Chordata > Amphibia > Caudata > Salamandridae > Lissotriton > Lissotriton helveticus. Next base: position 1,067,319,761 of record NC_136063.1, read on the forward strand.
CTGAGCTCGTCATCAGCACACAAGCAGTGTACTGCAAGACGAGCTGAGCTCGTCATGAGCATGGAAGGGGTTAAATTCAAGCCTAAAAGGTCAAAGTTTTGAATCAGTTTGTTTATGATTCTTTGCAGTCCTATTGGGCTTTGACTCACAACCACGATGTCATCCGCCTACTGCAGGAACTGAATTGATTCATTTGCTAGTTTGGGTGGGTGGCCGTTTGTCATTAGCAGATAATTATTTAAATCTGCTAAGTATAGGTTGAATAGACATGGTGATAGCACGCAGCCTTGTTTTAAGCCATTGGTTATTTTTATCTTTGATGATAGTCTGCTCCCATCTCCTAGCTTCACCCTAGCCCATATTTCGCTGTATAGAGCCATTATTGTATTTATCAATTCCTGCGGTAATCCCCATTCTTTCAATTTCATCCAAAGTCGGTCTCGTGGCACTCTATCGAAAGCAGATTTCAAATCGATGTAACATGCCAGTAGATTGGTTCTTTTAATTGTAGCTTTTTCGATGAAGATTGCCATTGTTGCCAGATTTGTGAGGGTGCCCATGCCCTTCCTGAAACCAGTTTGAAATTTTGGGATTATTCTTTTTTCCTCCATCCATTCCTGTACATGTTGTGTAATGCAGGATGCGAACAATTTTGTAACAGAATGCCCTTTTTCTAAAATGGGTCCGCCAGTTGAGGTTGATTTCTGATTCAAATCCACCGGTTCCTATGGGTTTGGGACTACACATCTGTGAGTACTTGTTTGTATGTTGTTATACAATTTGTCTATATGTTGGGTCCAAACTGGCTCTCTTAATCCTGTATTTTGGAGAGTTTCGGTTCCCTTTAATGGTTTATTTATTAGTTCCCAAAATTCACTGCTGTTTGGTAATTTACTTGCCCATAGTAATTTCTCCCAGAGATTTTCAGTATGAGCCCTTTTTGCCTCTCTGCACATTTCTTTATATATCTTTCTCATTTTTATGATCTTACTATAATCTGTCTCATTTCCCAATCTGGACGCTAAGGCCATTGCTCATGCTTCCTTTGCAATATTTCTCTTCTGGTCTCTCAGCTTTGTATTGAACTTATCATTGGAGTGATTACTAGATACAAATCTTGGGAATGGAGACTATAGAGCCTTAAAGAAAAGCAGTTAAAAACATTCAAGTACTACCTTAGAACATTGTTTATTCGTGTTTAACCTGTACTGGCCATTTATAGTTTTCTTTACATTATCTACTTATAGACTAGGTTTGGAAGTAGTACTAATTAATTTTTACGATCTTATTGCCTTTTATATACATTGTTGTTTTAACCACGCCATGTGATGTTAAGCGCTCTGATACCTAAGGGTCATGTTCGCGCTATAGAAAACTGTTATTAAATAAATAAATAATAAATGGTGCCTTTCTTGATCCATACAAGGCTTTTCCTACTGAGCCTACGGGAAATTTGTCTAGCAAGAACATACTCAGGTTCTCCCAGTTCTGTACTAATAAGTGAGCGCCTAGGATCTCATTATACCCCACATGTAGTTTCACTGTGTTCATTATTTCTTCCGTATTTGTTCCTCTCCAATTAAGTTTCCTTTGATTATACACTTCAGGCATTACTACTAAGGATGCTGTGCTCTTTTTATGCATCAAGTTCACGGAAAATACTGTTTCTTGGGGAAAGTGATAATTCTCCGGCCGAGTTTTTATGGAAAAAGACTCCACTAAATTCAATAGGTCTTTACTAATTGTGGTGTAATCAATAGTAGATTGGTTATTTCCGCTTAGGTAGGTGAGTCCCGCTGTTTGGTCTCCCTTTGTGTTCCCATTCAAAACGACAAATCCTAGGCATTCCAAGTCTTGCTTCCAGCTGGGAAATTCAGGCATGCCTTGACAACCTTTCTTATTTGAGTGAACCCCTATAAAATTACAATTGAAATGGCTGGATATTACCATACCGTAATTTTGATACATTACTTGTAAGGTTTTTATTAAGTTTGTCAAGTTTAGCAATCTTTCCAATTTCTTTGTCTTTTCCGGATGCATATAAACATTTAGAATCAATAATTTCCACAAAGCTGTGTGGAAGGATCGCTTACATTCCATTTTAAAAGCTTGTAACCAGTTTACGCCAGAATCCAGTTCCTTCAATTTCCCAGTTATATTTTACAGTTAAGTACATTGATAGACCCCCCCCCCCCCCTAGGATGTCCGTAGTTTGAAACTTTTTCTGCCATTAAATGGTATTCTTCGTATCCTGCTATGTGCCTTGGAGTTAAATTCCAGGTTTCTTGCAAAAGGATTAAGGCATAATTTCCCAAGAAGGCAATGGTTTCCTTATCGTGTTCCATTTCCCTAAACCCATGAGTGTTCCAGGAGCAAATTCTTATTCTATCTCCTCTTTTTGCAATTGACTGATTTGCTTCGCACTGCTCCCTTCTCTCCTTTTTATTTTCGTCAGGGTCGACGTTGATTCTGGATATGTGGGACCCAGGACCAGTCTCGCTGTTCTTCGGTCCCTAAATTTGCCCTTCTAATATTTGGACTATTTAAATGTGTATCCTGATTTGCTTGATATATTGAGTTTGTGCTTCTTGCCCCCTTCATCACCAAAATCGTTGCTGTTTGATTTTCTTTCGGTGCCTGATTTGTCTCCTCATTTAATAGCGGATATGGATATTTTTGCGCTTTGGATATGTTAATAATATACCCCGTGCTTCAAAGACCATTATTGCGGAATATATCAACTCTATTATTTCTTTTGACGCCCATGTTGTACACGTTGCTTCTTGTTTTGTCCCATTATCCGCTTTCATAAATTCAACTGCCAAGAGGTCTGCTGTTATTTTATTTAATTTTGGAATTTCCTTGAACAGTCTCAGTAAGTTTACCCTGTTTCAAGTGTCCAGTCTGCCTTTAGATGAATATTCTGGCATAAAAATTGATTTATGACCCTTCTCCGCTACGTTGCTTTGTTGTTTTCGGTCTGGGTCCAATTCCAGTTCTTCTTTGCTTGGAGCTTGATACTTATTTGGTTGATCGCTTGCGATCTCGACCATGGCCCTTTCTTGTGTGGGTGTTTTAAGTCTCATTGGTATTTGGTCCGCCCTGTTGATTTTTTTCTTTCTCTGTCTTTAATGTTTTCTTGATTATTTCTAGCCAAGAATTATCTGCTATTTTTTCCTTTTCAGTAGGTAACTTGCATGTCCTTCCTTCCTTATTGAGGGTGATTTTTATTATTTTTTTACTAGTACTTTTTGCATTTTCTTTTTGTAATTCTATTTGTTCCCCTGTTATGAATATTCTATTTGCCCGGTCTATAGTCTCAACATCCAGTTCCTCTGTACACCTATTTTCTTGCTCTTTGTTTTTTCTTTCTCTGTTTAGAAAAACATTTAAATCCGCCCGATTCGTTTCTTCTTCCTTGTTTTTGTGTTACTAATTTATGATCCAACCCTTTGTGCTCCTCCTCCTCCTCTATTAACTTTATGTTATTTACCTTTTTTTCTTCTTTATTCGAATCGATAGGTGTTTTCCTTTGAACCCTTGTGAGTGCCTTATGTTTACTTTGCATTGACGTACTAGGACTCCCTGGGTTATCTGGTGCTTTTCTTCCTGGGCTGTATAGCTATCCCTTTATAAGATTTCCATCCTGGTCGTTACTTTTTCGACTTCACTTTTGAGTAAATATTGCATAGATTTGACTTCTTTCCTTAATAGCCTTTTTTCCGGCTTTATTCCTAACTTTCTGCGCTCTCTTCCGTTGTCTTTTTGTTGGATTGACTAGTAAACTTTGTGTGTCTGTCGTTTTTTATTTCCGCTTTGACCATTACTTTCTTCGTTTATTATCTTAACTTCATCAGTTTTAAACTATCCTCATACGGAGGGTCAGGCCTCGTCTTTCCTTGTCCTCCCATTTTAATTTTTTCCTCGTTTTGCTCTATTAAGGGTTTTTCTCCTGACTTTCCTGAGGATTGTGCAACACGCAAAATTTCTGTCAATATTTCGGGAAGGGACTCCAGTTTATCTATTATTTGCCCGCATCCACAACTTTGATCCAGCAATTTGTGTTTAGTTTGTACAACATTATTGTTACCTTTTGTAATTTGCGCTGTGATTTTGTCCAATTTTGTATTTATTCCTGCTATGTGCCCTGCGATTAGGTTCATTAGGTCTACTTAAACCTCTAATTTATCCGATTGAAGGTTTAAAACATCAATTGCTTGCTGCAGGGACTTTAACAAAGATTCACTCCAAGTGTTTGTTATATTATTATTGGGTAACGTCAAGATCCCTGAAATTGAATCAATTCCGCTGACTGATGAGATAGTAATTGGTGACTGTGTTTTCTCTCTTTCTTGGGGTCATCCGTTCTTCTCATTGTTTTGTTCCTCCCATTGATCCTTGTTAAATGGGGGTTTGATAGGTGTTGAAGCTACCCCCCATTCTTCCACCGTTATCCTTTTTTTAAACGAGTCAGGTTCTGTCATATTAATCTCCCTATTAGCCTGTGGCACCTCTTCCAATTGTGTATTGCATTCTAGAGCTTCGATAAGTTCTTTTTCCTCGGAAATTGAAAAGGATTTTGACCACACTAAAGCTTGTGCATTTTTCTTGATTTTCTGTTTGGCCTAGATTTCCATTTTTCCTTTGCCTTTTTTCACTTTCCCCATTTTCTTCCTCCTCCCTTTTTTCCTGTGTATTCAATGATTGATGTACCTGCGCTGTTGTTTTTATCAGCCATTTTTTTATTGAATTTCTTTCTTGGACAACTACCCCTGCACTTTTTTCCTGTCCACTTTTAACACATTTTTGTTGTTGTTGATTTGTTTGTGATTCCATGTGAAAAGGGCTAGTTTCTCCTGGTTTTTTTGGAGTTATCAAGTTTACCTGTTTTATTGGGCTTTGTAGGCCAGGCGTCTCTCCGGAGGGCGTGTAAATTGCCGCCATTGGGTCTTTTAGGAAATGGAATTTCTGCGTCTCATTCTTCCCCCAAACTTAAATGGTTCTGGAGTTGAAAGCGAGACCAATCTCTTTTTTTGTAGTATAAAATCCTCTTTTATTTTGCTTTTGTTTGCGATCCGGGTTGGGTCTTTTGTGAGCACCTTTCTCCTGCTTTTGCATGTAGGTGCTTTCCGAATTTTTCCTGACCTCATACCCTCTGTAGTTGTATCAGGTGCTTTTGCTGTGTTGTCTTTACTTTTGAATGCTCGCACCTGAATGTCGTTATCAGATAGTCTATTTTAATCTATTGTAATCCCCCCTCTCAGAATATTGGATGGATAGGGAGTCTGGATAAAGAGTCTGGTTCTCAGCTCCTCGTGACTGCCACTGCCACTGTTTCACTTTTTCCACTAGCTCCACAGACTCAGCAGACTCTCTGAAGGCGGAGGGCTTCGACCCCACTGGGTCCACAACGTCCACAACTGCACCCGCTGTCACAACATTTGCTACTGTAAATTACCTGGCCACATGCGGGGAACTGGAAGTGGTAGTGGGCTGGTTGGTGCTTTCACTAGTGGGCAATAGAAAGAGCTGGGCAGTGCTAGGAGGTTCTGCCCAAGAAACAAGTCCACAGAACCTCAGAACCTCAGTGCCTCTCTGAGCCTCTATATCTCAATGCCTCCTGCCCAAACTCCTGGCTCACACTTCCACCATAGCTGCGGGCTATTGCACTACGAGGGCCACGGGAGGCTTTCTACGAGCCTTTATGCGGCAGGTTAGCAATCCAATGTAATGGAATAGGGAATAGGGAAGCAATGGAAAACAGGGAATGACAGAGCACAAGGGCTGGGGCGCGAGGAGCAGCGCGTCTCATCGACTTCCCCCACTTCCTCCTCCTCTCTCTCACCTGGGATGCAGTTTCTGGCTTTTTACTGCAGAGTTTTCCCCCCTTTTTTCAAATGGTTCTGATGCGCCGCGTTTGTCAACTCCCTTCAACGGCTTCACTCTGCGTGTTACTTAAAAAAAATATATTTATTTGTATTTTTTTAGTGCTGGTGCGGTGATCACGGCTCCTGCCGTACCACAAAGAGGTCTTAGACAGCCCTCATGCCAAATAAAAAGAGATAAGGAAAAAATGGGGGGAGAAAGGCTCATGGGCGGCTCTTCATACGTGGCTCCCGCAGCTGCTCACCTCCTCGCAGCTCTCGCTGCCTCTCTGTACACTATGGCAGGGAGAGGTGCTCCTCGCAGCTCCCACTGCCGCTCTGGGGGGGAGAGGTGCACCTTGCGGCTCCCGCCGCCGCTCTGCAAGTTCTGGGTGGGGGGCAGAGGTGCTCTTTGCGGCTCTGCCACCGAAAAGGAAGAGGAATGCTCGCGGGACCGCACTCACTCGCGGGACCCGGCTGCACTCTCCCAACTCTGTCCCAGCCGCGGCTGCAGTACTCCTCCACTCGCGGCTTGCACACAGCGTTTGGCAAGGAGGATCAGGTGATCAGTCCGTCAACGCTCTAGCCCATTTGTCTAGTGGACATATACAAAACAAAAGCTGGTAGATATATTTATAAAGTGGTAGATGGGGGAACAGGCTTTAGGGGAGGAGGCAGTAGGATGGGGAGATAAATGGGGAGGGGGATGGGTGACGGGGAGGGAGAGAAGGAGAGGGTGAGGTCGGAGAAGGTCAGAGGACTGATTAAGGACCCCAGTATATGCCTAGGAGGTGTAGTTTCAGGTCTTTTTTTAAGGCACTGTAGGAGGGGTTGCAGCGCAATTTTTTGGGAACGGCATTCCATATGATCGGCACGTTTCCAGAGAAGGAGCGAGATTGAGTGGTTTTCTTTTTGAATAAGGTGGGGATGAGGAGGAGGGAGTTTGTGCTCCTCATCAATCTGGCGCAGCCCGCTTTTTTAAGTTTGTTCGCGAGGTACAGCGGGCATTCTGGTGTTCAATCAATCAATCAATCTTATCATTTGTAAAGCGCACTACTCACCTGTGAGGGTCTCAAGGCGCTGGGATGGGGAATGCTGCTACTGCTTGAAAAGCCAGGTCTTGAGGAGTTTTCTGAAGGTCAGCAGGTCTTGGGTCTGCCGTAGGTGGATGGGGAGGGTGTTCCAGGTCTTGGTGGCGAGGTGGGAGAATGATCTGCCGCCTGAGGTCGCTCTTCGGAAGCGGGGGACTGTAGAGAGGGCGAGGTCGGTGGAGCGGAGCTGGCGGGTGGGGGCGTAGAAGCTAAGTCGTCTGTTGAGGTACATTGGTCCGGTGTTGTGGAGTGCCTTGTATGCGTGGGTGAGAAGCTTGAAGGTTATCCTCTTGTTGACCGGGAGCCAGTGCAGGTCTCTCATGTGGGGTGTGATGTAGCTACGGCAAGGGATGTTGAGCATCAAGCATGCAGAGGCGTTCTGGATGCGTTGGAGCCGTCTCAGGAGTTTGGCTGAGGCTCCTGCGTAGAGCGCGTTTCCATAGTCCAACCTGCTGCTGACAAGGGCCTGGGTGACTGTTCTTCTCGTTTCAGTGGGGATCCACTTGTAGATCCTACGGTGCATACGGAGGGTGTTGAAGCAGGAGGAGGAGACGGTGTTGACCTGTTTAGTCATGGAGAGGTGGAGTCGAGGATGACCCCTAGGTTGCGTGCGTGTTAGGTGGGTGTTGGAGCGGTTCCCAGTGCGGTCGGCCACCAGGAGTCATCCCAGGCCGAAGGGTTGGATCCAAGGATGAGGACCTCCGTCTTGTCCGAGTTCAGCTTCAGTCGGCTGTTCCTCTTCCATTCAGCAACGTCCTTTCATTCCTTCGTGAAGGTTGGTTTTGGCGGTGTGGGGGTCCTTGGTGAGGGAGAGTATCAGCTGGGTGTCATCGGCGTAGGAGAGGATGTTGAGGTCGTGCCGATGGGCGAGGTGGGCGAGCGGTGCCATGTAGATGTTAAACAGAGTTGGGCTGAGGGATGAGCCCTGGGGTACGCCGCAGATGATCTCGGTGGCTTCAGAGCGGAAGGGGGGAAGGCGGACGCTCTGTGTTCTGCCGGAGAGGAAAGAGGTGGTCCAGTCCAGGGCCTTCTCTTGGATCCCAGCGTTGTGGAGGCGTGTTCGTAGTGTGTGGTGACAGACCGTGTCAAAGGCGGCTGACAGGTCCAGGAGGATGAGGGTCTCCGTTTCTCCGTTGTCCAGCAGGGACTTGATGTCATCGGTGGCGGCGATGAGGGCAGTCTCGGTGCTGTGGTTGCTGCGGAACCCGGACTGGGAAGGGTCCAGGATGTTGTTCTCCTCGAGGTAGCGGGCCAGTTGTTCGTTGACGGTCTTCTCGATGACCTTTGCCGGGAATGGGAGCAGGGAGATGGGCCGGAAGTTCTTGAGGTCCTTGGGGTCCGCCTTGGGTTTCTTGAATAAGACGTTGATCTCGGCGTGCTTCCAGCTCTCCGGGAAGCTTGCTGTCTCGAAGGAGGTGTTGATGACTTTCCGGAGATGGGGTGCGATGGATGTGCTGGCTTTGTTGAAGATGTGGTGTGGGCATGGATCTGACGGAGATCCGGAGTGGATGGTGTTCATGATCTTGATGGTGTCATCGTTGTTGATGTTGGTCCAGTAGAGCAGGTGGTTGGTGCGGATTGTTGTCGTGGGTGTGGAGGTCTCAATGGTTGTCGGGGCGGTCGTGGTGTTGAAACTGTCGTGGATGTCTGTGATCTTGCGGTGGAAGAAGGTGGACAGCGAGTCGCACAGGTCTTACGAGGGTGGGACGTCATTGGCGTTGGAGCTGGGGTTGGAGAGTTCCTTCACGATGTTGAAGAGCTCTTTGCTGTTGTGCGCGTTGTTGTCTAGGCGGTCTTTGAAGGATGCCCTTTTGGCAGATCTGATGAGGTGATGGTGTCTGCGGGTGGCTTTGTTGTGGGCGGCGTGGCTGTCCGATGTTCGTTCACGGAGCCAGATGTTCTCCAGCTTTCGGCAGGTTTGCTTGGAGGCCCAGATGTCTTCAGTGAACCAGCTGGCTTTCTTGTTGGTATGATTGTTGGAGGGTTTCTTGATCGGGGCGAGGGTGTTGGCGCAGTCGTTGATCCACTGTCTGAGGTTGCGGGCGGCGGTGTTGGGGTCGTTATGGTCGGCGGGTGAGCTCTGGGCGAGGGTGGTGGTTAGCTGGTCTTCGGTGACTTTGCTCCAGCAGCGGTGAGGCATCTGTTGGGTGCGGTGGTGCGTGGTGGGTTTCTTGAAGGTGAAGTGGATGCAGCGGTGGTCGGTCCAGTGGAGTTTGGTGGTATGGTTGAAGGAGACGTGGGGGCTTGTGGAGAAGATTGGGTCAAGCGTGTGACCGGCGGAGTGGGTGGGTGTTGTGACGAGTTGTCTGAGTCCTAGGTTGGCTAGGTTGTCGATCAGGGTGGTGGAGTTGGGATCTTCATTGTTCTCGAGGTGGAAGTTCAGGTCCCCGAGGAGGATGTAGTCCGTGGAGGCGAGGACGTGTGTGCTGACGAAGTCGGCGATGGAGTCGCTGAACTGTGGTCGGGGTCCGGGCAGTCTGTAGATGAGGGTTCCTTTGAGGGTGGTGTTGGGGTTGGTGTGGATCTGAAAGTGCAGGTGTTCGGCGGTGCTGAGGGTGTCGTCGGTGTTGGTCGAGACTCTGAGAGTGTTCCTGTGGACGATGGTGATTCCTCCTCCCGCTCTGTTGGTGCTGTCCTTGCGGTGATCTTTTAGCCTTCCGGGACGGCTATGGCTATGTCGGGTGCCGAGGCGGGGTTCAGCCAGGTCTCCATCAGGAAGGCGACGTCTGGGGAGGTTGAGTAGAGTAGGTCCCAGAGTTCAACGGCATGTTTCGGGCGGAGCAGGTGTGGAGAAGGATGCATCTGAGGTGGTTGGGTTCTTTCCTGGTCGGCAGCATGGTGGGGCAGATGCTTGTGAAGCTGCAGTTCCGGCAGGTGAAAGCTCCGTGGGTGCACTTCGGGGCGGCCAGGAAGCAGGTGTGTGATCGTCCGGTGTTGAGTGCGTGGAGGGTTCTGGCATCGTAGCGGTGTCGGGCGTCGTGGCGTTCGTGGTGTCCATGGGTCCTGGCGCTGGGCGCGGTCCAGGCACGGACGGGCACAGATGGGCTTGCCGTAGGTACGCCAGCTAGTTTAAGGAAACCAGGGTACCTCATAAAGCGAACCTTGGGTTGAAACTTATTTTAGGAAAACAATAGTTCAATGGTGGCCTGGATAGGTCCTAAGAAACTAAAGCGTATAATTTAATCACGCTTAGGAGCTGAATGTGTAGGGAAACATATATTCAATCATTTATTTTCAATTCTTAACATGTACTAGGGAGTTTCAGGTGCTTACATGAGTGACAAGGTGCATAACGTGACATGAGTGAACAAAGTGAAACAGAACGAAATGTCACACAACAACAAGGTATAGTCCACAGAGCTATATACAATGGGGTGGGGGCATTTCCTTGAATGGGTCGACGACGTTTCGATCTATTATAATTTTAGATCATCATCAGGACTGGGGAGCTTCCTGAAACTGAAATAAGGTAAGTAAGATTAGCAATTGGCCCTACATAATGCTTTCTTAACGCAGTGATTTTGTGTGCTCCCAGTGGCATGATGAATTTACTTGCATGCACAATTATCTTTAATAAAAAGGTTGGCGCTAACCTGAAAACCGTGTGCTGGCACGCTAGGTCATATTTACATAGGTGGTGAGGTCTACTACGTGCGTGAGACCAACTCTCTAATTGTACAAAAAATCTTACTTTGGTAACTAACAATTGTCCAAGCTTATTCGTGCGCGAGAGACACTGCAGTCTTGCCAAGTTTGATTTCAGTAATTTAGTCTAAAGAGAGATACAGTATGATTAGTAAGGGAACACATTATCTGGCTTAAATTATTCTTATCATTTATTTGGGGCTTACTCGTTTTGCCATTTTCCGTGTTTCTTAATGATGTTCGGCGTGGGAGAATTATGGTAGTTCTGTAATGTAGAAGGTTAAGCAGTCGCTTTATCGGGTGACAAGGATGCATAATCTGCCTCAGTTAGAGCGAGCTATCATCTAACTTACATGTGCTCATTCATTAGGTTGTCCTCATTCAAGTGGCTTTGAAATAAGGGGATGATGGACGGGTGCAATTTCCGCTAAAAACTATAATGTAGGAGATATACAATTATTAGGCAAGGTAGGGTTTCTGACTTCATTTAATTAGAGCGCCTAACTTTTAGATCTTAAGTGAAAAGGTAGGTCTAATACCACAGCTTAGGCGTGATAGGGCTCTTAGGAGAGAGCGTGTCCTATCCTGAGTTCCAGATGTGAAACATTAGGAAGATCGTGTTTAACAGCCGGGTATAAACAGAATTACCAGGGTCCTATTTGTGGTCCTGCCTGGAGCTGGGGTAAATCGAAAAGGTAAATTAAAATCATTGGTGTGTAAAGGAACGGCATATTGCCTCGCCAGGGATTACACTTACTTAATCCATTCAGTCCGTGGCTGAGATCGGGGGTCTGAGTTCCTCGCTGCTCACGCGTTTGTGGTCGGGCGATGCTGCAGCTTTTAATTAACTTCCGGGTACGTGACGGCGCCTGCGCGGGGGTTCTAGTAATCGCACATGCGTGTGGGATGTCTGTAGTCCGTAGTTCACTAAGCAGACGCCGAGTTGCGCATCTGCTCTGCAAAAACACTAGTCGTGAGGACTGGTAGTGTCTTAAGGCCTTTACCTTGTGGTTTTTTTTCAGGAAACCTGTTTTGTTAGTCTAGGTCGAGTTTAAAACAATGAGTACATTTTGATCTTCATGTAAGATTGTTATGGCTGTGTCTAAGCCATCCTGACGACCGTATTTGGAGCTAGCTAATTTCCAAGTGAAGGACCTATATGGCTCAGAAGGAACTGTAGAGGTAGTAGATTACTCTGCGCGGGGTTGAAAACATTAGTCATTGTGTATACAGTATGCAATACATAAGAGTAAAACCCTGTATAACAGCTAGAAAAAAGACAGTAATACATTATTATATAAGGTCGCTGTTCGGCGAGAGGCAGTGCTTGTAGGTAGTATATACCACAGGAGTTCTAAAACCGTATAAGGTTGTACTCAAGTACACGTATTCCACTCATCAAGAGTGTTAAGTCCTTTCTCAATAGTCTTGCAATTGTAAATCCATTTGCATTCCAAATGGTTCAGGGTGGTCTGCTGATTGCCTCCCCTCGCATTTGGTATTAGTTTGTCAATCACCTGCCACTTTAAATCATTTTCTGAGTGTCCATGTTCAAGGTAATGTTCCACAAGTGATGCAGTTGTTACTTTGCAACGGATTCTGCTCCTGTGCTGTGAAATCTGTGTTTTTACTTGCTGGGTCGTTTGGCCAATGTAGAGCAGTTTGCATGGGCACTCAATGCAGTAAATGATGTTTTTTGAATTACAGTTCGTGAAGAATTTCAGTATGTGCTTACAACTCTCATACTCAAAAACGTTAGTGTTACACGTAAATTCGCATGCCATGCAGCCATTACACTTATAGTGTCCTAGGACGGGCGGTAGATTGAGACATGCCTCAATTGTGTTATTTCTACTAGACGCAATCGCTGCTCTAACCAGATGATCCTTCAAGTTACGTCCCCTTTTGAAGGAAAAAAGGGGGGACCCTGTGTTGAGCTCCAGTGGGTCCAGTACAGCCCAATGTTTTTTAATTAGTTTAGATAGTTTATTGCTGACTGTACTGAATGTTGTAACACAGGTAATATTAGACAGTGTCTTTTTGGGTTGTGGTTCAAGCAGGTGTTCCCTGTGCGTGTACCAGGCTTTTTTCATGGCCCTTCTCACTAGTTTTCTAGGGTACCCCCTGGTAGTTAGTTTCTTGCATAGGATTTCCGCCTCTAGGAAGAAGTCATTTTTATATTTACAGTTTCTTCTGATTCTCAGAAACTGGCCATATGGGAGGCCATCCCTGGGTGCCCTAGGGTGAGCACTATGGTATTCAAAGAAGGTTTTGCGCTCGGTCGGTTTTCTGAACAAGGTGGTGTATAGTTGCTCATCCATGCATTTAATTGTGACATCTAGGTAATTTACTTGGTGTCTGTCATAGGAAAAGATACATTTGAGATCAGGTTGACTAATGTTGAGCCATTCACAAAATTCTTGGAGTGTGTTTTCATCCCCGCCCCAGATCATTAGGACGTCATCGATGTACCTGCGCCATAGACGAATTTGGTCATGGTAGGGATTTTTGTTGTTAAGAATGATGTTGGACTCTAGGTCATCCACAAACAGAATGGCAAAATTGGGGTCAAAAATAGCCCCCATGGATGTCCCCTTGCACTGTCTATAGTATGTGTCTTTGAATAGAAAATAATTCTTCGTTAGGGCAATCTCAAGCAGACTGATTATAAAGTCAGTCGGAACTCGGTGGGGTGCTGGACGATTGTTAAGATGTTTTTGGATCATAGCAATCCCCTTCTGTTGCGGGATATTTGTGTAGAGCGACTCTATGTCAAGAGTGACAAGGAGTTCTCTGTCAGGATGGTAGGGTTGCGATTCTATTAGGTTGGTGAGGTGCATTGTGTCCTTAATGTAAGTAGCAGTGTCATGGACTAGATCTTTTATAAAAAAAAGTCAATATATTTACCTAAGGGTTCCACAATAGACCCACACCCAGAGAGGATGGGTCTACCTGGCGGTTCTTCTGCATTTTTATGCACCTTAGGAAGTGTGTAAAGCACTGGGGTGCGTGGTTCTTTATTGTTAAGGAACAGAAATTCATTTTTGCTAATGAAGCCATGTTCAAGTGCTTCTTGGGTGATGTGGAGGATGGTTTCACTAATGTTCTTGACAGGGTTACTATTCAATTGTTCATAGTGTGCCCTGTTGATTACTTGGCGCAGAATTTCTGTTTCATAGGCTGTTCAGTCTTGGATTGCAATCCCTCCCCATTTATCACAGGGTTTTATGACAATATCATTGTTTTGTTTAAGCCTGGCCAGGCTATTTTTCTCCTCCATACTGATATTGTAAGGGGTGAATCTGTAGTTTTCTTTTAAAATCCCCAGGTCTCTTAGGACTAAGTGCTCAAAGGTAATAACCTCTGGGGGCATAGTGCCACTTTATGGATTGAAAGTCGACAAAGGGCGAAGTCCTGTAGTGTCATTCTTTTTAGGAGTATCCCAATCTTTAAAGAAGGCCTGTAGCCTCACTTTTCTAAAGAATTGCAGGATCTCTGTTTGTATGTTGAACCAATTTGGTTTCTCGGCAATAACGAAGGACAAACCTCTACTTAGTAAAGCTAAGTCTGTGGAATTCAATTGGTGTTGTGAGAGGTTGAATATGGGTATTGCCTCCATGTTGGTCTCTGATTGTGTCCCAGTATCTAATATTGGTAACCCCATTGGTAGTACCTGTTCCTGGTTTGTGCTCTCCCGGAGGGAAGTTGTATCTGGGCCTGGTTCTCCCCCTCCCTCTCCCTCTCGGAGGGTCTGTGTTCCTGGATTGGCCCCTGTCTAAAAAATGGTGGTTGGTGTGGGAGGAGGTACTGGGACCTTCTGCTCCGTTGGAGCGATCAGACTCGATTGAGGAATCAGAGAATCTAACAGGTACTTTGTTTTTGAAACGGCCTCAGATGCCTGTAGGAAATCTCTGTTGTTCCTGTGGATCTACGGTGAAGAAATCTTCCTGTAGGTATGGGTATGTCCTTTCCTTACTGTAATTTTTGATGTCTTTGGTAACTTTTGTGGATTTAAAAGGTTTGGAAATCTTGTATTGTGCGATCTATTTTGTCTAGAGCGGCCTTAGCGTCAGCTAGGCTATCTAGGTCGAGTTTAGCTTGTTCTAAAGCTTGTATCTCTTCTAGCTCCCTTTTGCTATGTTCTAGCGCAGTATCGATGCCAAGCACCATCCAATGGCGCGAACAGGTGGTACCTATGTGGGAGAAACCAGATTTGAATTTTGGGTCCTGGATCAAGATAGCAGGAACGTTACGTACCTGAAGGCCGATGGGGATGACTTCAGCTCTTAAATAGTCTGTAAGCATGCGTGCATGCAGCTCCGTACGTATGTGTTTTTTCTTTAGGCATTCAAGCTCAGCTAGTTTTTCGTTGGCTGTGTCTGTCGGAGCCCTAGGATTGATCAGGGGGCCCTGAAATAGAGATGCAAAATATCAACAGAGGCAACCCACCAACCTGAACCAGGGGCAGTAATTAAATATTCCAAACAACAGTTCAGGCGATTAACAAATCACAATTCAAACAAAATCAATTAAGACAACATAAAGGAACTTGTAGAGGAAAAGGAGAAAGAAAAAGGGAAAAGGGAGGAAACACAAAGGAGTCAAGGAGGAGAATGTGGATCAAAAATTATCAACAAATAATTTAGAAAAATATCAAAAATTTATTATAAATAGTGCGCTCAACACATAATTGCTGGTTTTCAAAATGTAAAACATATACAAGAAACCAAACAAGTGGCAAACAATAATTGTGTTATAAAAGAAGGGATGCAACATATACAAAGATTATGTGCCCTCTACAATTCATATGCCACATATTCGTCGACGGCGTTTCGACCGTAGGTAAAAATCGCGGTCATCATCAGGACAAAACAGTTGGAAGAGCGTCAAGGATCTGTATTTACAACCAGAACAGAGCAGCCACAGTAGTTTGTTACATGCTCACAATAAATTCCAATATTGAATGATTAAAAAGTGTATCAGTTTACACAGGAGTTAAATCTTTTCTGTGAGTTTAAACAGATATATTTCTGATGGAGCCGAAACTAAATCATACTTCCTGGATGCATAAATCAATTTGACATCCGGCAGTCAGTCTTTAAATCGCCACTGCCACTGCCACGGTAATATCGGACGGTGATTTAATTATACGCTTTAGTTTCTTAGGACCTATCCAGGCCACCATTGAACCATTGTTTTCCTAAAATAAGTAGGTGCGCCAGCGGCGCGGCCGCGTAACGGCTTCCATATGAGGGGATGTGGGAGGGAGGAGCAGCTGGGAGGCGGAAGCGGGGTGGCGAATGGGATTGCAGGTGGGCGTGGCCGCAGGGACGCAGCGGCGGGAAAAATGGGCAGGGGCCGCGGGAAAACTGGGCACAGGAAGGAAAAACAAGTTTAGGCAAGAAAACAAGTACAGGCACAGAGGAATAAAAACAAGTCTGGGCAAGAAAGCAAGTTAGGCACAGGGGAATAAGAACAAGTCTGGGCAAGAAAGCAAGTACAGGCATAGGGGAATAAAAACAAGTCTGGGCAAGAAAGCAAGTTAGGCACAGGGGAAAAGATTAGGCAAAAACAATGCAGGTAGAGCCGTGCAGCAGCATGGGGAGCGACCTGCCTCGCTCCCCACGCTGTGTTGGGCTTTGTGTGTGATGCATGCTGTCTTTTTAGGAGGATCTACCTTCAGCTGGAAGCCAGTTGAGATCCTTCAGGGATGGGGAGATATGGTCAAAACGTTTGTAGCCAGTGAAAAGCCTGGCTGCTAGGTGGAGCACAGATCTTAGGGGGGCGAGGTAGACTTTGGGGGTTCCTGTGAGGATCGCTATGGTTGTTTGTTTGCGAACAATGTTGAATAGTTCTCTGGGTCTGTTTTTAGCTTAATTGAATTGTATTCGGAAAAAGGCGGCCTTTTTCCTGCAGATGTGCTTCTTGTAGGATGAGCTAGCGGATCTGAGATTGGCAAGTTGGGTGGCTGAGGGGTGTTGTCTTCATGATCTTTCAGACAGTCTGAGTGCTCGCCTTTCGTCGTTCAGGTCAGGGTTAAACCAGGATTTGAATGGAATGGTTCTTTGCTTTTTTAGTTTGGGAGGGGCTAGGAGGTCAATGACCTCACTGCCGGTCTTGTTGAAGAGTTTAGTGAGCTCATTTGCGTCTTGGAGGGGGGGGTTGAGAAGAAGTTGCGTTTGTAGTTTAGTCTCGAGTTTGCCTGGAGGGATTTGGTTAAGGTTTCTGATCCATTTCATGGGAAGTTGCTTTTTAGTATGGAAGAGGAGGGATGCCGATTCGATCTTGAATAGGATGAGGTGGTGATCAGACCAGTCAATGGGAAGGATGTTGGAGAGGGAGACCAGGTCGTTTTTGGATATGATGGCGTCAAGAGTGGCCCCTTTGATGTGGGTGGGCGAGTGACAAAGTTGAACGAGGCCTTTGAGATGGGAGACTGTGGGGTCAGCAGTATTGTTCCAGTGGATGTTAAAGTCTCCAAGGAAGATGTTTTTCTAGTTGGAGAGAGCAGCGAAGGGAATTGGATCGCTCGGAGGGTGGTAGATGTTATGTAGTCGAATTGGGGGGAACCCTGGATAGAGAGATCGGCGCCAAGGTATTCAAAGGTTAAGAGTTTTTAATATAGGAGAGTTGAAGTATATTTTTGTAAATAATAGCTAGGCCACCTCCAATTCTGTCTTGTCTGTCATTCCTAATGATGGAGTAGCCCGGGGGGGAGGCGCGGGGTGGGGGTGTGAGTATGCCCAGGGTGGCTGCTGAGTGGGCGTTTAGCCAGGTTTCTGGAAGGGGGTATGAGCAGGAGTCATGGGTTTGGGAAGGTAAGAGATGCATAGGTTCATAGTGGCCAAGGGCGAGAAATCGTTCCTAGGACAATGCAGCCTAGAGGAACTATTTTTGAGGGGAATAGTTTTCCAGAGGTTACGTTGGGAGGGGTGAGAGAAGCATGGGCAGGCGGAGCCGTAATGATTGGGGAGGATCTTGTTATTTAGTCCCCTGACATCTTCTTTGAGTCTCATAAGTTCAGTCTGAACGGTAGAGAGATTCAGTTCAGTGTTGGAAAGTGTTAGAGCGAAATGGTTGAGAGTTGGCTCGGGCGGTACGAAGGGGTGGGGTATGGGGGTTCGATGTTGGCCGGAGACGAGAGCCTGAAGGATGGAAGGGGAGATGCAGCTTGATGGGGTTGGGGGGGAACTGGGGCAGTCGAACACTGAGGAAGGGGGGTCACTAGTGCTTGTAAGTCGTGGGACCGGGGAGGAGGATATGTTGGAGGGAAGGGAGGGCGGCGATGAGGGGGTTGGGCTAGAGCTGTTTGATGCTGTGGTGGGGGTCACTAATGTTGGTAGGGTGTGTGGCCGGTGGGGAGGTGCGTTTGAAATAGGGGGAGGTAAGGTTATGGTGAGGGGAAGGAGTGTGATTTTGTGTTGGAAGTATAGGTCTAATAGGGGAGGGGTGGGCAGCCCAGGGTGAGGGGTCCCGGACTTACATTCCTCCGCGTGCCTGGGCGAAGTGTAGTTCGTATTGGGTGTTGTGTGTTTCGAGAAGGGGGAGGGTGGACGTTCAGGGGGAGGGGTCCTGCAGATGTGGAGAGGCCTGCCGCAGCGAGGAAGGTTTGGGGATGTCGGTTGGTAGGCGAGGTGGGGAATTGGGTGGTGGGTCGTGCAGTACGGGTGACTATGGGGTGAGGGCTCTGGGCTAGTGGGAGGGGGATGTTATGTGGGTGACAGATGTAGGTGCGGAGGGGTTGGGGATGTCGAGGAAGGTTTGGGGATGTCGGTTTGTAGATAAGGTGGGGATTTGGGTGGTGGGACGCGCAGTTATGGTGACTAGGGGTTGTGGGCTCTGGGCTAGTGGGAGGGTGGATGTGAAGTGGGAGACAGATGTAGATGAGGGAGGAGGATTGGGGGCAGGTTTGGATAGAAGGTCTATCAGGGAGCTGTAGAGGTGGTCGAAGGTGTAGAGGTGGTGCTCGGGTGCTTGGATGAGAATGTTGCCGGTTTTGAAGATGGAGGTGTCAATTTCTCCACAAGAAGCAGGGGAAGGGAGGTAGAAAGTTTGAAACCATATGGGATATTGCCGGATTTAGAGATGTTGAGATAGCTCAGGAAGATTCTTTTCCATTTGGAGGGGCGTTTGGAGTAGAAAATAAGGTTGGTAATGTAGGCGGGGTAGGGCTAAAGTAGGAGTCAACTATCCGTGTTTCGGGGTGTTGAGTAAGTAGTTTTTGCTTAAAGTTTTTCTTGGCTTGTTTGGACAGATTGGATGGGTATAGGTTGTTCCAGGAATTGGGACCATGTCTTGAGAGGCCAGGGAATGGGGAATGGCCAGGGAATGGGGTTGTTAGATGGGCCATCAGAGGGGAATAGGGAGGAAGAAAGGGGGGGGGCAAAAGAGGTGGAAGGTTTTGCATTACAGCATTAAATATATCAACTATGGTATCCTTAATGCATAGGAACCATTGCCCTACCTTCCCAGTGCTGGGACAAAGGGCACTCTAAAACTGGGAAATGTAAATGTTAAGATCGTAAAAAGCGATGCAAAACAGTCCAACTTTGACAATAGGAGGGGGCGTGGCTTGGCAGGCTGCAAGATGGCCGCACTCTAAGTGGGCTCTGCTGGCCAAGCTCATCATCCTACAGTATCCTGCAGACATTTGACCGATCGTCTTCAGATTTTGCATCGCCACCACTCACCTGCTTCGGCTGTGCCATTTGAGACCTTCACCACTTTCCGGGGTCGTTGTTGGGCCGAGATCTGCCGTTGTCTGAGGCCCAGACGTCGGCCCTGTGGCGCGCACAGACATCTCGGCTTCCCGGAGCCGATCGCTATCCCGGACCTGAACTGAAGAACTTCCCAGAGGTGGCCTGCACCCAGTGGACGTTAGAACCGGTAGGCTGCCTAGCGGTGGGGCTGGGGGCGCGTACGCCGTACCAACTGCTCTGCCCACGGCACCACTGGTGCATTTGCTCCTCTGCTTGCGCTAAGGGACTAGGCCTCTGTCATCGGGCCTGGCGAAGTGGGCGGTACGCCTCCCTCGATTTCCCCCCAGCCACTCACGCCCCCTGCCCGCTGCATCCTCTGGCTCCCCTCTGACAGCGATAGACAGCTCCTGGCTCGACCCTTGGGATCGCTGACATCCTACTGCGGAGGCCCTGCTGCGCTTTCCGCCTTCCACCTCACCCCCTGCTGGCTCGTGCAGCCCACTAACTCACCCTGCTGGGGCCGACAAATGCTTCCACTGGTGCCTGTCTGAGGTATGACCTCTCCTTGCTGCGCTGGATGATTTCTGCTATGGACCTGTGATTCGCCTCCGTGGTCTGCACTGACGAAGATCCTGGGCTTGCCTCCCGCCTGAGATCTGATCGCGCTGCCTCGTCCCCTGCTGGCACAACTGCCTGTACTTCCATGCTGTTCTTGGCGCTACGCCTTTCCACTGTTCTTGCTCACAGGAGCTGGCTGCTGCTGCCGGCCTGCACTCTTAAGGCCCGACAGCATTTGCGGTGGACGGCCCCTGACTCAGCTGGTGTCCTCATTACATCAATATTGTGGTGCTTCCTGCCTCTTGCCTCGACCTCCTGTTGGCTCGCCTCACCCCTCGCGGGCGGACGGGTGTACCTGACCGAGGAGCTGCCCCTCTGTGCTACGCCTTGTGCTCTCCGCTCTGGGTCTGCAATCCGTGTCCGCCGTTTGTGCTGGTGGAGACCCTCCGGCTCACCTTCGGTCTGGGGCCTGACTGGACTGCCCCAATCCCTGTGGGCCTACTACCTGAACTTCCATGTCATCTCCGGCGCTACTCATTGTAACTGCTTCTGCTTTCTGGGACTAACTGCTGTGGCCGTCCGGCATGCCGGCACCCGACACCTTTGCTGCGCCCTACGTTGGAGGGGTGGGTGCCCTCCGGTGACGCCCCCCTGGTTCCAGATCACCAGGCCACTGGATCTCCTCTCTCTCCGCGAGTAGGTCATCAGGGCCTCCACTGGCTGGCTGCATATTTTTCATACTTGGCAGTCTCTCTGCCTGCAGCCCCTGCTCCTACCGTTGGCCGCCCAGATCTCTCATAGCGTGTGCCATGGGCAGAACTGACCCCAAGCAGCCAAATATTGCGTTTGAACATCGCCGCTAGACGCGCCAGGAGGGTGCCGGGACGGACTGCGTGGACCCTATGGCTACAACAGAAATGGCGCAATCTTGTGAGGATGATCTGAAAGCCATCATGTGGAGGTCAAGCCCATGGTTACCACCATAGCGACGCAGCTGGACCAACTGTCGGCCCGCCTTGACACAGTGAAGACCCGGGTTGACCCCCATGACGCTCGCCTCTTACATGTTGAGACCAGGGTGTCTGATGTGAAGGACGCCGCCGTCCAGGACCACCAAAAACTTCTGCAGATGGACAAGTTACTTGCTTTCATATGCGATAAGAACAAGGATTTGGAGGCGCGTTCCCGTCACAGTAACCTTCGCATCACAGGGGTACCAGAGTCCACCAACATCTCTCGTATGGAGGACTTTGTGGAACAGTTGGTCCGGGAGCTCTTTGCCGATGTGCTCTTGCTGGTCTTTATTGTGGAGCACGCCCATCGTTCCCTTGGCCCCCAGCTGGGCCCCGGGTTGCCAGCACGTCCCATCATTGCCAAAATTCGGAACTTCAGGGATCGAGATGCAATCCTCCGGAGCGGCCAGGGAGAGGGGGGACATCCGCCACCAGGTTAACAACCTCTCATTCTACCCGGACTACACCATCACTGTTCAGGCAGCACGCTGTGAGTTCTTGCCGGCCAAACGGATCCTGCAGAAACACGAGATCCCCTACTCATTAGTGTATCCAGCTAAACTGCGTGTTAAACAAGGCACCAAAACTCTCACCTTCCCAGATCCCAGAGAGGCACTGGCGTCGCCAAAAAACTCAACAAATCACATCGCTCTTCACCCGCGAATTCCCAGGCTGCGGCTGCTGAGAACCTCAGTGACAATGACTGAATTTGCATTCTGGTATACACAGGTTCTATATATTTTATTTGTTTGTACAACTGATTCAGTCCACTGGTTCATGCGGCCTGTTGAGGTTCTAATGTATGTGTGTCCATTTTCCATGTACTGATCTGTTCTCCCTTGCAGGTTGTTACTAATGTCTGCATGCTCCTGCATCATTGGCCACCCTGTCTTTCTGATAGGGGTGTTCGCCGTGCTCCGTCATGCCCCCACAGGATAATTCCCATCATGGACTCTACTTCTCCCTCTCCAAGTTGTGGGACCCTGGGGTGGGTTTGGGTGGTACCTCAGCCTGATTGGGGGGTTGGTCTTGGTGTGGGTGCAGGGTTGGGGGTGTTGGTTTTTTTTTTTTTTTGGGTGGGCCTCCGGGACTGGGCTTTTAGGTCCTGGGGCTCCTGGCTCTTTTTCTGGCAGTCTTGTTATGTATTTCTGCACAGTTAATTGCTTATGTTCTGTCTTTACTCAGGTCCTTCTTTCAGGTTCAGCACCCTCCCGTTAAGGGGCCAGTAATGTTTATGTTATTGGCGTATGCAAGAGATTGCGCAATATGCACATTCAAATTGTGTCGAATTGTCTCCATGATTGTCGACATGCTCGTTTCATTCACATCTCATTATACTGTTCATTGTACATCCATGCAATTCCTGCCTACCACGCCTACTTCCCCGTACACTATTCCCCCACTGGCAGTACCATGACGGACACTACATTTTGGACTTGGAATGTCCATGGCCTGAATGATTTCCGCAAGGCACACTTGGTACACGCCCATCTTACACGACACAAGGTAGACATATGTTTTTTACAAGAGACCCATCTTATGCAGTCTACCGCAACTAGACTTCACTCTCGACACTGGGGCGAAATACATTCTTCTATTCTTATTACTCGATTGTCGATTGTATTGCTTAGGGGGCTTCCATGGCAGACCTCCCAGGTCCTCACTGACCCTGACGGACCCTGCATGCCCAGCCCCTGATACTTGCGGCAATATATGGCCCCAATTGTGACGCCCCGGATTTCTTCACTAACGTTTGGCCCTTCTGTGCTTCTTTGGGGGGGCGATTTTAATGTAACTCTATCCGCCACCTTAGACCGTTCTGGTTCCCACTTTACCCATCCCCGCGGCCTCATTCCTTAACTGTAATGCAGGACAACTCCCTATACGACGCGTGGCGCCACGTTCACCCTGCGAAGTGCAAGGGTACATGTGTCATGGGCTCCCGCGGCTGCTGGTCCCGGCTCGACTTGTGGCTCGCCTCCCCAGACGCGCTGGTCTGGATGTCCCCGGTGGACCATATGGCACTACCCTCTCTGACAATACTCCCGTGTGCTTGTCTCTCCGGCACCCTCACACCCCCTGTCTTGCCTTCTAGTGGCAGCTCCCCTCCAACGCACTTCATGATACGGTATTTTGTGCCGAAATACAGACCGCAATCTTGAATTATTTTGAACTTAACGAGGGGTCAGTAGACTCCCCGTCTACGCTCTGGGAAGGCTTCGAGGTAGTCATTCACGGATAATGTTTTTCCAAACAAGCTGGGGTTGTGCGCTCCATCTGTGGCACTCTGGATAAGATCGAAAAGGAGTTACAGCAGTTAGACGCCTCTTATGCCCAAAGCCCTAGCGATAACACACTTGCCCAGATACGGGTGAAAGTCACAGAATTCTCGGATGAGGCAGACAGAGAACTGTCCTTTCTCGGGAGAGAGGCAAGGGTGCATTGCTTTGGTGAGGGCGATCCCCCTGGGAAGACTCTGGCGAACCTACTTAGTCGGCCCTGCGCGGCATCGTACATCACCGCCCTACAGGATGGTGGGCCAACTCGCACCACCTCCCCGGAAGACATTTAGGCCCGGTTTAGCGCCTTTTATACACAACTCTATACGGCCGGTTCGGTCCCGCCCCGCGATTTTATCGACCAATACTTTGACACTCTTGAGCTGCTCTGGCTTGGAAACGTGCATCGGGAATACTTAGACAAGCCTTTTTCTAAGCAGGAAATTTTAGCCGCCAATAACAGTATGCCAGGTGACAAGGCACCTGGCTCCGACGGTTTACCAGCATCCTTCTATAAGGGATTTGCTCCACTACTGCTTCCACATCTTGCAGCCATTATGATTCATTCGAGTCGGATCAATTCCCCCCATCACTGCGTGAGGCACTACTAACACTGCTTCTTAAACCGGATAAGCCCCCTGAGATGAGGCATTCCTATTGCCCCCTTTCACTCATAATCACGGACAACAAAATCTTTGCCAAGCTGCTTGCCTCTCGCCTCCTCTCACTCATGCTTCTAATCGCATGCCCGGACCACGGGCTTCATCCCCGGCCGCGCCACTTCTCACAATCTTCAGACCATCTTCTCTGTCTTGCATCAACTTAACCCATCACTCCCGGCAGTAGCGGCCCTTCTTGATGCCACCAAGGCATTTGACACCTTGGAGTGGCCTTTTCTGTTCTATCTTCTCCCCCGTCTGGGGTTCAGTCAAATCTTTATTCGTAAAGTGCTGCTATTATACAAACTTCCCACTGCCCGCCTCTGGATCAACGGTTAGTTCGCAGAGCCCATTTTATATGGACGGGCTATCCGACAGGGCTGCCCGCTCTCTCCAATGCTCTTTGCTATCGCCATGGAGCCCCTCGCAGCTTGCCTTCGGCAACATCACACTCAAGAGAGGTATTGGCTTTGCGGCACGTGCTTTACTAGTCTCCATGTATGTGGACGATATCACACATTACGTTCGTCACCCGCAGGAGAACCTCCCCCCCCCCCCTTGATCCGAGAGGTGATACGCTTTGGTGGCTATTCCGGTATCCAGGTTAACTGGAACAAGTCTGTGTTATTCCCTCACACGGATGCCAGCGTCCCCTTCGATTCTGATTACCCCTTTGTGTGGGCCTCGAAGCCAACTAAATACCTGGGTATTTGGTTAAGTAAATTGTAAATTGTAAATTGATATTTGTATAGCGCACTACTCACCCGCAAGAGTCTCAAGGCGCTTGTACGAATACCGCTGTGGAACCCATCCTGGCTTTCCCTGTGAGGTGTCCACTCCTGGGCACCCCCAGGGTGGAGGCCAAGCATCCTTAGCGTTGTGGGGGCCGTTGTGGAGATTAAGCAAGCTATTGCCCAGAGTTGCAGAGTGGGACTCCATGATTAGAATAGGCACGAGGTGAGAATTATCAGGTCCGTGGAATTTTTGGGCCCAAGACCCGCCGAGGCGGGGAATTGAAACCTGGTCCCGGGCCAGACTTCTGCATCAGGGTCTGCCGCTCTAACCGGGGAATGTCGATGAGCTCTGGAGGGCCAACTTCGGTCGTGCTGTGGACTGGTTTGAGTCCAAGATCCCCATCTGGAACCGACTGCCGCTGTCTTTGGCTGGGCACATTGCAATCGCTAAGATGGTGGTTCTCCCAAAATGTTTATATCTTTTCGTCAGCATCCCCATCCCTCTCACGGCTCACTTCTTTCCAGGATCCGCTCGCTGCTCATCACTCTGGTTTGGGCTGGACGACAACTCAGGGTTGCCTACAACATCCTAACCCTCCCAATGTCGTGTGGCGGGCTGGGAGCACTGGATTTTAAGCTTTATGCTCTTCGCGCTCAGGCCAGGTGTCTCCATTTCTGGCTTCACCCTACCCCGGCCTACCCCTGTGGCTGTTTCAAGTTGGGAGATTAAGTACCCTTGAATCATGAGGGTCCCTAGGGTCAAGCTAGCCCACTAGGTACCTCCAGTAAGCGCCGTTGCAGAGAGGTGTAAAAAGGAGCATGGCCTGGACCACCTCTCTGCAACGCAGCGCAGTGGCGCTTACTGGAAGCACCTGGTGGGCTAGTTGGTCCCCAGGGGCCCTCAGGATTGAAGGGGAATTATTTACCCAAATTAAAACGCACACTTCACCTCAGGCCCCGTCCCCTCCCTTCACCACCGTGTAAACATGCACTGTGTCGCGATTGCCAGCTTCCAAACTAGTAAGGGAGTGAGGGTGACCGAGCAAAAGAGAACACCTTTCACTGTTGTGCATGTGGAACCGATAGGTCATGTTTCATACATGGTCATACTTTTGACCTCTTGTATCGTTGGAGGATTCCCCTGTGTGTGATACGGCATAGTACAATTCTAGTACGAGCAGACGAGAGGAAGCCCTGGCGTTTCTTTCAGCGCGTACCCCTGGCTGAGAGCTTCTAGATCCAACCCACGTAATTTTGGCATGGGAGGTGAAGTCGGCCCTTAAGAAAGGATATGCTCTACACATGAATAATGACCTAGGTGGATCTTATATTTATGTGCCCTACACCGAGGAACACCTCTTGAAGGCCCTTGGAACAGGGGAATAAAATTTATAAATCTGAGATGACATTACAAAATTGGATGTCTCTACATTTCTAAGCCCCACTGTGCAAGAATTTAATTTTATATATTAAAGAAGAAAAGCTAGGAAATTGCCTACATTCTGAAGAACTTATATTAAAATTGAATTCCTTTGCGCCCTGACGAAGGATCTGTGGACATCTGGTCCTTTTCCGAAACACGCGTCGGCGCTTTCTTTTCTTTTTTGTATATATTGTATATAATAGTGTATATTTGTTTTAAGGTCGCTTTTTGATGAATCATTTTGTGTATGAGAGTGGAGTGGTGTTTGAGAGTTTGAGTGGAAGTACAAATCTGTGGATATATGATTAGATGAATGTATGTTCCTCTTGTGTGTCTTTGAATCCCCCTGAAAGCTAGAAGGGGACGGCAAACAGGACTGGCTCTGTGTGTAGCTGTGCAAAACATTCTGAAAACATTGGGGCACTAAACAAATACCTACCCACATTGGCTAACTCCACAGACTTTGGCATATTCTAGGTATGGAGAAGATAACGCTTTCAGTGGCGAGCAGGAGTCGACATTCAGAGAGATGTGCATCCTTTCATATCCCTACTAACACAAGAGTTTTGCAAGCTTACGTGTCCCAGATATTTACGAGTTCTGCACCTTCCAGAGGCAGCCTCACCATCACCCACCTAAGACCCTACATGTGGATATTGTAACCTACACGATTTAGCTCAGAAGTGATTGAGGGAAGGGAGGTTAAGGGATTGTTTACTTAGTCGATCCTTGCATAAAGATGTTCATCGATTGGGGCTCTGTGAAGCTCAGTAAGCACAAGGTCCACTGTTGGTTTCCCTTTTGTTTATTGTTTAAATGTCAATAAAAAGATTTGAACCATAAAATTGTTGGGGTGTGGTGTTATCCATAAACCCATCATTTCAGTAGTTGCGGTAGCAAACGTTACTGCCCATACAGGAATTTATTGGGCCACTCATAATGTGGGTATTAAAGTATTCTAAAGAACACCTATTTTGTTCTAAAACATTCACCAAGGTATAGTTTTTGAGTTAAGCGTACTCAGTGTTTTAATGACAGCCAACGATTATTATTCTTGCCTGGGGAACATTGCACACCGCTTCACAGGACACTGGGACAGGAGGCCTTTCCTGATGTGCAGGGTGGCCCGGCAGTCAGCTGTCAGTTAATAACGAAGGTACACATTAGGCCCCTTAACCAAAATTATTGTGCCACCTGCAAACTCTTTGAAATGGCCAACTGAGCAAATAAAGTGTCCAATGCGGAAGCTCGCCAAAAGCAACCTCACTGAGTTGATCACTGGTGCCATGACCTGGGACCTCCCAAGACTCCTGGAGTGGCTCTCTGGAATGGCTACGTCGACCCAGAGGCAACAAGGCAACCTGTTAATGACAACAGCCAGAAGGCACTGGGTTAGGTACGTGATGCCCAGGGACCTACCACCACCTTACGCTCCTAGTCTACCCTTAGAGCTGCTCCCTGTCATGTACTCATGCCATGGACGCCCGGAGCTGGGGGCGTGGAGGGAGAGTGGATAGGACACATGGGGGAATATGTTTGCTGACTCGCAGTTATTGACGTTTGAGAGCCTAGTGGAAACGTATGGAGTGCCACAGGGTTCCTTTTTACTACATGCCCTACTGACTCGCCTGTCCTTGCAGACCTGGGATGCTGACAGGGTGGAAACTGTTACCTGGCACTTATTGCACACCCTGCGCACACATGGCAGCGGTTGTCAAGCCATAACAGTCATATACACCTCCATTAGATTAGATGACCCTCCTGCATTGTTAACACTGCGAGCGTACTGGGATGGCGAACTGTCCACTACCCTGTCAGATAAACAATGGCAACAATGTCTTACCCATCCCAAAATTATCTCGACTAACGCTAGGGTGAAATATACTCCATGTAATTACCTTCACTATGCGTATCTCACCCCCCACAGACTGGCACGCATGTACCCTACTGCCATGGACATCTGCCCCAGATGTAGGAATCCGGAAGCTACTTCTACACACATGGTCTGGACTTGCACCATCATTCGCTTATTTTGGCTGGAGGTGGCTGCTGTGCTTACAGCAACAACAGATGCGGGGTGGAAGTGGAACCCCTTCATTTCCTGTTGGGATTTACGAGACTTAACTCGACTCGCAAGAGTGTGAACACATTTCTGGATCTCGCTCTGGGTTTGGCTAAACTGAGGATTGCAATGGCCTGGAAAGCACAGGCAGGCCACAGGATTGCTGTGTGGCTGCTGGATCTGCTGAGGGCACTGGTTTCAGGATGCATAAATCAGCACGAGGCTGAGGTGCGGGCGCCACTCCCCCCGCAGCAAACCCCTGCGCAGTGGCAGGTATATTTAACAGTGATCGAGGCCAGAACCACTGCGGGCGCTCCTTCCCCCTGAGCTTTTTCCTGCTTGATTTTGCAGAGCAATGCCTGATTCTCCTTTTGATACTCTTGCTGGAAGTTGCTTATGTACGGCTGTGCGGCGCTGCAGAGTGAAGCAGTAGCCGCCCAGCACAGTAGCCATGGAAATGCTAATTGACTGAGAGTTTCCTTCTGCCCCTACCTAAGCCATTTGATTTTCTTGCTAATCTATATTGTCAATAGTATGCTCCAAGTGCTATGCAAATGCTCTTGATGTTACTTTGTTAAAATCAATAAAAATCATTTATAGTAAAAAGATTTCATATTCTGCTGCTCTAATATGATAACATATCAGAGTACAATATCTAAAATGAGCTTTTACAGTACTGTACTGTTGGACATTCCCCCATCCCCTAAAAGAAAAGGGTAATCACATACCTGCATGCCAGGCTTTGAAAACTCCACAAAAGCTCATGAGAAAAGTTCTATCTTATGCTGTTAAAAATATTATGTGATACAATCATTTTCTGGATATTAAGTTATTAGAAATATCTATTTTCAGATATATATTTACGCATCACACATGGATGGAAAATGTTACTTACCAGTATGCATCTGTTCTTGGCATGTAGAGCTGCAGAGTTACACACTGTTGCATAGATCGCCATCTAGTGTTGGGCCCGGATGTTTGCACTTGTTTTTGTCCTGAAAACTCTTTGGAAGTCACGAGATAGGGGACTCCTCCTCTGGATCACATTGCGCATGGGCATTGTCTCCATCCTTAGATTGTTTTTTCACCAGCAGAGAAATGATGGAGCTTTGTAAGAAACAGGAAGGTTGTCCATGTAAGGTGTATCTAATTGAAATAATACTGGAACAGATAAAGGTAGCCGGGGAGGTGGGTGGGCGTGTCTAACTCTGCAGCTCTACATGCCGAGAACAGATGCATACTGGGAAGTAGCATTTTCCGTTCGAGGGATATGAGCTGCAGATTACACACTGTTGCATAGATTATATAGCAGTACCTCC
The DNA here is from genome assembly GCF_964261635.1 of Lissotriton helveticus. Taxonomy (NCBI): domain Eukaryota; kingdom Metazoa; phylum Chordata; class Amphibia; order Caudata; family Salamandridae; genus Lissotriton; species Lissotriton helveticus. The sequence continues at coordinate 1,067,349,107 of NC_136063.1, forward strand.
TCTTAGCGGCAACCACCAGTATCTGTTGCAGTAGTTTGAAATAGTGTTTTGAGTACAGCCTGGCCCACAGTAGCTTGTTGTTTAGTTTGCACATCTACACAATAGTGTTTTGTGAATGTGTGCGGTGTAGACCATGTAGCTGCTTTGCAGATATCTTCTAAGGGAATGTTCCCTAAAAATGCCATTGAAGCCCCTATATTTCTTGTAGCATGAGCTTTAGGAAGAACAGATAACGTACGTTTAGCTTTGTGGTAGCAAATGCTTATGCATTTGATAATCCACCTAGCTGTCCCAGATTTTTATAATGGGTTGCCTTTGTGTGGTGGTGAAAAAGACAAAAAAAGTTGTTTGGTTTTGCGAAAGGGTTGTATTCTCTCTAAGTAGTAAAGCAATGCTCTTTTGACATCTAGGGTATGAAGAGTTCTTTCTGCGATTGTTTGTGGCTGCGCAAAAAATACAGGCAGTTCCACAGATTGATTGAGATGGAAGGGAGAAATGACTTTAGGAAGAAATTTAGGATTAGTTCGGAGAACAACTTTATTATGATGCATCTGCAGAAAAGGTTCCTGAATGGTTAGTGCAAGTAATTCACTAACTCTTCGTAGAGAGGTAATTGCTAAGAGGAACAACTTTCCATGTTAAGAATTATAACTCACATTTATGTAGAGGTTCAAAGGGGGGTCCCATTAGCCTTGTGAGAGCGATGTTTAAATTCCACACAGGTAAAGGCGGTGCTCTGGGAGGAATTATTCTTTTGAGGCCTTCCATAAATGCTTTTATAGCAGGTACTCTGAAAAGTGATAGATGCTTTCTATTTTGTAGGTATGCTGCTATGGCTGCAAGATGCAGTCTAATAGACGTGTAGGTTAAGTTATATCTTTGGTGGTGTAACAAGTAGCCTATGATGTGTTGAATAGAAGCATCTAGGGGATTGATGTTGTTGTATGACAATATATTACAAAACGTTTCCACTTTGCTCCATAGCATGCCCTAGTGGTGGGATGTCTAGCTTCTTTGATGATGTTCATACAGTCAGGGTGAAGGTTAAGGTAACCGAATTCTAGGACCTCAGGAGCCGTATCGCAAGGTTGAGTTGAGCTGGGTCCGGGCGTCTGATCTCTCCATGGTTCTGAGTTAAAAGGCATGGAGATAGGTGTAACTTTTGGTGCGGTACTACGGAAAGTTGTAGCAATGTGGCGTACGACGGTTGTCTGGCCCAAGTTGGAGCAACTAGAATGAGAGTTAGGGAATGTTGCTGTAGTTGGCGCACCACTAGTAGAATGAGTGGGAGTGGTGGAAAACCATACGCAAATCTGCCTAACCAGTTCATCCATATCGCATTGCCTTTGGACAGTGGGTATGGATATCTGATGGCGAAGCTTGGGCATTTGGTATTTTCGTGGTCTATCTGAGGTTGTCCCCACTAGAAAGAACTGTTGAAGAACTTGTGGATGAAGTTCCCACTCATGGATCTGATGTGTCTGACGGCTTAACAGATCGGCTATGGTGTTTTGTACCCCTGGAACATGTTGGGCTAACAGGAAAATGTTCTGAGGTATAGCCCATCTCCATATGTTCTGTGCTAGCTTAGAGAGTTGCAGAGAGTGCGTCCCGCCTTGTTTTTGTATATAGTACATGGCTGTCATGTTGTCCATTCGGACTTGTACAGTCTTGCCTGAGATTTGATTTTGGAAAGATTTTAAGGCTAGGAATATGGCTAGTAACTCCAGGTGCTTGATGTGGAGTAACTTTTGTTGTGGTGTCCACCTTGCCCTGCATGGTGTGTTGCAGTAGATGAGCTCCCCAGCCGGAGAGTGATGTGTCAGCTGTCATGACTATTTGAGGAACTGGCTCTAGGAACGGTCGCCCTTTGGAAAGGTTTTTAGTGTTCCACCACTGTAGAGAACGGTGAGTACATCCATCCACCAATACTAGATCTGTTAATTGACCTTGAGCCTGGTTCCATTGACGTGCTAAGCACTCTTGAAGGGGACGCATCTGGAGTCTTGCGTGAGGCACTATGACTATGCAAGGGGCCATCATCCCTGTGAGTTGCATGTACACTTGAGCTGGAAGAGAGTGTTCCGGTTGAAATTTTGTTAAAAGAGCAAGCATGTTTGCTATTCTGACAGGAGAGGGATAAGCTAGCTCTTTTGAGGTGTTTATTGTGGCACCAAGGTATTGTTGTGTTTGGGACGGTTGGAGATGGGTCTTGGTGTGGTTTACTGTGAACCCCAGGTCGTGGAGTAATTGGATTGTTGTGTGAGTGTGTTGTACACACTGGTTGTATGAACTGGCTTTTATGAGCCAGTCGAGATAAGGGAAGATGTGAATGTGCTGTCTTCTTAAGTGTGCTGCCACCAACGCTAGGCACTTGGTAAACACTTGTGGTGCTGTTGTGACTCCGAATGGGAATACTTTGAATTGATAGTGGTGACCGTCCACTACAAATCTGAGATACTTCCTGTGAGCGGTGTGAATGGGAATGTGGAAATAGGCGTCCTTGAGATCTAGGGTATCAAGGAAGTCGTTTTGTGAAAGCAGAGGTAGGACCTGCTGGAGTGTGACCATGTGGAAGTGGTCTGACTGTATGTATAAGTTTAGGGGTCGGAGGTCTAGAATAGGTCTTAGAGAGCCGTCCTTCTTTGGGATAAGAAAGTACAGGGAGTAGACTCCCTTGTTTTGTTGGTGCAGGGGAACTGGTCTATTGCACTTTTTTCTAAGAGGGATATTACCTCCTGCTTTAGCAGTAACACATGTTCTTGTGACATTGGACGCTGTTTGGATGGTATGTTTGTGGGTGTAGATGTTAGTTCGAGACAGTAACTCGATTTAATTATTTGTCGCACCCACCTGTCTGATGTGATGTTGGTCCAGACAGGGAGGAATTGTTGTAGTCTTCCACCGACTGGAGTGGATGGTATGGGGGAAGTGGAGGGAAGACATTGGGTAGGGGTGGAGGCAGAGCGGGAGTGTTAGTTTTGCCTCTGCCTTTATTATTGTTACCCCTGTAACCACCTCTTTGGTAGCCTCTAGTGAAGGTGGATTGGGGAGGGGTTTTATAAGAAGTGGAGAGGCTACCTGAAGAGTAGCCTCTGGTTGTGCTTCTGTAGGATGAGCGACAAAAGGAGCGTCTGGGAGCTTGTGACTGCAAGGCTCCCATAGATTTAGCTGTGTCGGTATCCTTTTTCATTTTCTCAAGGGATACGTCAACATTAGGGCCAAATAGGTGTTGCTCATCGAATGGTTGATTGAGGATGGAACTCTGGACTACAGGTTTGAAACCTGAAATATGTAGCCAGGCATGTCTAGGCAAAAGGACACTGGTGTTAATTGCCCTTGAAGCAGTATCTGCCACATCTAGGGCACAACAGATGGAGGTATTGGTGATAGTTTTACCTTCTTGTATGAGTTCATTGGCCCTATTTTTATATTTGTCTGGGAGATGCTGTATTATAGATCCTCTGGGGGGGGGGAGGCCTGGGGGGGTATATGTCATCCTGGGGAACATTCGGGATGTCCGGGGTGCAATAATCATCCCATGGGTCAGGGGAGTCAGGAGGACTAGTATTGCCTAGTGGTTCATAGTCTGCACCTCCCCCTGTATCATCAGAGGTGTTATCCGCATCATTATCTTCTACTGGAGTAGGGGATGGTGTTGGAGAGTGATGTGGTGGAGGAGAAGGAGGAGGAGGAGGAGAAGAAGAGATCCTTAATGGAGAGGTTGCAATGTCTCTCTTTTTAGGATGAGGAGCTGGTGCAGGCGCATCCAGTGGTCTCTCTTGGACCTAAGAACCAATTGACTAGTCTTAGGATCCTTCACAAGAGTATTTTGGGTAGGATCTGGTCTAAATAGTTCTTCTGCATAAGGTATATCCTTCAGTGTCGAAGTTTTCGGTTCCGGAGGCTATTTCGGCACCGACTAGGTAGCTGGTCTAGGTTCTTTTGGTTTCGAACCATGACTTTTTGCAGTGTCTTTGGCCGGTGGAACAAGTTGTTTCTTTGGTTCCGAGGCCTTTTCCGGCTGCGAGGCATGGGAATCCGGGCCCTTTGGTGGCAGGTTTTTGGTTGGCTCTGAGTGTGTTTTCGGTGTCGAGGAGCCCGTGCTAGTTTTCGGCGCAGAGTGCTTGGATGTCGAAGCAGCGCTCGGCGTGGATAAGGAAGATGGCTTCTTTTTCGGTGCCGGTAGGTGTGTGTCGGTACCGGGGTAGGCAGACTCGAGCCCAAGTCCCCTGAAGGCATAGTAGGCTTCTTTACCGGGCCCGAATGCGTGGCATGGGAAGCAGTCTCTCGGTGTGCACCTGGGCCCGAGGGCGAAGGTGTGACCGAAGCTGTCATGATGGTCGAGCTCCTCAGGGTCAGGGTGATGCTCAAAGGGGGTCCATCTCCTGATTTCCCTGTACTCTGGCTAATATATCATATATACAGAGTATAGAGGTAATCAAGCAAGGGATAGGGTAAGGGTGGGAACAGCGGTGGAAAAGGGATACCTGTAACAAAAGAAACAACACATTACCATGATATAGATACCTAACTACTCTCATGTAATTCTCGCTAGGTGTGTATCCATACCCTGTAGATAATCAGGAGATGAACCCTTCCTCTCTCACTATGACAAGATGCTTCTCTCACCGCAGGAAAGGACTCACCCTCTATCATCCACCCTAGAACTTAAACAAAAAGCCAACTCCAGCACCATGAAAAGGTAATCAATCATCAGCATAGTTCAGGTGCTTGGACATAAGAACCAGCCCGAAAGACTAAAGTATGTATTTAGTTCCTCTGATTCCAGAAAGAAGGGGAGAAATTATAATCCAGGCATAGATCAGCTGACCCAGCCTACAGTTTGTATACCCTGGATAAACAAATGTAGAGAGCAAAAGAAAAACAAGTCTTGAATCAGACCATCCACACCGGATGATACTGATCTTACCAGGACTCCGGGAACACCGCTACTCCCCGTGCCTTTCAGAGAACTCCTGGAAAAGTATTTCCACAAGAGGCAATAGCCTATACCAAAAGCGGCACACTGATCCTCCAGCCATGAACAGGAAGGCTGACAGAGAAGAGAATACTCGCTCAGCCGAGCGGTATTCTAAAATGACACAGAGAACTCCCTCAACGGACCAAAGGAGGGGGCAATCCCAAGCGTCTCCCAGCGCCGCCGGGAGCCGAGAAGGAATCCAAGCAGAGAAGGCGTTTCCGCTCAGCCGAGCGGAACGCACGAGGAAAGTCCGGGAAAGAACAGCAGCCGCCAAAGAAGGAACTTGCGTCTCTTCTGAGAACACAGTCCTGGTTCAAACGGATCCACGGGAACAGGGCGTCCGAATCCACAGGAAAACCCAGCAAGACTAGAATCACGTACAATTCTCTCAACGTGTCACGTGACTAAGTACGATTCAGTTCCTCCCTGAAGGATGGCCTTCTGGGAGATGTAGTCTGGTTTGCATCTCATCCAGGTAGGCACACCAGTCAGGTCCTGACAGAAGCCTTTTTGGAGGATGTCGAGGAAGGGTCGGGGTCGATGTGTGTACTCATGACTCGCTGCGCCGGAGTGATCTCCTCGACGTCTGAGTCCTCGGCTTCGGAGTAGCTGACGACTTCTTCGACCCGCTCTTGTTCTGGCACATCGACGCCCTCTTGGAAGATGTCGTCGGGGATCGAAGATGACGAGCGAGCCATGGTTCTTCGAGCTAGTCGGTCCCGACTTGTCTTTTTGGAGCGGAAGGAGGCGCAACCTGAACAGTCCCTGGCCTCATGCTCCGGTGAGAGGCAAAGGTTGCGCACTTCATGGAGATCGGTGTGGGGAAACTTCGACCCACATTGGGGAAATTTTTTGAATGGCGTCCTTTCCATGAGCCAGAAGATAACGCCCTGGGTAGGCCCGAAGGCCTTCGTCGACAACCGTAATCGAAGACTTCGAAGTTGTTGAGACTCGCGTCGATGGGGGAACGCTTTGGAGACAATACCGTCAGAATGGGTGAAGGATTGCGCGCCGAAAGAATAGATTCCAAACCGGAGCACAGGAAACACATCCGAGCCCGATGACGAAAAAAACAATCTAAGGATGGAGCCGATGCCCATGCGCATTGTGATCCAAAGGAGGAGTCACCTATCTCGTGACTTCCAAAGACTTTTCAGGACAAAAACAAGTGCAAACATCCAAGCCCAACACTAGATGATGATCTATGCAACAGTGTGTAATCTGAAGCTCATATGCCTCGAACATAACATTAGGAAAATAAAATATCTGATACAGTAAATAAAATAACTCAAACTATTAAAATTCAGATAATCCATATAAACCGTAAAATGTACAGTGTTACCAGGTATAATACCCTAAATTAACAGCTTCACATATCAGTATGCCATACATTAAATACCAGGGGCCTCATTTACAACTTTTTGTTGCAGGGCAGTGCTGCAAGGCTTTATGCTGTGCTGCCCTGCGTCAAAAGAAAAGTAGATGATTGTGCAGTATCTATTAGATATGTGGCATTCCTGTCCTCTTTCACTGCGCTGGCACACAAATGGCTGCCTTGCGCCAATGCATGCACCTTTGCACCATGGTGCAAGGGTGTGTGCGCTGTAAGAATTATTATTCTGTGCAGGAAGGTATACCTCCCTGCACAAAAACAATCAGTGGAAGTGTTGTGCTCTTTTTTTTTCTTTTTTTTCGAAACATAGTTTATTGGGTTTTTGTACAGTTCTCGCACATATAAATACAAACCAATAGTCACTAAAACATCTTTATTCCGGCAATAATCCCCCGTCCCATTGTTCGTTACATGTTATGTCACACAATTAGTGCATTGCAATTAATCAACCATAATAAATAGCGCCCGTCAATTTGCATACCCTCAACTTCCCTCAACTGTTACAGCTCCCCCCTCCCCGCTCCCCATCCCTCGTCACCGACGTGCACTTCAGTATCAATCCCTTCTATCATGTGTGTTCAGGAGTCACTATATTTTAGTCTTTGATGTACCTGTTATATGGCTCGGGCACCCTCTTTGTCATTGCCATCTCTACTCATTCATCCTGTATCTCGTAATCTTGTAATGCCTGCACTAACGTCTCCCATGCCGTTGCTGCCTCCAACACTCTGTCATTGTTCCGCCGTCTCGCCTGCTGGTATCTCAGTGTGCTTTCACTGCTTGCCCACTTTATGAACTCACCACTCCATCTCCTGCTGCTAGGTCCTACTGTCGCCTTCCAATGTTTCGTGATTTCTCGTTTTGCCAGTATGAGTCCCATATCTACAAATTTACTCGTTACTTTGTTTTTTGATGTATGTGGAAACCAGTGCAGAACGCTAGTGGCCATTTTAAATGTCAGTTGTCTCTCCGTAATCGTGTTTAGGACGTCTCCCACCTCCTACCAGTAGGATCTCATCACCGGGCAAGACTATAGCATGTGTTCTAATTCTACCCCGGATCGTGCACATCTGGGGCACGCCGCCTCTTCCACCTTAAAATATTTCCGGATCCTTCCTGGCGTTAAGTATGCTCTATGGAGTATATAGAAATGCACTAGCTGGAACCTCGCGTTTCTTGTGCTCTTCCAGGCTCTACGCACTATCTGTGTCCAGGTGGCGTCACGGATAGTTTTCCCTATGTCTGCTTCCCACTTTTCTTTCAGTGTCTCCAGGGGCGCTAACCCTTCATTGAGCATTCTGGAGTAAAGACACGTGACCGCCTTAAAAGTCCCGACTGCCATCATGGTGTATTGGCATGCCATCGTCGTCTTAGGTTCCGTCAGCCCTTCACACCAGTGTGCCTGGAGCGCCCTCGTCAGCGCTGCATGTAAGAGGAATCCCCCTCTCGGAAGGTCATACCTCTCTTGTAATGCTTGATAGGGCAGCATTACTCCCTCCTCATATAGGTCTCCAAGTATTTGGATTCCTGCGTTTTCCCATTCCTGCAATTGCGACCAGTCACCGCCGTGTGGCAACGCCGTTGCCATTCCCAACGGGATTTCGGGTGCATATGGATGTAAGACTCCCGCCCTACGTTGGGAGCAATTCCAACAGAGTCTGAGCGTTTTTTCTTCCGTTAGGAGATCCCTAAGGTCTCATTTTTGTTGCAGTACTATAAATGACAGGATGTGGCGCGGTACTCCCCTACCTCTCTGCTGTTCCAGACCTCTAAAATCTTTCGCTATTGCTTGTGTTAAGAACTGAAGTTGAGCCGCTAAATAATACAGCTCGAAGTCCGGGACCGCTAGTCCTCCCTCAGCTTTGGGTCGCATGAGCGTCGCCAGTGCTACCCTGCGTCTTTTTGTTCCCCACAGGAAATTTACTCTGAGCGATTTCAACAATTTGAACGTTGAGCACGGTATCCATATTGGCAATGTTCTAAAAAAGTATAAAAAACGAGGAAGCGCTATCATTTTTATTAGAGCTATTCGACCCGTCACCGACAATGGGAGGGTGGCCCAAAAGGCCATGCTACTTTCCAAAGCCCTCACGCCACGTCCCACGTTCCCCTCTAGCATGTCAGTCAGTGGCAGCGTGATAGACATGCACTCACAGGTATTTCAAACAGGTGGGCTCCCACCTCAATTCCCTATCTGTATCGGGCTGGGTCTCCCCCTGCCTCACCGGGAACAGGCATGTCTTTGACCAATTTACTCTCAGGCCCGAGACCTCTCCAAATTCTGAAAGCAAGTTCCCCGCTGCCACCAGCGCTCTGTCAGCATCCTCAAGAAATAGCAGTAGATTGTCTGCATTCAGCGATATATATTGCTGATCCCTCTGCTCCACAAACCCCCACAGTAGGTCCCCAATCGGACTTTTGTCGCTAGTGGTTCTACCGCCAAGGCGAACAGCAAAGGGGAAAGTGAACACCCCTGTCTAGTTCTCCGAGCTACCGGGTATTGTGACGATATCAGCGTTCCAACACGCACCCTGGCTACAGCTGACGTGTTCAATACCTTTGTCCATTGAATAAAGTCTGCGTTCCAGGCCGAAGCGCCCCATTGTTTTATATAAATATCTCCATTCTAAGCTGTCAAACGCCTTCTCGATATCTACCGACAATACCATTGGTTGCCGCGCCTCTGGGTGGTCGTGCTCCAGCAAGCGCACCAATCGCCGGATGTTTGTAGTCGTATTTCTCGTCGGTATGAAACCAGCTTGATCTTCATGAATTAACCTGGTCATATAGTTTAAAAGGCAGGTCGCTAAGATACTGCTCAATATTTTGTAATCTGTGGTTAGCATCGATAATGGGCGGTAGGAGGCCGTATTCGTTCCCTCACGACCTGGCTTCAAAAGCGGGATTACTAGAGCTTCCCGCATGGAATTAGACAACGGTCCCAGCTCTTTCGCCTCTCTGTAGACCTCCTGGCATCTCGGCGCCAGCAGATCTATATATTTCTCGTAGAACTCTATTGGTAATCCGTCTTTTCCCGGGGTTTTATTTCTGGCCATGTTCTTAATAGCACTCCGAATCTCTCCCAGTTCTATGTCCTGACCCAAGCCTTTCGCCTGCTCCTCTTCCAGCCCAGGCAGTGACAGCTCTTCCAGAAAGGTGTCGATGGCAGGGTCCCCGGCTATCAGTGAGCTCTTGTAGAGTTCCTCATAATAGCGCAAAAAAACGTGCAGGATCTCATTTTGGGTGTGAACTATCTCCCCACTATCCGTCGCTAATGCCAGTATAGGGGAACCTCTCTTTGTTGGATTGGCCAACCAAGCCAGCAAGGTTCCTGCCTTGTCTCCCTCTGCATGAAACCTCGTCGTATAAGCCTTATGATCGAAGCAGGGAAACCTTTCTATCTCTGCTGTCACTGCTTCTTTCGCTGCTTTAACCTCCTCCTGAAGCTCAGGGTGACAAGGCCTTGTCAATTCTGCCGTTCGTAACCTATTCTCAGCTCGGTTCAGGTCGCATAAAAGCACCTTCCGCACTCCTGCATGTTTCCCCATGCAAATCCCCCTCATAACCACCTTAAAGGCATCCCAATCTATTGCCCTTGTGGCAGTCGAGCCAGCGTTCTCCTCAGAATAATGGGTGATCCCTTCCCTCACTGCTCTTTGGAAAATCGGGTCGTCCAGCGTTTCAGGTTGTAATCTCCATGTTGGGATGCATGAGATCCCGGTCATCCAGTGCATGGTGAACAGCAACGGATTATGATCGAAGATCGTCCTAGTCAAGTATTCAGACTGCACAACGGCGGGCATCACCATGGCGGAGCACAACACCGTGTCCAGTCTGACATGCAGCTCATGCATCCCAGAGAAATAGGAATAGTTTCGGTCCAGTGGGTGATGCGTACGCCACGCATCCACTAGCCCCCACCTGGTCTGCCAGTCTAGCCTACCTTTGGTCAGCCTATGTATCGGGAAATCGGCAAGTGGGGGATGCGACCTATCTAGCGATATATCTGTTATGGAATTGAAGTCTCCACCCATCACCAAAGGACTCGCAAGATAGTGCGCTAAAGAACCAGACAGCTTCGCCAGGAAACCCAACTGATCGGCATTAGGTGCATAAATGCTACAAAATGCTATATCCCTGCCTCTAAGCTTACCTTCTATGGCCACAAACCTGTCTTCAGGGTCTATCGTCTGTCGAACTACTTGAAAAGGAACCCCCGCTCTAATCCAGATCAGAGCGCCTCTTGCAAACGCTGAGTATGTGGTGTTATACACTTGGCCATTCCATCTTCGCTGCAGTGCCACGCCCTCGGCCTTAGTTAAGTGAGTTTCCTGGAGTAGTGCTATGTGTATCCCCCTGCGGACTAAGTAGGCATGTATCTTATGTCGTTGTGTCATAGTATGTAGCCCCCTCACATTCCAGGTAATGCATCGTAAATCAGCGGTATCACCCATTCTCCATTAGTAACCTTGCATTTTAAATCGTGACTCTGCGTCTACATCGGTGACTATCCCTCCCCAACTCCCCTCCAAACACCCCCAGCTACCCACCCCCCCAAGAACAGGACCTAGTAACAACCATCTAGTTCCCATCCAAACCATTACAAACTCTAACACACTTCTAAGCCCAACAGCAGACACTGAGGGCACGCCTTAAGGGCGATGAGGGGGGACTGTGTGTTGACGGGCCACCGCCCTACTCCTGTACTCCTCACAGTCCAACCGAACCCCAGATAAGTGGACACCTCAGATGCCACCCTTTCCCCAACATCAATCAAAGAACCCTCCTAAAACCTGTATCAGGGAGTCCGCTGTAGTCCCGAGTTCTCAACCCATTCAACTCTCCAGACGTGACTAGCCCCTCTGCTGTTGCTGGCGAGACCTTCGGTAGGCACACACTGTCCATCTCCGAGTGTTTCGTGTCAGACCGAGTGTTGTCCTTCTCCGATTTCGTTCCTCCCAGCGATAGAGACTCCTGTGTTCCCGACAATGCGGCCACCACTTCCAATACGTCTTGCCGTTCTGCTTCCGTCTGCCACAAATAGGGTCTCCTCAGGCCCCGCTGTCTATTACGAAGCCTTTGCGATTTCCGTGGAGGCAGTCCTTCTGTGACGACTCTTGCCCTTTGTTCGTTGTCGTCCTTTCCAGCTCTGTACAGCTCCAGCCAAGCACGGGCATCATCCGCGGTATCAAAAAAACACGTTTTGCCATCAACAATGATCCTCAGCTTAGCCGGGAAAAGGAGGGAGTATTGAAGTCCTTCGTTTCTCAATTCCCTCTTGACGGCCAGAAAGGAGGTTCGCCGGCGCTGGGTTTTATATGTGTAGTCTGAAAATATATTAACCCTGCTAGTCCCCACTTGGTAGGGGCCATCCACTCCTGCTTTCTGGAGCAGCAGGTCTCTGTCCCAGAAGTGCAGCAGTCGGGCCACCACCGGTCGTGGGGGCCGCCCCTGCTGAGGTGGCCTAGCCGGTATCCTGTGTGCTCGCTCCAAAGTATAGAAGGTAGATAGGCCTTCCGGTGCCACCACTGTTTTGAGCCAATTTTCAAGATATTGTACCATGTCCGGCCCTTCCGTTTTTTCCGGAAACCCACTATGCAGATTTTGTTCCTGCGATTGCGTCCTTCAGCATCTTCTGCCCTCCTTTCCAATGCATCGATACGCTCCAATACATGGTGGCTTTGAGGTCCTTCTGTGATGGTTCGATGGTTTGGAGTGCTCCCTCCACTGATTTGACTTTGTCGGCCAATTTACCATGGTCGGCCCTCAGCAAGCCCAATCCCGTGGCCACCTGTGCCATGTCTTGCTGTAGCGCCGAGCGGGAGTCCGCTATAGCAATCAGGATTTTATCCAGCTGATGTTGTAGGTGGGGGTCCTGCAATTGCTCAGGATCTGCTTGCTCCTCTCAATCAGGCAGTTCGCCATCCGATGTTGGCTGAGCTCTTCTCTTGCTCCCTTTCGGCTTCCCCATGTTCGGGCCTAGCAGTGGGGATCGTCACTTGCCCTGCCCTCGTGGTTAGTTTGTTACAGTTCAGCTCCGGGGATTTTCGCCTGCAACAGCCCCCAAGGGTCACAGTTCTCAACCCTGCCTGATCCGCAATCTGGTAGAACCGGTCCCAGGTTCGAGACGTTATCAGTGGGGGGGTATAGCCTTAGTCAACGTCTGTCTAAGCCTTGAATGTCCAGGTACCAGCGCCAGTAACGATGTTGAGTTCTGCCAGTCTCCCCTCTTCATCCCCATCTAGGGTCCTTAGGATTCCCCTGGCATATAGTTGTGTTGGCCACCATCTTTCCCTGTGTTCTCTCATGTCGGGTCTCTCTCGCGCTTAATCCCCAGTATGGTTCCCCCCTGGTCTCAGTGCGTGTTGCCTAATATGCGGCGAAGCTCCAACTGCCACCGGGGCCGCTCACTACATCCAGCCAGATATTCTCCAGAGCCGCTACTCCAGGGTACACACCAAGTGCGCCCCCCCTGTGCCTACCGCCTGATTCCGCCCTATGGTCTGGCGAGAGTGGGGTCCGCGATATGCTTTCCAGCGGGTATTCACGGCCCCAGCAGCAGTGTCTCAGTCTCCTGCCGGCCGTCCTGTGCATGAGTGTGGACCTCCCCACTCCAACACCGGGGGACCCGCTCATTTGGCCCCCCGGGACAGGGTGCGTCTCAGTCTCAAAGCCCCCGCTGCTCGCAGCTCCCAGCCGCACTCCGCTTCGCTCTCCAGCGCTAGGGCAGACGCTCCTACGGCCGTCTTCGCTCACAGGGATACCTCAAATACTCCTGGTGCGTCTCCACACAGGTCCCAGCCACTCCGCAGTCGTCGTCCGGTGCGGCCTTGCCTCATTCGCTATCCAATGGCTCTCCGGGTGCCACCACTGTTCGCCTCATTGTGGGTCGGAAGCCGCATCCGCTCGCAGCCGTCCTCACAATCACGGCCGCTCGAAGTTTCGGTTTCCCTCCGCGGTCGCCATCTTGGGCTTCACTTCCCGCACCGCACCGGCCAGATTTCGAACGAGCCTCACCGGGTCCTCGGGTCAGGCTCTAGCCTCAGATCGCTTTCCCAGGGGGGCTACCCTTTCCCCTTCCTTCCAGCGGGAGTCGGGGTCTCGAGTTCCGTTTATTCAGGATCTTTGTGGGCTCGGTTGTGGAGCGATCCCATCGGACTGCCGCATTCGCCATAGCGCTCCGGCCCTCACAAATTGAGCCATCACGCTCCTTTCCTGGCAACTCCACACAATCCTGATGGAAGCCCTGGACTTGATGTGAAAGAAAGCACATCTATCCGCGTTTACTCATCAGTATTCCTGAACCCACGAGGAAACCAACATTAATGCGATAATAGGCATTGTGTTAGTAACTGTTGTACAAAACAATAATGTTGATAATTCTTGTCCTGATGATGATGTCACAAATGTAAAAAGGCATCGAAACGTCGTCGACTAAAAAACCCCATATGCAATATGATAATGCTACATTATTTGATGCAATGGTATGGTTATGTTTAAGAGATTGAGTCTGTAGCACTGACCACAAGTATACAGACAGATTTTCGCTTTGCCCTTTTGGCCATTTCTTTGTTGTTTTGTCTTGATTGTTGTGGGTCACGGCTGTGCCCACTTGTTATCTTTTTTGGTTCTTAAAATTCACTTTATCAACCAGAACATTTAGGTTTAAGTATTTTTATTAAAGAAGTACAGTGGTACAGCGATATAAAACAGGAAATCATAGACAGTTCCTAGCGCAAAAAAACTGATGCATCATCCAGAGCACGCTACAACCTGCAGAGTACTACAGTCTTTGCTAGGTAAGAGCCGCCATGGCGGCGTCCTTGAGCATTGCATACGAGTACCAATCATAAAGCAAACAACAATCCCACTGTATCTCACATTTAACATAACAAACTACCCCAACGGTCCCTTTTGCCCACCCCATCCCCTTCCCTTAACTCCCCGTCCAGTGTTCTGCAAAAATGGAGCTCCGGAGCCCCTAAGTCCTCTCCCGTTACGTACCCTACAGGCGTATCCACCCCTCCCTCCCCTCACTGGCTGCTCAAGTGATCGGTGGCGTAAGCCTAAGGAGTCTCAAGTATCTGGGGCACGTAAGCTCCTTGAATTCAGTGGCTAGTAAAGTATGAAATGGTTGCCACAACTCCGCGAACTGGTCGACCTCCCCAGCCAGTGTGAGCGAGATTTTCTCCATGCCTAGTACGTGCCACAGCCTATGCAGCCAACCCGTGATCGAGGGAATAGTGGAGGTGCGCCAGTGTATTAGAATGTTCTGCACAGCTGAGCCCAAAGCGATGGCAATGTGTCTCCCCCTCCGGGATTTCAGCGGGAACATTAAGGCATTAGGCAGGCCCAGTAAAGTATAGGCCGGGAAGCGGGGTAATTCTATCTCAAAACATTTATCAATTTCATCGAGCACCTCCCTCCAGTAGTCCTGTAGAAGTGGGCAGTCCCATAAAATGTGTGTCAGTGTCCCAGTGTGTCCACAAGCGCGCCAACATGTAGAATCTATAAGCCTATTCATTTCGTGCAGGCGCTCGGGGGTGCGATACCAGTACGTCGACACCTTGGTGAAGGTCTCTGTAAGCCCCACGTGATATGCAGAATGTCCCGCCCGGTATGAGATGTGTTCCCATTCCCTGTGGCTGAGCGTCCTCCCCAACTCCCTGTTCCATCGTTCCCTACCCGGATTGTAAATGTGTGTAGAAGGAGGCTGCAGCATTTTGTACAGATCCGTTATCAGTTTCGCATCCGATGTGCGTGTTGCCATCCATCGTTCATAAGGGAGCAGAGCCCTGTCCGCCGCGTCCCGTACCTGCGGGTGTAGTGCCCAGTGTCTGACTTGCCAATACCGCATCCTATCTGCCTCGGTCAGTTGGTAACTCTCTTTAAAGTCCTCAAAGGGGAGGATCCCATCCCTTCCGTACATATGAAAAAGTGCTCTACAGCCCTTCTCTCGCCAGTGCGCAAATGCCCCCGGTTCCGTCCCCGGCGTAAAATCCGGGTTGTTCACAATAGGAGTGAACGGAGAAGGGAACGAGGTAAGCTCGAATAGTTCACTAGTGGCATCCCACACCCTCAGCGGCACCCTAGTAACATAGGAGGCATAAAGATTTGGGGGTCTGTGTTGTCTGCGCAAAAATGGGATTTCCTGCAAGGGCCGGCCCGCCACTGCCTGATCCTGGAAGAGCCAGTGCCTGTCCGATTCCCACTTGCTCCATTCTACCAAGTACCTCAACTGTGACGCCTGGAAGTATTTGTGAAGGTCAGGGACACCCAGTCCACCTGCTTCCGGCGCTAGAGTCGTCAATACTCTCCTCATTCGGGGTTTACGGCCCTGCCAGACGAAGTGGGATAAAGCGGCCTGCATCATCCGTATCCAGCCTTTAGGGGGCTGCAGCGGAAGTGCCCGGAAGAGATACAAAATCTGTGGCAGCACAGTCATCTTCAGCGCTGCTATCCTGCCCAGCCACGATATCATCCCCTTATTCCACCTTCCGAGTTCCTCTTTCACCTTCTTGCCTAACGCCTCATAGTTAACCGCCACCATCGCTGGTAGCGTGGGAGCAAGCAGGATGCCTAAATAAGGCACATGTTCCCGTGACCATCTCAGTGGATAGCGACTCTGCAACTCTCGTCTCGTCCCAGGTGTCAGGGAGATGTCTAATGCCGTGGATTTCCCCAGATTCATCTTAAACCCGGCCGCTCTCGCGAAGGCCCCAAGCTCCTCCATACACGCCGGTAAAGCCCTCCGCGGATCCTCCAGCGCAAAAATTACGTCGTCTGCATATAAGCTGACCGTATGGGTATAACCCCCCATCCGCACTCCCGTGACATCTAGGTTTTGTCGCACTCTCTGGGCAAAGGGCTCCATATAGAGAGCGAAGAGCAAAGGTGATAGCGGGCATCCCTGCCTCGTGCCGCGCTCAATAAAAAAGCGCTGCGATCCGCAGCCATTGACACGCACCGTTGCAGACGGGAACTCATAACAGTTAAAGATCATGCACCTAAATTTCTCCCCTATGCCCATTCGCGCCATCACTCGCTCAAGATACGGCCAGTGCACCCGGTCAAATGCTTTCTCGGCATCGACTGAGAGTAGCATCCTCTCCCCAGGAATCCGCGAAGCCTTCTCCAATACGTGCACCAGCCGCTTGGTGTTATCCACCGTTTGCCTCCCGGGTACGAAGCCGGACTGGTCCGGTTCAATCAGCCCGGGGAGATACTGTGCTAGCCTTGCAGCCAGAATCCCCGTGTAGATTTTGAGGTCAACGTTTAGGAGTGAAATCGGCCTGTACGAGCCACACTGAGCTCTGTCCTTCCCCGGTTTCGGAATGACCGATACTGTGGCGTGCAAGAGATCCGGCGGGATAGCGCCGGGGCAGTCGAAAGAGTTAAACAGCTTGGTCAATATTGGGGCCAGGGTAGTGCAAAACGTTCTATAGAAGAGGGTGGTGTATCCATCTGGTCCCGGGGCCTTCCCAAGCTTCAGCCTAGCGATCGCTGTAATAACCTCCTCTATTCTAATCTCTCTGTCTAGATGGTCAGTCTGTATTTGATCGAGAGACGGGAGAGCCACCGAGTCCAGATATTTCTCAGGGTCTCCAGTCGTCGCGCCGTCGTCCGCATAGAGCTCAGAATAGAACTGTCGAAAAGCTTCAGCTATGTCAACGTCCTCTTTGACCGTGCGCCCACCTGGCACCGCCAGGTCTTTGACCCGACGGCATTGGTTTGCGATTCTGAGCTTAGCCGCCAACAGCCTGCCACAGCGGTCCCCTCCCGTGTAGTAAGCGTGCTTCAGACGAAGAGCCGCATATTCAGCTCTGTCTAAGTCTAGAGACGACAGGAGTTTCCTCGCCGCCTTTAGTTGCTTCCAAATTCTAGGAGCCCCCGTTCGTCGATGCACATGCTCTAATTCCCTGACTTTGTGCGTGAGTTCATCCCGTTTAACTTTCCTTTCTTTATTTTCAGCCGCCGATATAGTTATAAATTCTCCCCGTAGGACCGCCTTAAGTGCTCCCCACTGAGTCGCCAACGTGGTGTCGGGGTTAGAGTTATGCAGTTGAAATTCAGTCACTGCTTCCGTAATACGCTGCACCACTACTTTTTTGTGCAAAAGGGTGTCTCGCAAGCGCCAGACTCCACGCTGAACCGGGGTCGACGGGACCCGGAAGGTCCCTGAGACCGGAGCGTGATCTGATAGGGAGATGACCCCTACCTCAGAGGCAGTGGCCATGTCCCGAACTGGGCCCGAGACCAGCAGATAATCCAGCCGTGCATATGTTTTGTGTGCGTGCGAGAAATAAGAATAGTCCCTATCAGTGGGATGGAGTCCTCTCCAAAGATCGTGCAGATCAAGGTCAGATAAATGTGTTTTCATAGTGGGTGACAGTTCCCCGGTCTGTGGAAAGCGCTGCGCTGATCTATCTAGTGAGGAATCAAATACTAGGTTCAGGTCCCCCCCCAGAATGAGATGCCTGTCTGGTGAGGCCGTAACTTCCCTCAATGTAGTGTGGAGGAAATGTTCCTGACGCTCGTTCGGGCAGTAGACAGACCCCACCGTGAATTGCAAAGGGCCCAACTTAAATCTGTACGCTAGCAATCTCCCCCTGTGCTCGGCTAATTTGTGTAGCACCTCACCCCTGAAAGAATTAGAGATCAATATAGCTACACCTGCCGTTTTAGTGTTGTTAGATGAGAAGAGCTGTGTGGGGAAGGAGCGGGACCGTAACCTGTGACAATCCCCAACCAGCAAGTGCGTTTCTTGCAGCAGACAAATGTCCGCTCGGGAGGCCTCCAGCATGGAAAGAACAGCCCTACGTTTCGTGGGATTATTTAGCCCTTTCGCATTCAAAGTCACCACCTTCAATCCAGCCATATCAGAGTAATGTAACCCTTCAGCGTTTGACGGGCAAAAACAGCAAGCGCCAATCCTGCCTGCGGGTCGGCCCGTGAGGTCTGGCTAAATGGAGCGAATCTTACAGCAACACCGGACAGAGCTTCCCCGAACACCCCCCACCCGGATCCCGCAACCCCTGAACCCCAACTCCCCGACCCCTGGAGTCCCTTCCCCCAGCCCCAACTTTAACTTCCCAACCCATCCTTACCAACCGTCAGTAATCCAAGTAGTCCCAGGCCTGCCCTTCTCGGACAAGACTGTGGTGAGTTCCCTTAGTGGGCGACTTTGCCACTCACACTCCTCCCTCGCCTGCCCGCGCCCACCCCCCCTCAAAAGCCCGCTCCATCAGAAATGCATAGTCAATCTCCCCCCGGAGATAAGTTATGCGGTCAGCGCCACTTCCTCTTCAACCACCGAGGACTCGGCTGCTGTTCGTATGGCGTCCGCCATCCCGGACCTAATCGTGGGCGAGGCCGGCCTTTGTGAGGCTCTCTGTGTCCTGCGTCTCGAGACTCTCCGCCAGCCTCCGTCAGTCGAATCCCCCCTTCCCCGTGGCGTAGATGAGTCTTCTTCTCCTGCCGTGATCCCAAGCACTGCACAGACATCCAGGAGAGACCGCAGCTGGTGTGACTCTCCATTCCAGCGGAATATGAGGCGGAAAGGGTGTCCCCAGGAGTAGGGCGTATCGTGTTGCCTCAGGAAGTCCGTCGCAATCTTGAATGCCCTGCGCTTCTGGAGCGTGGACGCCGCTAGATCTTGATACAGCGAGATCTGGTGACCTCTGAAGGTTATAGTCTGTTTCTTCCGTGCCTCGTACATAATCCGTTCTTTCAACGGGAAGTCGGGAAGGAAAGCCAAGACATCCGGTGGGGGCCCAGATGCCCGCCGCTGCGGGCCCACTCTGTGAGCTCTATCGATCTTGACGGGGTAATCGTCAGGTTCGCCAAGGACGGCGCGAAATAGCTCTTGCAAGTAAGTCATTATGCCGGAGGCCTCTTCCGTGGACGGTACTCCCCGGACCCTAATGTTGTTCCGCCTTGACCTGTTTTCCAGATCTTCATTGTGCTGCTGAAGGTCTATGTGCTGGTCCCTGAGGCGTAGTACCTCCTGCTGCAAGTGCGTAATCTCCTCCTCCTGTCTTTGTGTCGAGCTCTCCACTGATTCCACCCTCTCCCCGAGGCCCTCCACCTCCCTGCGCAGTTCACGGACTTCGCCCGCCACTTCTTTCTTCAACTCTTGAAAATCGTCTCTCAGTGTCCCGAAGAGGGACTCCAGAAAAGATCTGGTCACCGGGGGTTCTCCGCTGCTCCCTCCTTGAGATCCGCATGCCCCTCCCGACTGCGTTGAGAGCTTGTCCCCCTTGCCAGGTGGTTTGTTGAGCATTTCCGTGAGTGTGCGGTTGTTGCCCTTGCCGCCCTTCTGCCCAGCCATTGTCCTCTCTTCCCAGAGCTCGTGAGTGCACCACAGTAGGTTCCTGCCAGGCCGTCCTCCGCCCAAACTCTTGCCTCTGGCGTGAGCTCCTGTCAGCGTCCGCTACATGGACCTGTCTCCGTCGGCCTCCGCAGCACCGAATCGGGCCCCCGGCCGCCGTTCACCCCACGCAGCTCATTGGTCCCCAGACCTCTCCACCAGCCCCTCCGCGCCCCAGGCGTCAGGCGCTGTCGTGCACTCCAGGCCCCTACGGCGTGATATGTCGCCAACTCCGCACGCCTCTTAGGGCAGTCTGCAACTCCTCTGGGGACTCCGCGTCCCTGTGCTCCCCTCCAGCTCACTCCTCACCTCGTTTGCCAAAGTCGTGGGGGAAGGGGAAAGCTCTGGTCAGGGCCCAGCACCCGGGAACCCGACTCGGCCGCTCCAACCCGTGCCTCCTTGTCTCCAGGCGCTATCTGCGGGGCTCCGAGGATCCTTCGCCACCAACAGTCGGGCCCTCGGGGGGGGGGGGCCCCCTTAGACCCTGGGTTGCACCTATGCCAGCCCACTGCCGAAGTTGCGTTCTGCCAGCTCGGGTGCAACTCGCTGGTTATTCGCTGTGCCCCCGGTCACTCTGCTCTCCCCTCGGTACCCCGGGGGCGCCTCTGCCAGGACCCGGGGGGAGGTAACGCTCGCGGTCCGGCTTCACCGCAATCCGGCTCCATTATCCCCGGCCAGGGATATTGCCGTGCTCAGGGTAGGACACTGAACGTCGGACTCGCTGCTCCTCAGAAACCGTCTCACTGGTGTCCCCCGCCGCCGGGTGACCCCTGCTAGGCCGCAGCCGCGGCCTCGCGCACTTTCCGGCCCGAGATCGAGCCCCTCTCCCCTCCGGGAGGCCAATCAGCGACCGGGGATCCAGGTGCACAGCGCCAGGAAGGCGCCAAAGTCCTTCCGTGCCCCTCGTGAGTGTTCGCCAGTACCGGACGTGGCACTAGTGCTGCCTTCAGTGAACCCGGCCTGCTCCTTCCTCCAGCACTGTCTCAGCCGCGGCCTCGATTAGCTCAGGGGGCGCATTCAGGGCCCGTCACATCGGCCTCGAGCCGCTCCGCCGATAGCGGTCCTGGATCACCGGTATCCTCGGTCCCTCTCCCGGCGACACCGTATGCCGCAGACCTTCCGCAGCAGCCACTGGATCTATGGTAGCGGCAACCAACCAGGTCTCCAGGCGGGGTCGTCCCGCCGCGGGAGCCCGGGCACCAACAATCGGGCCCGCTGCACCCGACACCTCTGCCGGGGAGGGCACCGGAACGTTTCTCAGCTGTACCCCTACACTTTTCCCGACCGTACCCGGACCTCCGGGCCGATCAGGGGGGAGAAAGGCGTAGGTTCAGGGCTCAAGGCCGAGGCGGACGCGGGAGCACAGGAGGAACACGTCCGTTCACTCCGCCATCTTGGCCACGCCCCCCAACCAGAACATTTAAAATAAATTTCTTGTCCGGCTGGACAAAAGACATACTACTTATCAGGTGTATGATTATTGTTTTCTGTATGTTATCTTGTCCACATGTAGGGACCACTGTTTTTTGTAAATTGATACTGCCCAAGGTCCCTATGGCATACCTTTCGGGTTCCCTTGTCTTTGTGAAAACACTGCTTAGGCGGCTACCTTCATCGGCACCAAGCCACGCCCCCCAAGTGTTTTGCTCTTTCTATGTGGCCTGCTCTTTATGCTACCCCTGGGAGGCATATGGTTTTGACGCATTCTCAGATTTACGCTATGTTGTAAATCTGGGAATGTGTCAAAATCCATCAGGGACACCAACCAAAAATCCCATGGTAACCCTCCCTGATGCGGGTTGAGGCAACGCAGTAACTTGCACTGCCTTACACCATATCTAAGAGGCCATGAAAAGTCATGCAGGTAAGCTTTGTGTGCCCTTGTAGATATTGGTTTGCACTCTGCGCCATAAAAAAAAACTACGCTCCAGTGGCGCAAGAGCTGGTAAATAAGCCCCTGATTCTTAGTTGCCATTTGTTGGAAAGGCGGCCCCAGGGGAGACAGAAGGTGTCTGACTGTCCGCCCCGAGACCCACCTCTCTGTATGGAATAGGCCGAGCACCGTAGGGAGGCCTCCTTGGCGAGGCTCCTCTCCTACAATCGTAACAGCCGGGTAATCACACTACTTACAGATAGACACTACACAGGAAGGAGGTTCACAAGAATCTTTATATAAGTACTGAAAGCAAGTTCTTGGCAGGATAGCGGCAAGGATCGAGGGACCCGTAATGTCTTGATCTCGGGGGAAAAAGGGGGTAGCGGGACAGTCTCGGCACCCACTGGTGCTTGGATAGTTCAGGGGTTCAGGCCGCGACAGCGTCAGCAGGGCCTCAAAGGTAGTTCAGCTTGGTCAGGCCGCGACAGCGTCAGCAGGGCCTCGAAGATAGTTCAGCTTGGTCAGGCCGCGACAGCGTCAGCAGGGCCTCAAAGGTAGTTCAGCTTGGACAGGCCGTGACAGCGTCAGCAGGGCCTCGAAGATAGTTCAGCTTGGTCAGGCCGCGACAGCGTCAGCAGGGCCTCAAAGGTAGTTCAGCTTGGACAGGCCGCGACAGCGTCAGCAGGGCCTCGAAGATAGTTCAGCTTGGTCAGGCCGCGACAGCGTCAGCAGGGCCTCAAAGGTAGCTCAGCTTGGACAGGCCGCGACAGCGTCAGCAGGGCCTCGAAGATAGTTCAGCTTGGTCAGGCCGCGACAGCGTCAGCAGGGCCTCGACTCCAGATACAACTGCCGTCCTGATCCAGGGCTGGCCCAGATATAGGACTGGAGTCCTTTGATGTCCGGACCCTCGCGCCTGGGGGTCAGAGGGGCCGGGATGACGGTGTCCAGACACCCAGCAGGGGGGTGGAGCCAGCGCCCAGGGAAGCTGGAGGGCGATCGATACCAGGCGTCCGGGGACGGCTGGAGGGCCATCGAAACTTCCCGCCTTTCGGATCTGTCAAGTGGCCACTCGACCCCCTGGGAGGATCTTGGTGCCCCGATGTCTGGGCTTCGCTGGGGCCGGGGCCCGGGTGGCGGCGGCCACGTGCTCGGGACGTGATAGGCCCAAGATGGAGTCGGGCCAGAGATGGGGCCAGGCATGGTGGCTGGACCGGCGGCGTTGGCGAGCAGGGTCCGCCGGGGACTAGGGAGAGGGAGAGCCGTAGGTTGCCAGGGGGCGGCCCTTCTTGCGGGTTCGGAACTGTTCGTGTCAGGAGGGTCGACAGCAGCTTGACGGCGGCCCGATGTCGTCCGGGGGCCGCCATGTGGGAGGGGTAGGCCCACGCCACGAGGCCGTGTCCAACACACGTCTCCTCCAGCTGAAGGCGGGGAGAGTCACCCATCGTCTTGGGGACTCTCTTCGTCGAGGCGGAAGAATCGGGACAGGCCATCAGCGTTGGCGTGGTCGTTGCCAGGGCGATGCTCCACAGTGAAGTCCATCCCTTGGAGGGAGATGGACCATCGCAGCAGCTTCGGGTTTTCGCCACGCATGTGCATCAGCCACCGTAGGGGCCGGTGGTCTGTCTGCACCCGGAAGTGGGTGCCGAAGAGGTATGGCCTGAGTTTCTTGAGGGCCCACACGACGGCGAAGGCCTCTCTCTCGATGGTGCTCCATCGTTGTTCTCTGGTCAGCAGCCGCCTGCTGATGAAGGCGACTGGATGGTCAATTCCCTCGGGGTCCATCTGAGATAGGACCGCCCGATGCCGTGTTCCGAGGCGTCGGTCTGGACTACAAACTCTCGCCTGTAGTCGGGGGCCTGGAGCACCAGGGCGGTACACATGGCTGTTTTCAAGGTCTCGAAGGCCACCTGACACGCGGGTGTCCACTGCACTTTCTGTGGCCGGTTCTTCGAGGTTAGTTCCGTGAGGGGCCCCACAATGCTCCCATAGTTCTTGATAAAACGCCGATAGTACCCCGTGAGCCCCAGGAAGGCTCGGACGGCGGTCTGGTTGGCCGGGGGTTCCCAGGCTAGGATGGCGTCGATCTTGGGTTGGAGGGGAGCCACTTGGCCGCTCCCCACTTGGTGTCCCAGATAGGTCACGGACCCTTGGCCTATCTGGCATTTGCTGGCCTTCAGAGTTAGCCCGGCCCGGCGGAGGGCGGTCAGGACTTCCCAAAGGTGTTTCAGGTGCTCAGCCCAGTGGAGGCTGTAGACCGCAATGTCGTCTAGGTAGGCGGCACTGAACTCTTCTAGCCCCGCCAGTACTTTGTTTACTAGTCTCTGGAAGGTGGCCGGGGCGTTTTTCATGCCGAAGGGCATCACCTTGAACTGGAAGTGGCCGTCGGGTGTGGAGAAGGCTGAGCGCTCCTGGGCGCTAGGGGTGAGGCCGATCTGCCAATACCCGGCGGTGAGGTCGAAGGTACTGAGGTACTTGGCGGCCCCCAGGCGGTCGATCAGTTCATCGGCCCGGGGGATGGGATGTGCATCGGTTCTCGTAACGGCATTCAGCCCCCGGTAGTCGACGCAAAACCGGAGTTCTGGCGGGGTGCCAGGGGCGGCGGCCTTGGGGACCAGGACCACTGGGCTGGCCCAGGGACTGTCGGAGGGTTCGACTACCCCCAGGGCCAGCATCTTGGTGACTTCCCTCTGGATGCAGGCCCGAACTCGGTCGGGGACCCGGTAGGCCCGGTGTCGTACTGGCTGACTGTCCCCGGTGTCGACATCGTGGACACACCATTGGGTAACCCCGGGGGTGAGGGAGAACAGATCTGTGAATTGGCCCAACAGTTCCTGACAGTCTCGACGCTGCGCGGGGGTCAGGTCGGGGGAGAGAGAGATCCCTTCGACGGAGCCGTCCTTCTCAGTGCACTTTAGGAGGTCGGGCAAGGGCTCGGAGTCGTCTTCGGTCCCATCGTCGGTAGCGAGTAGCAGGCTCAGTTCTGTACGGGCAAAATGAGGTTTGAGCCGGTTGGCGTGCAGAACCCGGAGGGGGTTCCGTGGAGACTCCATATCCACGAGGTAAGTGACGGGGCTCTTGCGCTCGATCACCTTGAAGGGCCCCGACCATTTGTCCTGGAGGGCACAGGGTTCGACCGGGGACATGACCCAGACCCGCTGGCCCGGCTCGAACTCGATGGAGGAGGAGTGCTGGTCGTACCAGCGTTTCATGTCTTCCTGACTGGCCTCCAGGTTGGCCTCTGCAAGGGCCCGGAACTTCCGAGTCTGGTTTCGGAGGGTCAGGAGGTATCGGTAGACATCCGGGGGTGCGCCTTGGACGGTAGTTTCCCAGCCCTCTTTGACCAGGCTGAGCGGACCTCGGACAGGGTGTCCGTACAGGAGTTCAAAGGGGCTGAACCCCAGGGATTTCTGTGGTACCTCCCGATAGGCAAACAGGAGGCAGGGCAGCAGGACGTCCCATCTGCGTCGTAGTGGCTCCTCTAGGCCCGGTATCATCCCCTTGAGTGTCCGGTTGAACCGCTCCACAAGTCCATTCCCTTGGGGATGATACGGGGTGGTGAACTTGTATGTGACCCCGCACTGTTGCCACAGGGACCGCATATATTTAGATATAAAGTTCGTGCCTCGATCGCTCACGACCTCCCGGGGGAATCCTACTCGGGAGAAGATCCCCATCAAGGCTCGCCCCACCACGGGAGCGGTGATGGTTCTGAGGGGGATGGCCTCAGGATAGCGGGTGGCGTGGTCCACTAGGACAAGTATGAAGCGGTGCCCTTGCGAGGTTTGAGGGTCCAGGGGCCCCACAATGTCTATTCCCACTCGCTCGAAGAGGGTGGTCACTACTGGAAAAGGTTGGAGCGGGGCCTTCACCTTCCCCCCGCTCTTTCCGCTGGCTTGGCATGTCGGGCAGGAGCGGCAGTGGTTATGTACATCAGTGCGCATTTTGGGCCAGTAGAAATGGGTCACCAGGCGGCTGTAAGTTTTGTCCTGCCCCAGGTGCCCTGCGAGGGGCACATCGTGCGCCAGGTTCAAAAGGAAGTCTCTGAATCGCAGGGGAACCACTAGCACTCGGCTGGCCCCCAGCTCGGCAATTTTCTGTTCACTATATAGGAGGTCGTGGTCCCAGTAGACCCAGTGGGACCCTGAGGTGTCCCCGGTAGCTTGGGCAGTGGCCTGTTGGCGGGTCCCCTCGAGGGAAGGGCAGGTCTTCTGCTCCTGCCGAAACTGTTCTCGGGTGGGACCACCCTCTTGGCGCCATTGGGCGAGTTCGGGGATGTCGCTGAGCTCGTGGTGGTTTTCGGGCTCCGAGGGTCTGGTCTCGGAGTCGCATTCTTCATGGATGGCCGAGGGTGGTGGCTCGGGCCACTCCGGCTCTTCGGTCGGGGCGGCCTCGGTCGCTGCCGGGGCTCGGGCCGCCATAGATCGGGTCGTCGCACAGACCCACTCTGGTAGTCCCATCATTCCTAGGTGCTCTCCGTTCGACTTGGGCCCAGGGAGAGCTCTCGAGGTCGTTCCCAAGGAGGCAGTCCACGGGGGCGTCGTCCCGGACGGTCACCTTGAGAGTGCCCGACACTCCCCCCCATTCGAAGGGAATTCGGGCCATCTGGCATAGAGTTTCGGAGTTGTCGGCGGCCCTCACGGGGCAGCGTACGTTCGGGATGATCTGTTCGGGGGTCACCAAGTGGCAGCGGACGGCGGTCACACTGGCTCCCGTGTCGCGGAGGGCTTCGGTCCGTCGTCCATTGATGTGGACCCACTGACGGTATTTTCGAGTGTTGCTCGGTAGCGGGGCCTGGGGGACCATGTCTCTATTGCCCAGGCAGGCTAGGGCCATGGCGGCCGGTTCATACTCGATTTGTTCTTCCTCGTAGACCTCTACGTCTTCTTCTCCCTCTCCTCCCAGAGCTGCAGCAGCGAACTGGCGGGTCGGAGGCCCAGTGGTGCCGGGACGCTGGTTCATGGGGCAGAGGGGGTCACTGGCATAGTGACCGGTCCGCTGGCATCTGTGGCAAGTAATGTTCGGGTGGGGACCCGGCCGTGCTGGGGGGTCCCTCCTCAGTGACGGCGAGGTATTACTCGGGGGGGACCCGGGAGGGGGCCCCCGGCCCGAGGCTGGCGGGAAACTTCGGCTCTGGTTCTGTCCTCCTCCGCCTCCCCGCTGGCGGGGGTGCCCCCGGCCGCCCTGACCGGTTTCTCCTATCGGTGTTCGGGGGACCCGGGTGCTCACCCATCGGTCTGCCTCGACGGCGAGTTTCCGGGGCTCGGTTAGCTTGCTGTCGAGTAGATGCTGTCGGAGCTCGACAAAGCAGTTGTTGGAGAGGTGCTCCCAAAAGATGAGGTTGAACAGCTGCTCGTAGGTGGACACTTTGCTGCCCTTTATCCATCCTTCCAGGGCCCTGCTATAAAAGTTCACGTACTCGACCCACGTGGTACCGGGTATTTTCTTGCAGTCTCTGAATCTCTGCCGGTACATCTCGGGGGTGAGGCCATACCGGACAAGCAGGGCGTCCTTCATGTGGTCATAGGAGGACATTACGTCGTCGGCCAGCTCCAGCAGGGTGTCTCTTCCTTCGCTGACGAATCTCCCCCATAAGCCGGCACCCCAGTCTGATCGCGGAATGCGGTGCGCGGTCATGGCAACTTCGTACGCCTTGAAACATTGCTGGATATCGTCATTTTTGTAGTACTCCTTGACGATATCCTTCGGGATGTGGACCTTTGGGTCGGCAGGCGGTGAGGGGTTCCGGGCTACCGTGGCGCCCGTTCCTTCGAGGTTGGCTTTGATTTCGAGTTCTTTGAGGCCACGCTCGTGTTCGTATGCGAGTTTTTTTTCTTCCAATTCTCTTTGCCGCCGCCTCTCTTCCAGATCTCCCTCCAATCGCCGCTGTTCAAGGGCCATTTTTTTTTCTGCTAATTGGAGTTCTCCGTCCAGCCGGAGTCGGGCGAGCTCTAGTTCATGGAGCCGACTCCTCTCTCGCTCCCGGGCATCTTCATGGGAGAGGCCCGGGTCCCTGTTGGCGGTTCTTTCCTCTATGGGGGCTATGACGGTACTCCCGGGTACTTCATGGACAATGTCATCGTTCGGTTGGGGTGGGGTCTCTCTGGTCTCCACCCAGGTTTGCAGCGCTTCTTTGAAATCGTCCTTTGTACTAAGTCCAGTGGTAGCGATACCCAAGTCTTTGCAAAATTGTTTAAGTTCTTTATGGGTATACTCCTCTAACAGGTCTTTCTGGAATTCTGCGGTCGTTCCGGCTTCCTTAGTAGTCATCGTGGCTGTGGGTCTCTGTCAGTAGTGACGTGTTACTCGCTGTACGATTTGCGTGGGCTCGGATCCCGTCGCTTGCCACCAATGTTGGAAAGGCGGCCCCAGGGGAGACAGAAGGTGTCTGACTGTCCGCCCCGAGACCCACCTCTCTGTATGGAATAGGCCGAGCACCGTAGGGAGGCCTCCTTGGCGAGGCTCCTCTCCTACAATCGTAACAGCCGGGTAATCACACTACTTACAGATAGACACTACACAGGAAGGAGGTTCACAAGAATCTTTATATAAGTACTCAAAGCAAGTTCTTGGCAGGATAGCGGCAAGGATCGAGGGACCCGTAATGTCTTGATCTCGGGGGAAAAAGGGGGTAGCGGGACAGTCTCGGCACCCACTGGTGCTTGGATAGTTCAGGGGTTCAGGCCGCGACAGCGTCAGCAGGGCCTCAAAGGTAGTTCAGCTTGGTCAGGCCGCGACAGCGTCAGCAGGGCCTCGAAGATAGTTCAGCTTGGTCAGGCCGCGACAGCGTCAGCAGGGCCTCAAAGGTAGTTCAGCTTGGACAGGCCGTAACAGCGTCAGCAGGGCCTCGAAGATAGTTCAGCTTGGTCAGGCCGCGACAGCGTCAGCAGGGCCTCAAAGGTAGTTCAGCTTGGACAGGCCGCGACAGCGTCAGCAGGGCCTCGAAGATAGTTCAGCTTGGTCAGGCCGCGACAGCGTCAGCAGGGCCTCAAAGGTAGCTCAGCTTGGACAGGCCGCGACAGCGTCAGCAGGGCCTCGAAGATAGTTCAGCTTGGTCAGGCCGCGACAGCGTCAGCAGGGCCTCGACTCCAGATACAACTGCCGTCCTGATCCAGGGCTGGCCCAGATATAGGACTGGAGTCCTTTGATGTCCGGACCCTCGCGCCTGGGGGTCAGAGGGGCCGGGATGACGGTGTCCAGACACCCAGCAGGGGGGTGGAGCCAGCACCCAGGGAAGCTGGAGGGCGATCGATACCAGGCGTCCGGGGACGGCTGGAGGGCCATCGAAACTTCCCGCCTTTCGGATCTGTCAAGTGGTCACTCGACCCCCTGGGAGGATCTTGGTGCCCCGATGTCGGGGCTTCGCTGGGGCCGGGGCCCGGGTGGCGGCGGCCACGTGCTCGGGACGTGATAGGCCCAAGATGGAGTCGGGCCAGAGATGGGGCCAGGCATGGTGGCTGGACCGGCGGCGTTGGCGAGCAGGGTCCGCCGGGGACTAGGGAGAGGGAGAGCCGTAGGTTGCCAGGGGGCGGCCCTTCTTGCGGGTTCGGAACTGTTCGTGTCAGGGGGGTCGACAGCAGCTTGACGGCGGCCCGATGTCGTCCGGGGGCCGCCATGTGGGAGGGGTAGGCCCACGCCACGAGGCCGTGTCCAACACCATTCTACTCATGAACCCGTATTATGCAATACCTCAAAAACTCGGTACCAGTGATCTCTTACAGTGAAGCTGAAAATAGATGCCAAGAATCCTACTTTCATGGCCAGAATGTACCAAATGGATCGGGTCCCATGGTAGTAGGTGACCACTGGGAAGTATTCATGATAAATACTGAAATTTATCACCACTGTTTTAAAACTTGCAACTATTTCATTAAATTTGGAGACTAGTTGTTCATTTTCTAAACTTGTCTCAAAGGTTGCAGGAGCAAGTAGTCCAGGCTTACGTCAGAAGATTTTAAAGAGATTAGAACTCAAAAAACAAACTATGAATTATAAATAAAATCACACACATAAACTCAATCTCGGACTGCGTTATATCTTTTAACATGACCTGATTTAGAGGAGGGGATTTAGAATTCAAACCTCAAGATGCACCATAGTAGCTATGTGACTCATAGTATCCCTGCTGTAAACATTTTCTGATGTCTCAGCGCAGACAGTGTCTCGCTACGCATACAAAGTGTCCTGCGACATGAAAATGTAAAGTTGGCCATCCTAAACGCCATACTTGTAAATGTGCAGAATTCTTTAAAAGTTTGAGAACACTACAAGTTAAATGACTGTCCTGTTTGATACATCTCATTTGTTGTTTTTTCACGCCTTTTAGAATTCCAAAACTTGATTTGCAATCTTATTGAAAGGTGTGTTCCAGTTACATGTACAGCATGTGTTTGGGTCCATAGCCATCCATAGATGCAGTTGCCCATGTTTTAAGTTGCCTAGTGGGCAGCGCAAATATCCTTTTCAGTACCTTATAGGTGATTTACTTCTGGCATTTGATGTGGAAAGACTAGCAAACGGAAATATGCTTTATTAAAAGAAATGCTGCTCGTGGAGTGGTCTAGTAAACTGTTCGTTTATGACAAATGCCAACATTTAATTACTGGAAAGGTCCCACTCCAAAAAACACATTTGGCATTCAGTCAGCATTGGTGCATGAATGTGTACAACACGTATTTATTTAAGCCAGATTTACTGATATTGTCACTGCTTCTGGAAAAAAGTCTCCACTTGGAAATGAGATAAAATACTTTTGTAGGACATCTGCTTCCGAAGCAAGGTAGGTTGTTTTAATGTAAGTCAAAGATAAGGTGGCATAACTCTGAAATTTTTTCTTTTTCCATATAGAAGCATCCTTGATGTCATGCTGGTGTCCTGTGCTTTTGTTGAGGTGTCTGCATTTCACCTACTGACACTTGCCTAAAAAATGTAAAGCGCCCGTATACCTCTGGGTCGAAAATGCGCTATATAAAGCTGCAAACATTAACTTGGGTGAGAGGGAGGAAGGGGCTCGGCTAGAGCTGAGAGTGTCAAGCTCTAGGCACTTTGTTATGCAGAGTGCCCCTGGCAGTGACCCGTTCGTTCACACCTGCTGCTCATCAGCCTCAGACATTACAAAAGACGCCTCCACCTGCAGATCTACAGGAGGGGGACGGGCGCCAAGGAGGTTGGGGCAGAGATGAAGTTCATTCTTTTGCAGGGACCGACGGCGAGAGGGTGCTTTAGTTCTCAGAACTGAAAGAAGTGGCATTGAGCATGCTAAAAAAAAGCTCGCTTCAAAATCCATTGCAAAAATCGAAAGTACGCCATTTTAGGAAAATAAACACGTCTACACCTAGAAAAATGCACAATGACGCATTTGAAACCTGTAACTATTTTTTTTAAAATAATACAATATATACTCCTTTAATAAAGAGATGATGATCCTGAAATATATATACTGCTTTTGCTTTAGTCTTGATTTTTTCATGATTTGAATTTTATCTGTAAAATGTCTGGATATAAACGTTTATCCATTACGTACTGTAGGACTGGTTTCTAGATGCAGGTTTATAGCAAGTCTTTGCTTTTTAATTCCGAAGATTAGCCCTTAGAAGCTGGAACCTCAAACATTTCGGTTTTATTCTTTATATTCTGTAGCTTGTAGTTTAGCTGTTCTGATTTAGGACTACAAGGGCCAGCGCCTGCTAATAGATAACTTGATCACTCATAATCCACATGCTTCTCAGTCTAGAATACCAAAAAGATGCTATATTTGGTTAAATTAGCCCCTTTTAGCTAGGCATGAGCATGGATTGCCATATCATTGCCATTTCAGACCATTAAACTCTCAATCAATCAATTAATGCTTATTCAAATTTTACCACAAAAATTCATTAAGCAATAAAATCACAAAAAATACAAGGGCAGATTTACAAGAAAGGTACAAATCTGTGGAAATGTATGTGTATCTTATATATATATATATTACCTACTGGCGGTCGCCAGTAGGTATATATAGTTAGGATTTTTTCCCTATGGGTTTTTTGAAAATTCTATGTCTAATAACTTTGGCGTTTGTGGACGGAATTGGCTGAAATTTTCAGGAAAATGGAACATTTTGTTTCTGAGCAGCCCCTGAAAATTTTGGGGGGGTTCGTCCAGGGGCGGCCGAGAAAAAAGGGGGGTCCCAAAACGTGTTTTTAACATTGATTTTTCCATAGGGCGGTTAGCCTCACTTTTAGCCCGAACGGCTGAATGGATTTGCACGAAACTTGGCAAAATTGTAGGGACTGGTAGCCCGATGTGCCTTTTGTAGGTCTCAATATATGTGCTCCAGTGGATTTTGAGAAATTAACGTTTAAAAAAAAGATATATATCTGTAAGCGCGCTCTGGGCAGCGCTCCGGTCCGCGGACCTTAAGCGTACCGGAACTTCGCGTAGCTAAGCTGATTGGCTCTCCGGTGTCTGTCAACATTCTAAACAGTCCGGAGCGGCCGCCATCTTGTCTCTCGGTAGGATTGAGAGACAAGAGGAGGCCAAAACAAAGGGGGAAATAACCATAAGGGGGCATACTAGCTCCTCCCTGACCCCCTAGGTTTGATGTGGAGGCTTTAAAGGGGCCCCGCTAAGCAAAAAAAAAAAATTTTTTTTTTGTTTTTTTTCGTGGTTAGCGCCCGGTACGCGAACCGGGAAGCGTACTGGGGAGCGTATCACAATAAAAAATGAATGATAGACTTTTCAAATGCTGTATGTTAATTGATTGTTGGTTTTGTTGATTATTTTTTTTTTTTTTAAACTTTTTTTATTGTGTTTCATAATTTATTAAACTTTCTAACATTTCATTGTCAGAAATTTCATAATCATGGAATATAGATTGTAGTCTCTGAGGTTGTAAAATGTCCTCATTTGCAAGGAGGTTATCTACTGCTTGTACACATTGCAGTAGTTCTTGGTCCCATGTTTCATCCATAAATTCAATCTCATTTGGATCAATGATTTCTGTGTTGGACTCTGGAAGGACAATTTCAAATGAAATGTTTTGTTCATTTTCCATTTTTCCTGAAATTTGCATAAAACAAATATATATTAGTAGAGGTAGGGCACTGTTGGGATTAATTTTAGATAGGCAGTTTTTAACAGAGAATTTATCTTTGGGCAGTGTATAGTATCAGAGTGGAAGTAGGAATATAAAAAAGTGTATCTAAATTTATAAGTACTACAGAGGGATAGTATATAACTAACAGAAAAAGTTTGCCATATTAACTTAAAGTGCACAATATACTTCAGTTTTAAAAATAACAACTTACCTTTAAAAAGAAGTTGAAGTTATTAATGAAAATCCTATTGAAATGTACACCAGGAAGTAGTAGTCAAAATGGCTGTGTTTCCTTCTCTTCCTTTATATATATTCGGGTACATAACCAATCAAATGTCAGGTAAAAAAAGTAGAAAATGAAAGTAACATTTTAATTGGTTGTCAATTCCAACACTTCAGATGTGTTTTGTGAAGTAATTTACCTCAGGGTATTTAGAGAGGTCTACAGGCTAAATGGCTAAATGGAATTCCAATCAATTTTGTGAAAATGGTAGGGATTGGTATGTAGTATGAGCTAATCTATATTTGGTGAAATTGTCTCCAGTGGCTTTTCTGTGAAATACTTTCCCACCTTTTTTGATGGTGCGCTTCCCAGGGAGCGACCCGGTACGCGAACCGTTGAGCGCCCCGGTTCGCGTACCTTAAGCGTTCCGGGAGTCCACCATTTTGTGTTTCGGTCGAATTAAGATACAAGATGGAGGGCAAATAATGTTCAGAATGGGTAGAAGGGGGCACGGTAGAGTTATCTTGACCCCCTATGTTTTCTGAGGGTGGCTGAGGAGGCTTATATGTGCGGAAAAAAAACATTTCCTTATACTTACTCTTTTTTTTTTAAAAAGTTTTTTTTTTGGTTAGCTCCCGGTACGCGTACCGGGAAGCTAAACCGGAAGCGAACCAAAAGAAATAGAGCTTGCCAGAGTGCTAAACATTCTAGTAATTTTTTTGGAAAGGGAAGGTAGTTCTGAAAAGAACTTTTTTTTTTATATTTTTGTTGTTTTATATTTTTTTTGTATTTTTTGAACATTTTTTGTTTTTTTTGTATTTTTTGAACGATTTTATATTTTTTTTGGTTTTTTTGGGGGGGGGGGAACAACAAAAAACAGGCGTTGAAAAGGGCTCAACAGGAGCAAAAAAAAATTACTGGGGGCGGTTAGGGCAATTATGATTGTCATAAGCCAGGTTGATGGCATTAATACTCATGTTACCACATGATATCAACGCACCACAGTGCATACAAGTATGTTTCATGTGCCCAAAATTCTCTTGGATGTTTGGCACAGTTTCCCGTGCCTCTGCTGGTGTCAATGATATTGACGATGTTGACCTGGCCACAGGAGTTGCTGTTGGGTTTTGTTCCATATCCCGTATTTCCGCCCGGCTGTAATTAAGTGGATGCTTCCTGGTCATGTGCCGATGCATGGTATAGTTCCCATAGCTATACTTTTTATCAGTCCCTCTTGATAATTTCTCTTTGCAGATGAGGCAGGTGACATACCTCGCATTCACTTTCTTTTGCCCTGGAGGGATTGAATAAAACTGCCAGATGAAACTGGCTTTCCTATGGGAAACCCGGGGCACCTCTTCCAAGAACTGTGGTTCTTCTCTCTCCTCTTCCTCTAGTTCTTCCTCTTCCTCCTCTGTGTTGGTGATCACCTGGGGAGGTGGTCCTCTCTTCCCATGAGGAGGTGGAGGTGGTGGTGGGGGTGCACCAGCTGAAGCAAGTACTGAAGTCATTTCTCAAGTATTAATAAAGGTCTTCCTCTCACAATGATGAAAGTCAGAGTGAGGAAAGAAGGAGGGGTTTTCATCATTTGGAAAAAACAATACTTCTCAACCAATGAAAAGTGTTATTTTTAGGTCACCTGACCTAGCCTTCCATAATTATGAAACTAAAAGTGAAATGAACCAATGAAAAGCTTTATTAACAAGTCACATGACTCTAACTTTCATGTTACGCGCTGCGGAACGCTCCCCGGTTAGCTTCCGGTTCGCTGCGCTTCGCGCCTCGGTCCGCGCCCGGGGACACTTCCGGGTGCGCTAACGCAGTACGTCACAAGACGCATTTCGCGGCAACGCGATACGTCGCGCTTTCGCGCCGCGGATCGCTTCCGGGGAGTTGCGTTTCGCGCCTCGGTCCGCGCCCCGGGGCACTTCCGGGTGCGCTAACGCAGTACGTCATAAGACGCATTACGCGGCAACGCGATACCGTCACTATGTTGATTTGTTACCGGTTCGCGGACCGGATCGCGGAATCGAATTGAGCTAACGGGAAGCTTCCCGGTTCGCGGACCGGGAGCGAAACAAAAAAAATATTTAAAAAAAATTATTAAGAAACATATAAAATATATTTTTGGATTTAAAGAAGAATACATTTTACTTCTGTAGATATTAGCTTTTAAAAAACCAATGAAATTCACTGAAAAAACCATAGGTTATAGACCATATATAGTTAGGAATTAGCATTTACAAAACCTTGAAAATTCACTGAAAAAACCATAGGTTATAGACCATATATAGTTAGGAATTAGCATTTAAAAAACCTTATTTTACTCACACAAAACCATTGAAATTCCATATATAGTTAGTTGCACTAACTATATATCGCGCACCCGCAATCCACTGCTGATCATGTCACATATTACATCATTCATGACATGGTCAGTGACATCACTGATGACATCACTGATGACATCTCAAATGACATCACTGATGACATCACTGATGACATCTCAAATGACATCACTGATGACTACATCCAGTGACTGTATAATTCTGTAAAGTTAAAATATGTCTTACATATTGAAGAATGAGTGGATGTATAAGTGTCTTGATGAAGGATTTAGTAGGGGCATGGCTGACTGTATGAGTGACTGATTAAATGTGTCTCACTGAGTGCATGGGTTAGTGACTAAACTGTCTTAATTTGTGCATCATTATGTCTGTTGGTGTGTAAGCTGCTGCATGTGTTGATCATTAGCTATATGATTAACTGTATGGGTTATTGATTGGTTGCCAAAGCATTTGTATGGGAGACTGAGTGTGTGTGTGGGTGGCTGGGAGGTGTATGACTCTCTGCATAGATGTGTGAGCAGTTGATTGACTAGATGTATGGGTTCAAAAGTGCATGTGGAAACAGCTGTATGGGCGGTTGACTGTGTGCATGAGTGTATTGGTGAGTGAATGGATATCTCAGTGCTACATGTCAAAGTAAGTACATATGTAAAACACAGTACATGTGAAAGTTGACATATATAAATAACTGTGCATAAGAGCCAGTGAATGTGTGAGTGGCTGTATGGATCATTGTGAACTTGTATACAGGATTGTATAAGTGAGTAAATATGTTTTAGTATATGTTTGAATAAGTAAGGTGTGTATAACTGTATAGTTGAGGAAATGGAGGTGTGATTGATTCTTTGCATGACTGACTAAGTGTCTGAGTAACTCCATGGATGAGTGACAGTCTATGAGTGTCTGTTTACACTGAGTGTATCTAAGGTTATATTAGAGTCTGAAGAGGTTCATCGTATTATCACATGAATGATGTCATCAGTGATGTGATCAGTAATGTCAAATGAGATGTCATCAGTGATGTCATCAGTGATGTCATTTGAGATGTCATCAGTGATGTCATTTGAGATGTCATCAGTGATGTCATCAGTGATGTCATTTGAGATGTCATCAGTGATGTCATCAGTGATGTCACTGACCATGTCATGAATGATGTAATATGTGACATGATCAGCAGTGGATTGCGGGTGCGCGATATATAGTTAGTGCAACTAACTATATATGGAATTTCAATGGTTTTGTGTGAGTAAAATAAGGTTTTTTAAATGCTAATTCCTAACTATATATGGTCTATAACCTATGGTTTTTTCAGTGAATTTTCAAGGTTTTGTAAATGCTAATTCCTAACTATATATGGTCTATAACCTATGGTTTTTTCAGTGAATATATATATATATATATATATATATATATATATATATATATATATATATATATAAATTTAAAAGTATCCACTTTTAGCCTGTTTTATTTATGTGTGTATATATATATATATATATATATGAATATAGGTCATAGCTAAAAGACAATGCTATTAGAGTATTATTTCTTCCTACTGCTCACGCTGTACATTTTATATCTTGCATACTGTCTAACCTCTTGTACGAGAAATAAGACTGTTCAATAAATCCTTTTATTGAAACGCCAGTCTATTCTTTCTGCAGTGTATTTTACTAATAAATTATTGTTTATTTTCTCTGCTGTCTGAGCGACTCTTCACTTGTTTGGAAGGCTATAAGGTGGTCGTAAGTGACCCGAATGGCCCTAATCGGGTCACTTCCTTCATCCATGGGTCTCACATACAGCAACAGATTCAAAATGACTTCTACTTTCAGTGGCACTAA
Source organism: Lissotriton helveticus (assembly GCF_964261635.1). NCBI lineage: Eukaryota > Metazoa > Chordata > Amphibia > Caudata > Salamandridae > Lissotriton > Lissotriton helveticus. Next base: position 1,067,386,218 of record NC_136063.1, read on the forward strand.
AGCATTTTATCACGTCTTCTCTGTACTTGAAGATCATATCTGAAAATTCAGGTAGATGGGGGTCCCTATTGGGAGTCTTCCAGTAACTATGCCCTGGAGAACTTCAGTCCTTTTTGTCCACTTTGAGAATCATCTGCTGGAGGTGACATTGCATACTTATCATTCCTTTTATTTGATGGTTTGAGTCAGGACGCTGCTACCGACAGAAGCAAAGCAATACCAATAATGTTTTACTGCATTGATGGGTTTACAAGTACAATGGGCGGAGTTTCACTCTGCGGAATTCTGCCGAATTACATTAAAATTCAGCCGAATTCCATGAGGGGGAAGAGTGGGCACCGCAAAGTACAGTGCATACCCCTAGGTGCCCTTACATAAGTATGTAAGGGCACCAGAGGTGCAACTAGAGCCTCATTAGCCTCATTAACAAGCAAAAGGTCTTTTAAAGACCTGTGAAGTGCTCAGGTGTGGCTGTGTGTGTGCCAGGGAAGCTGTCTCATCCCGGGCTGCCACACACGGGGGGGCTGAGGCCTTTTGAGTCCAATTGGTGTTCACTCCTGTGCATACCCCACTGGAGTGCACTGTATACCCCTCGTGCCCTTACATACATATATAAGGGCACGAAGGTGTTTAACATTGGAGTGCAGAAGTGCATACCTCTCGGTGCCCTGACATGTGAGGGCACCAAGGGGCATGCACTGCACTGCAGTGGTAATTACACAGGACTGGAAGAGAGAGCAGTCCCTCTATGTTTAAAAATCACTGTAGATTGAAGTTTGATCTGCAGTGATTTTTAAATTTAGAGGGATTGCTCTCTCTCAGCCCTGTTTGAGTACCATTACACTACTGATATAATTCTGCCGGTGGAACGTTGCAAATAATTAGTAATTCCACATTACTTGTGTAACACTAAGTACCTAAATTACTTCAATTCTGCCAAAGGAATAAAAAGTTTCACCAACCTCTATTTACAATTATAACAGATTCATAGTGAAGTGTAGTGTGACATTAGACACTGGTAACAAGGTATGGCATAGGCTGAGCCTCCTGGAGCCTTTGGTCAAAAGACATTCAGTACTGTTTGTGCGTCCTTGACAACGGTAATGCAGTGACCCATCTGGCTTTCTCGATCAATAATCAAAGCTGTTTCCATAGTATTTTCAGTGTAGAACAGCACTTTTTAACCCCAATTATGCCAATGATAAGCTCAGAATACTGCCACAAGAGCATGCCCTTAACCATAGATTTGACTAATAAACAGAATGTTAAATGTCTCTCAAAGACGGTCAACAATCACAGACAAATTTTGCCCACTTTGAAAATCAGAAACACTTCCATGGAAGTGAGGAAGGTACCCTGCATGTGGGCAAGTCTCATTAGAAGTCTGTAAATGTGCTGACAAAAGACAGCCATTTAAGGAATCTAAAAAAACAAAATGTAATGAGATGAAAGTCTGATTGAGGCCATTTCGCCCCTTCTCCTCCTCCTCCCCTAAGCCAATATATATTATGTATAGCATTTAGGACCAACTCAGGCACACAGCGTAGGCAAAACAAACCTGATCTATATTGTGAATACTGATCTTGAAAGAGACCGAAAAAGGGTAAATGCTGACTGCTACCCAAGGCATGCTAAACGTATGGTCTTCATCGTCCTTCCTATTGTTGGAAAGGCGATCCCAGGGAAGACAGAAGATGTCTGACTGCCCACCCCGAGACCCACCTTTCTCTATGGGAGAGGCCGAGCGCTGTAGGGAGGCCTCCTTGGCGAGGCTCCTCTCCTACAATCGTAACAGCGGAGCAATCCCATTACCACAGACGGACACCACACAAAGGAATATTCTCAAGAATCTTTATATAAGAAATTAAGGCACGTTCTCGTAAGATGATAACACAGGGATCGAGAGATCCGTAAAGTCTTGGCTTCGGTAAAAGGGGGGTAGCGGGACAGTCTTGGCACCAACTGGTGCGTGGATAGTTCAGGGGGTCAGGCCGCGACAGCGTCAGCAGGGCCTCGAAGGTGGTTCAGCTTGGTCAGGCCGCGACAGCGTCAGCAGGACCTCGAAGGTGGTTCAGCTTGGTCAGGCCGCGACAGCGTCAGCAGGGCCTCGAAGGTGGTTCAGCTTGGTCAGGCCGCGACAGCGTCAGCAGGGCCTCGAAGGTTCCAGGTGCATGAGTTCGGATCAGGATCAGCCGCGACCAGGTCAGCAGGGCTCCGACTCCAAGATACAACTGAAGTCCTGATCCAGGGCTGGCCCAGATATAGGACTGGAGTCCTTTGATGTCCGGACCCTCGCGCCTGGGGGTCAAAGGGGCCGTGATGAAGGTGTCCAGACACCCAGCAGGGGGGTGGAGCCAGCGCCCAGGGAGGCTGGAGGGCGATCGATACCAGGCGTCCGGGGACAGCTGGCGGCCCCTCGAAACTTCCCGCCTCCGGGATCCGTCAAGAGGCCACTCTACCACCTGGGAGGATCTTGGTGCCTCGATGTCGGGGCTTGGCTGGGCCGGGGCCAGGGATGGCTGCGGCCACGTGCTCCGGACGTGATGGGCCCAAGATGGAGTTGGGCCGGAAAAGGTGGCCTGGTATGGTCGCCAGGCCGGCAGTGTTGGCGAGCAGGGTCCGCCGGGGTCCCAGGGGGGAGAGCCGTGGGTTGCCAGGGGGCTGCTCTCGTGGGTGGTTCGGGTTCAGGGGGGTCGACAGCGGGTCGACGGGGGGCTGATATCGTCCCGGGTCCGCCGTGCGGGAGGGGTAGGACCACGCCACGAGGCCGGGTCCAACACACGTCCCCTCCAGCTGAAGGCGGGGAGAGTCACCCATCTTCCTGGGGATTCTCCTCGTCGAGGCGGAAGAAGCGGGACAGGCCATCCGCGTTGGCGTGGTCATCGCCAGGGCGATGCTCCACAGTGAAGTCCATCCCTTGGAGGGAGATGGACCATCGCAGCAGCTTTGGGTTTTCGCCACGCATCTGCGTCAGCCACCGCAGGGGCCGGTGGTCAGTCTGGACCCGGAAGTGGGTGCCGAAGAGGTAGGGCCTGAGTTTCTTGAGGGCCCACACAACGGCGAAGGCCTCTCTCTCAATGGTGCTCCATCGCTGTTCTCTGGCCAGCAGCCGCCGGCTGATGAAGGCCACAGGATGGTCAATCCCCTCGGGGTCAATCTGAGATAGGACCGCCCCGATGCCGTGCTCCGAGGTGTCGGTCTGGACTACGAACTCCCGGCTGTAGTCAGGGGCTTGGAGCACAGGGGCGGTGCACATGGCTGTTTTCAAAGTCTCGAAGGCCACCTGACACGCGGGGGTCCATTGTACTTTTTGCGGCCTGTTCTTCGAGGTCAGCTCAGTGAGGGGCCCCACAATGCTCCCATAGTCCTTTATGAAGTGCCGATAATATCCAGTGAGCCCCAGGAAGGCTCGGACTGCGGTCTGGGTGACTGGGGGCTCCCAAGCTATGATGGCGTCAATCTTGGGTTGGAGGGGAGCCACGTGGCCGCTCCCCACTTGGTGTCCCAGGTAGGTCACAGACCCTTGACCTATCTGGCACTTGCTGGCTTTCACGGTTAGTCCGGCCCGTCGGAGGGCCGTCAGGACCTCCCAGATGTGCTTCAGGTGCTCGGCCCAGTGGTGGCTGTACACCGCAATGTCGTCTAGGTAGGCGGCACTGAATCCTTCTAGCCCCGCCAGCACTTGGTTCACCAGTCTCTGGAAGGTGGCCGGGGCGTTTTTCATGCCGAAGGGCATCACCTTGAATTGGAAGTGGCCATCGGGTGTTGAGAAGGCCGATCGCTCCTGGGCGCCAGGGGTGAGGCCGATCTGCCAGTACCCGGCTGTGAGGTCGAAGGTACTGAGGTACTTGGCGGCTCCCAGGCGGTCGATTAGTTCATCGGCCCGGGGGATGGGATGTGCGTCGGTTCTGGTAACAGCATTCAGTCCCCGGTAGTCGACACAAAACCTGAGTTCTGGAGGGGTGCCAGGTGCGGCGGCTTTGGGGACCAGGACAACTGGGCTGGCCCAGGGACTGTCGGAGGGTTCGACCACCCCCAGGGCCAGCATTTTGGTAACTTCCGTCTGGATGCAGGCCCGAACTCGGTCGGGAACTCGGTAGGCCCGGTGTCGCACTGGCGGGCTGTCCGCGGTGTCGACATCGTGGACACACCACTGGGTCACCCCGGGGGTGAGGGAGAACAGGTCCGTGAATTGTCCCAACAGTTCTTGGCAGTCTCGGCGCTGTGCGGGGGTCAGTTCGGGGGAGAGAGAGATTCCCTCGACGGAGCCGTCCTTCTCAGTGCACCTTAGGAGGTCGGGCAGGGGCTCGGAGTCGTCTTGGGCCCCATCATCTGTAGCTAGCAGCAGGCTCAGTTCTGTGCGGGCAAAATGAGGCTTGAGCCGGTTGGCGTGCAGAACCCGGAGGGGGTTCCGGGGTGACTCCATGTCCACGAGATAGGTGACGGGGCTCTTGCGATCGATCACTTTGAAGGGGCCCGACCATTTGTCCTGGAGGGCACAAGGTTCGACCGGGGACATGACCCAGACCGGCTGGCCCGGCTCGAACTCGATGGATGAAGAGTTCTGGTCATACCAGCGTTTCATGTCCTCCTGACTGGCCTCAAGGTTGGCCTCAGCAAGGGCCCGGAACTTCCGAGTCTGGCTTCGGCGGTGCGCTTTGGACCGTAGTTTCCCAGCCTTCTTTGACCAGGCTGAGGGGACCCCGGACAGGGTGCCCGTACAAGAGTTCAAAGGGGCTGAATCCCAGGGATTTCTGTGGTACCTCTCGATAGGCGAACAAGAGGCAGGGCAGCAGGACGTCCCATTTGCGGCGGAGGGGCTCTTCTAGGCCCTGGATCATCCCCTTGAGTGTTCGGTTAAGCCGCTCCACCAGTCCATTCCCTTGGGGGTGATACGGGGTGGTGAACTTATACGTGACCCCGCACTGTTGCCATAGGGACCGCATATACTTCGATATAAAGTTTGTGCCCCGATCGCTCACGACTTCTCGGGGGAACCCCACTCTGGAGAAGATCCCCATCACGGGAGCCGTTATGGTTCGGAGGGGGATGGCTTCGGGATAGCGGGTGGCATGGTCCACCAGGACGAGGATGAAGCGATGCCCTTGCGAGGTTTGGGGGTCCAGGGGCCCCACGATGTCGATCCCCACTCGCTCGAAGGGGGTGGTCACTTCTGGAAAGGGCTGGAGCGGGGCCTTCACCTTCCCCCCGCTCTTTCCGCTGGCTTGGCAGGTCGGGCAGGTGCGGCAGTGGTTATGCACATCGTTGCGCATTTTCGGCCAGTAGAAATGGGTCACTAGGCGGCTGTAAGTTTTGTCCTGCCCCAGGTGCCCGGCGAGGGACACATCATGTGCTAGGTTCAGGAGGAAGTCTCTGAATCGTAGGGGGACCACCAACACTCGGCTGGCCCCCAGCTCGGCAATTTTCTGTTCACTGTATAGGAGGCCGTGGTCCCAGTAGACCCAGTGGGACCCCGAGGTGTCCCCGGCAGCTTGGGCTGTGGCTTGCTGCCGGGTCCCCTCGAGGGAGGGGCAGGCCTTCTGTTCCTGCCGGAATTGTTCTCGGGTAGGACCACCCTCCTGGCGCCACTGGGCTAGTTCGGGTAGGTTGCTGAGCTTGGTGCTGTCTTCGTGGTCGGGCTCCGAGGGCCCGGGTTCGGGGTCGGGTTCTTCATGGCCGGCGGGCGGTGGTGGCGCGGGCCACTCCGGCTCTTCGGTCGGGGCGGCCTCGGTCGCTGCCGGGGCCCGGGCAGTCATAGATCGGGTCGTAGCGCAGACCCACTCTGGTAGTCCCATCATCCCTAGATGTTCTCTCCGCTCGACTTGGGCCCAGGGAGAGCTCTCGAGGTCGTTTCCGAGGAGGCAGTCCATGGGGGCGTCGTCCCGGACGGTCACCTTGAGGGTGCCTGACACCCCCCCCCACTCGAAGGGGATTCGGGCCATCTGACACAGAGTCTCGGAGTTGTCGGCGGCCCTCACGGGGCATCGCACGTTTGGTATGATCTGTTCAGGGGTCACCAAGTGGCAGCGGACGGCCGTCACACTGGCTCCCGTGTCTCGGAGGGCTTCGGTCCGTCGTCCATTGATGTGGACCCACTGACGGTATTTTTGAGTGTTGCTCGGTATCGGGGCCTGGGGGACCATGTCTCTTTTGCCCAGGCAGGCTAGGGCCATGGCGGACAGTTCATACTTGTTGGACAGGCCACATGAAGGGCTCGCTCCCTCCCCGCAGGACAGGGCCCGGGCCACCGTCAGCACCATTGCCCGGCCCAGCCGCCATCTTGGACACGGCACCACGCGGCCGCGCGGCCTCAGCCCGACCCCAACCCTGGGCCTGGCCAGGCCCCGACATCCCGGCACCACCCTCCACCCAGGAGGTGAACGGACCACTTGGCAGGTCAATGGGAGTACGAAGTGTCGATGGCTCTCCCCCGCCAGGTGCCGAGCACCCCCAGCCTTCTCGGGCGCTGGCTCCACCCCCCTGCTGGGTGTCTGGACTCCCTCATCCCAGACCTCCCGACCTCCAAGAGCGAGGGTCCGGACATCAAAGGGCGCCAGACCTATAACTGAGGCAGCCCCAGGACAGGAAGGCAGTTGTATCCTGGAGTCGAGAGACACCGAGAAGAACTCATCCTTGACGGACTGTTGGTGCTGCCACAGCCCTGCCTTGTGAACTATTGTCCTGCCTGCTGGCGCTGCCGCGGCCCTCTGCAACCTTCATCCTCGTGGGACCTGCTGGCGCTGCCGCGGCCCTCTGCAACCTTCGTCCTCGTTGGGACCTGCTGGCGCTGCCACGGCCCGTAGTAACCTCCATCCTCGTGGGACCTGCTGGCGCTGCCGCGGCCCGTTGCAACCTGCATTCTCGTGGGACCTGCTGGCGCTGCCGCGGCCCGTTGTAACCTTCATCCTCGTTGGGACCTGCTGGCGCTGCCGCGGCCCGTTGCCACCTACGACCTCTTCGGGACCTGCCGGCGCTGCCGCGGTCTGACCCATCCGAACACCGAGCTCGAGGATTGTGAGCTATCACCGTTACACCTCAGTACCCGTAGGTACCAAGACTGTCCCGCTACCCCCTTCCCTTACTAGAGACTAGAATTGAGAGGATCATCGTGTCCTGATCGCCTTGTATCGTACCACTCTACTACCAGAAGTGCCTATAAAAGGTGTTACCCTGATCTTTGTGTGGTGTCCATCTGTGGGGGGGAAGTTACCTGTCTGTGCGATCACTGTGCTCGGCCGACCCTCCAGGTCTCCGTCTAACATTGGTGGCTAGCGGCGCGATCCGAACCAACGCGTACCGTACAGACAGTAACTCACCCTACGACTAAAACCACAATGACGACCAAAGAGAGCGGATCGGCGGAGAAGTTCCAGATGGAAAAGCTGGAAGAATACAACCACCGAGAGCTCAAACAATTTTGCATGGACTTAGGCATTGCTACCACCGGGCTAAGCACAAAAGAAGACTTCAAAAACGCCCTAGAGGCCTGGGCAGAGACAAATACCGCAACCCCCCGGGATCCCGCAGCCCCGGAAGTCAACACCACCCGGACGGAGGAACGGAGAACAGGCCCTTCCCGTGAAGAGATCCAAGAGCGGGAAAAAAATAGATTACACGAGTTAGACTTGGCACGACTCAGATTAGACGGAGAATTGAAACTGGCGGAACAAAAAATAAACTTAGAACACTTACGGCTCAGAGAAGAGCGAGAGGAAAAACAGAGACAGAGAGACCTCGAAGAAAAAAGACTGGCATACGAGCACGAGTGCAAATTAGCGGAGATAGAAATACGCAAACTGAACAAAAACCTAGGGGTGCCCGAGCAACCGCACTCCCCGGGTCCCACCGAGCAGAAGATCCACATCCCCAAGGAGGTGGTCCGAGAATATCACCGGAATGACGACATACAGCAGTGGTTCAAGGCCTATGAGATTGCCATGACCGCCCACCGGGTCGCTCGAAGTGACTGGGGAGCCGGTCTATGGGGGAGATTCGTCAACGAGGGTCGTGATGCCCTGCTGCAGCTTCCGGACCATCAAATGACGTCCTATGACCACATGAAGGCCGCCCTCCTCAGTCGATATGGGCTTACACCCGAAATGTACCGCCAGAGGTTCCGCAACTGCACCCGGATCCCAGGTACGACGTGGTTGGAATACGTGAACTATTTCAGCCGAGCCTTCGAGGGGTGGATCAAGGGTAACAACGTAACCACTTACGAACAACTCTTCAATATCATTGTGTGGGAGCACCTCTCCAACAACTGCTTCGTCGAGCTCAGGCAGCACCTCCTCGACAGTAAATTGACCGAACCCCGGCAGCTCGCCACCGAGGCTGACCGGTGGGAGAGCACCCGAGTGGCCCGGAGTGGGCCGAATGAGCAGAACAGAACCAACCAAGGTCATCATCGTCCCCGAGGAGGAGGAGGAGGCCCGGGCCGGGGCAGAGACGCCGTCCCGGCCGCACCCACTAACGCCACCCCGGCCCCAGCAGGCCGGGGAAACCCCCCGATGCGCTCGGGGTTCCGAGCTAACGTGACGTGTCATCGATGCCAGCGAGTCGGCCACTATGCCAGTGACCCGACCTGCCCGAAGAACCAGGCCCCCGGGCCCCACCAGATGGCGGCCGCCGCCCTGGGAGAAGAACAAGTCTCCGAAGACACGGAGACCTATGAGTCGGAGCAGTTCGAGTGGGAACCCGCCGCCATGACCCTGGCATGCCTAGGAGGAAAAGACATGGTCCCGCGGACTCCCCTGCCCGCCAACACTCGGAAGTACAGCCAATGGGTGAGCATCAATGGGCGCAAGGCCGAGGCCCTGCGTGACACCGGGGCCAGTGTGACGGCCGTCCGCTGTCACCTGGTGACCCCAGAACAAATCCTACCAAACGTACTTTGCCCCGTCCGATCGGCAGATAACTCGGAGAGCCTGTGTCGGATGGCCTGCGTCCCCTTCGAATGGGGAGGAGTGTCCGGCATGCTGAAAGTAACTGTCCGTGACGATGCCCCCGTAGACTGCCTCCTGGGGAACGATCTCGAGAGCTCCCCGTGGGCCGCTGTGGAAAGAAGAGAGCATCTGGGGATGTTGGGTCTCCCGGACTGGGCGTGCGTAACCACCCGGTCCATGGCCACCCGCACCATCCCTAGACCAGAAGAACCAGAATGGGCAGCACCTCCGCCCTCGATCACTCCAGAAGAAGACTTCCTCCAGACCGACCACCCGGACCCCACCCCAGAGGGGTCCACACAGCCCCCCGAGCTCCCCGACCTGGCTCAGTGGCGCCAAGAAGGGGGGCCCACCCAGGAACAATTCCGGCAGGAGCAAAAGACCTGCCCCTCCCTCGAGGGATTGCGACAGCAAGCGCTCGCCCAGAGCCAAGGAGACACCACCGGGGCCCACTGGGTTTATTGGGACAATGACCTCTTGTACAGCGAACAGAAAATCGCAGAACTGGGGGCCGGGCGAGTGCTGGTGGTGCCCCTCCACTTCAGAGACTTCCTGTTGAACCTAGCCCATGATGTCCCCCTGGCCGGGCACCTGGGCCAAGACAAGACCTACCACCGCCTGGTGACTCACTTTATTTGGCCCAAAATGAGAAATGACGTATCCAACCATTGCCGGTCCTGCCCGACCTGCCAGGCCAGCGGGAAGAGCGGCCGCAAACTCAAGGCACCCCTACAACCATTCCCCGTGGTGACCACCCCGTTCGAAAGGGTGGGAATAGACATTGTGGGGCCCCTGGACCCCCGAACAGCACAGGGGCATCGCTTCATCCTGGTCCTGGTGGACCTCGCTACCCGCTATCCTGAGGCGGTCCCCCTTCGTACTATAACAGCCCCAGTAGTGGGTCGAGCCTTGATGGGGATCTTCTCTCGAGTGGGCGTCCCCCGGGAAGTCGTCAGCGACAGGGGTACGAACTTTATTTCAAAGTATATGAAATCCCTCTGGCAGCAGTGCGGAGTCACTTACCGCTTCACCACCCCCTATCACCCCCAGGGGAACGGACTAGTCGAGCGGTTCAACCGCACCCTCAAGGGGATGATCATGGGGCTGGAAGAACCCCTACGCCGCCAGTGGGACGTGCTACTACCGTGCCTCCTCTTCGCCTACCGAGAAGTCCCCCAGAAGTCCCTCGGCTTCAGCCCCTTCGAACTCCTGTACGGACACCCCGTTCGCGGGCCTCTCAGCCTAGTGAAGGAGGAATGGGAGATGGCCCCCCTAAAGACCCCCCCGGACATCTACAAATACCTCCTGACCCTCCGCAATCAGACCCGGAAATTCAGGGAAATCGCTAAAGCCAATCTAGAGGCCAGTCAAGAGGACATGAAGAAGTGGTACGACCAACATGCCTCCTCCATCGAGTTTGAACCGGGTCAGCAGGTATGGGTGATGTCCCCCATCGAACCGTGTGCCTTGCAAGACAAATGGACGGGGCCCTTCAAGGTGATCGAGCGCAGGAGTCCCGTCACCTATCTCATCGACCTGGAGTCCCCCCGGAACCCCCTCCGGGTCCTCCACGCCAACAGGCTCAAACCACACTTCATGCGCTCAGAACTCAGCCTGCTGATGGCTACCGACAGTGGTACGGAAGGAGACTTCGAGCCCCTCCCTGACCTACTGAGGACTCGGGAAAGGGATGGCTCGGTGGACGGGGTCCGACTCTCCGAGGCCCTGACCCCAGAGCAGCGTCAAGATTGCCGGGCCCTCCTGCTGCCGTTCGCAAACCTGTTCTCCCTCGCACCCGGAGTCACCTCCTGGTGCCTGCACGACGTGGACACAGGGGACAGTCCTCCTGTCCGACACCGGGCGTACCGAGTACCGGATCGGGTACGAACATGCATCCAAGAAGAAGTCTCCAAGATGCTCGCCCTCGGGGTCATCGAGCCTTCGGACAGTCCCTGGGCCAGCCCGGTCGTCCTGGTCCCCAAGGCCGCGGCACCGGGCACCACACCTGAGCTCCGATTCTGCATCGACTATCGGGGGCTGAACGCGGTCACCCGAACCGACGCTCACATTATCCCCCGCGCAGATGAACTGGTCGACCGCATGGGGGCAGCCCGCTACCTAAGCATCTTTGACCTGACAGCGGGCTACTGGCAGATCGGCCTCACCCCCAGGGCCCAAGAACGTTCCGCTTTCTCCACCCCGGACGGACACTACCACTTCAGAGTGATGCCCTTCGGCATGAAGAACGCTCCAGCCACCTTTCAAAGACTGGTGAACCAGGTATTGGCGGGCCTCGAAGAATTCAGCGCCGCCTACCTGGACGACATCGCGGTATACAGCCGCCACTGGGCAGACCACCTCCACCACCTCCGAGAGGTCCTGCAGGCCCTCCAACAGGCCGGCCTCACCATAAAGGCCAGCAAGTGCCAAATCGGCCAGGGGTCCGTAACCTACCTCGGACACCAAGTGGGGAGCGGTCTGGTGGCTCCCCTCCAACTCAAGGTAGCTGCCATCCAGTCCTGGCAACCCCCCGAGACACAAACAGAGGTCCGAGCCTTCCTGGGGCTCACCGGATACTACCGGCGGTTTGTGAGGGACTATGGCAGCATTGTGGGGCCCCTCACGGAACTCACGTCCAAGAACAGCCCAAAGAGAGTCAACTGGACGCCCGACTGTCAAGCAGCCTTCGAGACGCTGAAGGCCGCCATGTGCACCGCTCCTGTACTCCAGGCCCCCGACTACAGCCGCAAGTTCATCGTGCAGACCGATGCCTCCGACCATGGTATTGGGGCCGTCCTCTCCCAACTGAACACCGAAGGGGTGGACCAACCAGTGGCCTTCATCAGCAGACGCCTACTGCCCCGAGAACAGCGCTGGAGCACCATTGAGCGAGAGGCCTTCGCTGTGGTATGGGCCCTCAAGAAGCTCCGGCCGTACCTCTTCGGAACCCATTTCCGGGTACAGACGGACCATCGGCCCCTGCAATGGCTCATGCAGATGCGGGGGGAGAACCCCAAACTATTGCGATGGTCCATCTCCCTGCAGGGGATGGACTTCACTGTGGAACATCGCCCTGGCCAAGACCACGCCAACGCGGACGGCCTGTCCCGCTTTTTCCGCCTCGACGAGGAAAGTCCCCAAGAAGATGGGTGACTCTCCCCGCCTTCAGCTGGGGGGGACGCATGTTGGACAGGCCACATGAAGGGCTCGCTCCCTCCCCGCAGGACAGGGCCCGGGCCACCGTCAGCACCATTGCCCGGCCCAGCTGCCATCTTGGACACGGCACCACGCGGCGGCGCGGCCTCAGCCCGACCCCAACCCTGGGCCTGGCCAGGCCCCGACATCCCGGCACCACCCTCCACCCAGGAGGTGAACGGACCACTTGGCAGGTCAATGGGAGTACGAAGTGTCGATGGCTCTCCCCCGCCAGGTGCCGAGCACCCCCAGCCTCCTCGGGCGCTGGCTCCACCCCCCTGCTGGGTGTCTGGACTCCCTCATCCCAGACCTCCCGACCTCCAAGAGCGAGGGTCCGGACATCAAAGGGCGCCAGACCTATAACTGAGGCAGCCCCAGGACAGGAAGGCAGTTGTATCCTGGAGTCGAGAGACACCGAGAAGAACTCATCCTTGACGGACTGTTGGCGCTGCCACAGCCCTGCCTTGTGAACTATTGTCCTGCCTGCTGGCGCTGCCGCGGCCCTCTGCAACCTTCATCCTCGTGGGACCTGCTGGCGCTGCCGCGGCCCTCTGCAACCTTCGTCCTCGTTGGGACCTGCTGGCGCTGCCGCGGCCCGTAGTAACCTCCATCCTCGTGGGACCTGCTGGCGCTGCCGCGGCCCGTTGCAACCTGCATTCTCGTGGGACCTGCTGGCGCTGCCGCGGCCCGTTGTAACCTTCATCCTCGTTGGGACCTGCTGGCGCTGCCGCGGCCCGTTGCCACCTACGACCTCTTCGGGACCTGCCGGCGCTGCCGCGGTCTGACCCATCCGAACACCGAGCTCGAGGATTGTGAGCTATCACCGTTACACCTCAGTACCCGTAGGTACCAAGACTGTCCCGCTACCCCCTTCCCTTACTAGAGACTAGAATTGAGAGGATCATCGTGTCCTGATCGCCTTGTATCGTACCACTCTACTACCAGAAGTGCCTATAAAAGGTGTTACCCTGATCTTTGTGTGGTGTCCATCTGTGGGGGGGAAGTTACCTGTCTGTGCGATCACTGTGCTCGGCCGACCCTCCAGGTCTCCGTCTAACAATACTCTGTCTGATCTTCAGGGTAGACCTCTTCATCTTCTTCTCCCTCTTCCCCCAGGGCTGCAGCAGCGAACTGGCGGGCCGGAGGCCCGGTGGTGCCGGGACGCTGGTTCATGGGGCAGAGGGGGTCACCAGCATAGTGACCGGGCCGCTGGCATCTGTGGCAAGTAATGTTCGGGCGGGGCCCCGGTCGTGCTGGAGGGGGCCCTCTTCTGGTCAGGGATGGCGAAGTGTTATTCTGGGAAGACCCCCGACGAGGACTCCGTCCCGGGGCCGGCGGGGAGTCTCGGCTCCTGTTCTAGACTCCTCCGCCGCCACACTGGCGGGGGTGCCCCTGGCCATTCCATCCTGTTTCTCCTATCGGGGTCCGGGGGACCCGGGTACACCCAGCGATCAGCCTCGACGGCAAGTTTTCGGGGCTCGGTCAGCTTGCTGTCGAGGAGATGCTGTCTGAGCTCGACAAAGCAGTTGTTGGAGAGGTGCTCCCAAACGATGAGGTCGAACAGCTGCTCGTAGGTGGACACCTTGCTGCCCTTTATCCATCCTTCTAGGGCCCGGCTATAAAAGTTTACGTACTCCACCCACGTGGTACCGGGGATCTTTTTGCAATCTCTGAACCTCTGTCGGTACATCTCGGGGGTCAGGCCATACCGGGTGAGCAGGGCGTCCTTCATGTGGTCATAGGAGGACATTACGTCCTCGGCCAGCTCTAGCAAGGTGTCTCTTCCTTCGCTGACAAATCTCCTCCCCCATAAGCCGGCACCCCAATCTTTTCGCGGGATGCGGTGCGCGGTCATGGCAACTTCATATGCCTTGAACCATTGTTGGATATCGTCATTCTTGTAGTATTCCTTGACGATATCCTTGGGAATGTGGACCTTTGGGTCGGCCGGAGGTGGAGGGTTCCGGGTTACCGCGGCGCCAGCCTCTTCGATCTTGGCTTTGATCTCTAGCTCTTTGAGGCCATGCTCGTGTTCGTACGTGAGTTTTTTCTCTTCCAATTCTCTTTGCCTCCGCCTCTCTTCCAGATCTCCCTCTAGTCGTAGCTGCTCAATGGCCATTTTCTTTTCTGCTAATTGAAGTTCTCCGTCCATCCGGAGTCAGGCGAGTTCTAGTTCATGGAGCGGACTCCTCTCTCGCTCCCGGGCGTCTTCGTGGGAGAGGCCCGGTTCTTTGTTGGCGGTTCTTTCTTCCACTGGGGCTATGACTGTACTCCGGGGTACTTCTAGGACAATGTCATCGTTAGTTTAGGGTGGGGACGCTCCAGTCTCCACCCACGTTTGCAGCGCTTCTTTAAAATCGTCTTTTGTGCTTAGTCCGGTGGTAGCGATACCCAGGGCTTTGCAGAATTGTTTGAGTTCTTTATGGGTGTAATCTTCTAGTCGTTCTTTCTGGAATTCTGTGGTCGTTCCTGCTTCTTTAGTACTCATGGTTGCTGTGTGCCTCTGTCGGTAGTGGCGAGTTACTCGCTGTACGATTTGCACCGGCTCGGATCCCGTCGCTTGCCACCAATGTTGGAAAGGCGATCCCAGGGAAGACAGAAGATGTCTGACTGCCCACCCCGAGACCCACCTTTCCCTATGGGAGAGGCCGAGCGCCGTAGGGAGGCCTCCTTGGCGAGGCTCCTCTCCTACAATCATAACAGCGGAGCAATCACACTACCACAGACGGACACCACACGAAGGAATATTCTCAAGAATCTTTATATAAGAAATGAAGGCACGTTCTCGTAAGATGATAACACAGGGATCGAGAGATCCGTAAAGTCTTGGCTTCGGTAAAAGGGGGGTAGCGGGACAGTCTTGGCACCAACTGGTGCGTGGATAGTTCAGGGGGTCAGGCCGCGACAGCGTCAGCAGGGCCTCGAAGGTGGTTCAGCTTGGTCAGGCCGCGTCAGCGTCAGCAGGGCCTCGAAGGTGGTTCAGCTTGGTCAGGCCGCGACAGCGTCAGCAGGGCCTCGAAGGTGGTTCAGCTTGGTCAGGCCGCGACAGCGTCAGCAGGGCCTCGAAGGTGGTTCAGCTTGGTCAGGCCGCGACAGCGTTAGCAGGGCCTCGAAGGTGGTTCAGCTTGGTCAGGCCGCGACAGCGTCAGCAGGGCCTCGAAGGTTCCAGGTGCATGAGTTCGGATCAGGATCAGCCGCGACCAGGTCAGCAGGGCTTCGACTCCAAGATACAACTGAAGTCCTGATCCAGGGCTGGCCCAGATATAGGACTGGAGTCCTTTGATGTCCGGACCCTCGCGCCTGGGGCTCAGAGGGGCCGGGATGAAGGTGTCCAGACACCCAGCAGGGGGGTGGAGCCAGCACCCAGGGAGGCTGGAGGGCGATCGATACCAGGCATCCGGGGACGGCTGGCGGCCCCTCGAAACTTCCCGCCTCCGGGATCCGTCAAGTGGCCACTCTACCACCTGGGAGGATCTTGGTGCCTCGATGTCGGGGCTTGGCTGGGCCGGGGCCAGGGATGGCTGCGGCCACGTGCTCCGGACGTGATGGGCCCAAGATGGAGTCGGGCCGGAAAAGGTGGCCTGGTATGGTCGCCAGGCTGGCAGTGTTGGCGAGCAGGGTCCGCCGGGGTCCCAGGGGGGAGAGCCGTGGGTTGCCAGGGGGGCTGCTCTCGTGGATGGTTCGGGTTCAGGGGGGTCGACAGCGGGTCGACTGAGGGCTGATGTCGTCCCAGGCCCGCCGTGCGGGAGGGGTAGGACCACGCCACGAGGCCGGGTCCAACACCTATGTAGGGCAAGTCCACTGTAAATGGTTTAGTTCCTTCTCTCGACAGTGAGGCAGTGGTGATGCAAACTTTGACTTTGGCAGAGATGTGGCCATCAATGGTACAGTGACACCGAGGCTCAGAGTGGTGAGAGGCCCTCTACATTCTAATTGTGGATGTTTTCCCCTCTCAATGGGACTACAGGGCCCATTTCACACATTTTCAATAGGGCTATGGCCCTGCTGATAATGATCAGAGAATGAAAGCATAGAAATTAGCAAGCGGGCGCCACCGGGACCCTGGAGCTCTTTTGTTCACACAGTGGTGGCCATAGGCATAGGGAAGAAACTGTATGGCTATGCGAGTGACAACCTCCTCTGTTGCTTCAGAAACATTGAGACACATACTATAAGTAATAAAGGTGCAATCAAAACATTTTAGTGGCCTGAAGCTTGTTCAAAGCACAGCATTGTTTTTGTCATTTTTAAGTCTCGGCCTGACGTATGCAGCGCATGCGCTGCTCTCGTCATACATGGCTTCTTGGAATCAATAGGATTCCAGAAGCCTCGTCCCAGCTCCGCCTTCAGTTGTGATTTGTGAGCATCATTTGGCGTCACAAATTATGCCAAAGCAGTGCAATGATTGCACTGAACATGTCACTCACTGCTTGTTGCTACCCTGTCTCCTTTTAACCACGCCCTTACTGGCGACGGGAGACAGTGTCTCCTAATTAGACACTACGCACTTTTTTTAATCATTCCCCTTTGGCAAAGGCAGCCGCGTGTTTATAATTGCATCGCGCTTTCAATTTAAATGATTTGTGCAGAACCACACAGTGTTGAGCCGAGGGCAGCTTTCGAGCTTGGTTTCCCGTTATTCCACTGTCAGCAGCTTCCCGTGTCCCTAGTTCAAATGAGATGTTGACAAGAGTCGTCAAATTTGCAGAAATCAGAAACTGTTTCACCTCTTGTAATATTTATAAACCTATCTTTAAGAAGCGTTCACCCCTCCATCCTGCAAATTATCGGCCCATTAGCCTCATCGAAGTTGCACAAAAAATATTTGCTCGAGTGCTTCTGGACCGATTACAGAACTGGATGGAGGAGTCTTCCAGTCTTAGCCCTTATCTGTCCGGTTTCCGAACAAAAATGTCCACAATTGATCAAGTTTTCAGGTTTCAATTATTGCACTGGAAAACTGTGATTCTAGAGGGTTGCAGTCTCTGCATGATCTCTGTGGACTTAAAACCGGCCTTCGATTTAGTTCCTAGGGAAAAACTATCTTTTTTAATTGACCTGGGTGTGTCCCCATATTTGTGCGAGATCTTGAAAAATGACATGTGAATAATTACGCACAAATTAGATACGGGAAGAATGGAGACCTCACTGACCGCATACCCATAGAGAGAGGTGTAAGATAGGGGTGTGTTTTGGCCCCAAGCATCTTTTGTATTTTTATCAATGGCCTAGAGGGAGCCTTGACAGCAGGAGGGGACATAGATGCTCCAAAGCTAGCGGCCCGCAAGGTACCTGCTTTGATGTTCGCAGACTATACCCTCCTGCTGTCAAGCTCACTGATAGGTATCCAAAGGGTTTTGGATATTTTTTATTTATTTTGCAAGAACAGGGGTCTGGAAATCAACACCCAGAAAGCAAAGTACATGTTGTTAAATGCACGTCACTCAAAACGACCCAACCCACAATTAGCTGGGGAATTTTTAGAGAAAGTCCCTGTATGTGAATGTTTGGGATTATCCCTCAATGAGAAAATGGAGTGCGGTGACCAAATTAAGAAGGCTTGTCTTAAGCTGGCGCAAACATCAGGGGGCCTTGCGAAACAGCAGAGGCAGTGTGTACACAAGATGCTGGGGCCGGTGCTGGAAATATATAAGGCGCAAGCTAGAGGGGCTGCCCTATATGGAGCGAAACTATGGGGCCACAGGCCATCTGAACAACTTGCCAAGATTGAAAATTCAAATTCATTTCTTAGACAACTGTTTGGACTTCCCAATAGTACCCCATTAACTCTGCTCCGAATGGATCTGGGAGTCAGTCCAATGGCACTGGAGGTTGCGCTTAGACCCCTGTTTTACTGGCGCTGCCTATGGAGTACTCCAGAATGATCTATGTATAGGGAGGAAACGAGGGAGGTGGCAAACCTCTGTGGAGCAAACAAAATACCTTGGCTCACCTATATTAAAAATTCCTTCTTATCCATTGGAATGGGATATCTATGGGATAGCCCGGAAGAAAGATCTTTGTCAACATCAAAAAAGGCCTTGATAAAAAATGTTAAGGATCACCATCTCAATTTAAATATTGAGGGGTCCCAGGACAGGCACACTTACATTATCCTTTTTAGAATTTAAACTCCAATACACCTTAGACTCTAGCATAGATGACATACAGCCTTCTCGTGCTAAAAAATTCTACTTACAGTTTAGGTATGGTGACTTCCTTTATGTACTGTTACTTATAAGTAGGGGAGTAGTTCTACGAAAGATTGTCCATCATGTAAAAACTGTATGGAGACTGACCTGCATGTGCTGATTTTCTGTCCCACATACAAGGCAATAAGGAATCGTTGGTTACGACAGCTTTGTAGGAACCTTGGAACTTCACATTGCTCACAGGCTAATAGGATCCTAAAATATGACACTGGTATGCCAATTGTATATTCAGTTTCCCGTTAACTCTTCTCAATGTGGTGTGCACGCCATGCAGTTTTAGGAATCAATAATTTTTATTGTGTGGTAGCATGGTAGGAATTACACAGCTTAGCTGCCTACATAAGAGTGCCGGGAGAGCGGAGATCGCATAGTCAAACACAGCGTTCAGGTCTACATCCCGGAGGGCGACCTCGCGAAGAGTTAAAGCCTTAGCTAAGTTTTAGTGCACCCAGCGAAGATACCACTTTTATAAGAAATCAACAAAACAGAGAAACAACCCCACCCCCCAACCCACTCTCCGCCCACCCTCTGTATCAGTTCAAGCTCTGCCTAGTTCACTGCACCACAATCGCTAATGTTATTAGTCATTATCTAGCTATCTGATCTGTATATGCACCAGGCGGCTCTACTGGTATGAGCTGTAAAATTTGCAAATACTTCGGGCATGTTACTTCCCTCATATCTTTGGTAAAAATCTGTAAGAAAGGGGCTCACAATTTCGCAAATACTTTGCCTTTCCTCTCAACGCTAAGCGATAAGCGATCCATAGCTAAAAGTTGCCAGAGCCGGTGGATCCAATCTCGAGGTTCAGGGACTACCGCAGATCCCCAATGTGCTAAGAGCACCTCTTGTGCTGCAAGCAATGCCATGGCGATCTGTCTGGCCCTTAATGTCTTCAGTGGAAAGCACCTAGGGTGGGGAAAACCCAGTAGTATATGTTCAGGCTCACGTGGCATTGTAATCTGGAATACTTATAAGGTTCCAAAGGTGAGACCTATTGGCTATGCCAATGCTTGTTGATTCTGTGATGTGGCATTTTAGTTGGCTGAGAGATTCACACAGTGCTTAACTTGTAAAAAAAACAGATAAGTGCCAGGGCTCTTCTCCGGAGGCCACTGAAGCTTGTGACACCCATTTCATATCCCCTACCAGCGCTGCCAATAGCATTACCAACACAACTATTAACCATCTCACGGCTACAGCTGTGATAATTGAGTCTATTCCAGGCCATTCAAGGCTATACAAATTGCGTGGGTGGCAGGCATTATTAATTAAGTATTAAATACTGTATTAAACACTGTTGTGCTTATCTTAAAATTAGACAGGCAGCACAGCATGCGGTGCTCCGTCTTTAAGGACGGTATTCAGAATTAAGTGCTGGTGCCGAGCACAGTAAACCACCAGCTCAAATTAAACACTGGATTCACGAGCCTAGAATAAACAGCCATAGACCTAGAAACACAAGCCACATTAGATAGTTCCCATGGTTGAACAAGAACACCTTTGTATGTAAGGAAGGAATCAATCCTTTTAGCCAGCTTTGTAAGCTGGGTCTTTCGGCCCATTTCTCAGTGTTTAAGTGAGACCACGAGTCGCATAATGTCAAACGATGTTGGCTAAAATCCCAGATCTAGTTAAGCACGTGGTACCTCCGGTATGTACAAATGTTCTAGAACTCCCTGAAAGTCCTAACTGGGCTCTTAAAATAAGAATTAAAATGAATATGTTTATTGAGAGGATCTATACAAAAAAAATGCAAACTTGAAAACACTTAATTTAGGGTGTGGCAGCAAATTACTTCCAAGCACTAGATTCTGAAATATGTTTCTCCCCGACTGAAACCTTTCATCAGCATTGGGCTCCAGGTACATAGTGGGAACAAACTTTAGTTTCTATAAATGCAAAGTTGACCTACATCACGTGTGACTGATACATTTGGGTGTCCTGGCTTTGCAGACAAAATGTTTTGCATTCTGCACGTTTCTTGTTAGAAGGTTTGGCATTAAAAGTCCTGGGCTTACCTAGGAACACAGGAATCGTTGAGCTAGACCCACTAGACATCTCAAAAGTACACTTTGTGATAGCCTAAGTAGTCCAGCTGCGCCTTTTTTTTCTCTCACACACATGGAACTGGATTTCATGCATGTCTTCAGTTGGTTGGAACATTCTTACTGTGAATATGACCAATTGCTTGAGCACAGACCTGGGCACACGTAGTAGGGGTAAACAATAGTATGAAAGTCTTGTTTGGATTACAATTGCAATGTTCGAGATCAGTGTAAAGTTGAAAAGTTATTTAATGAAGCAACGACTGGATTGAAACAAAAAATCAGCCAACACGTGTTTCGTCACTAGGAGTGGTCCTGTGACTCTTCAGGGCTGAGGAGGATACAAAACATGGCGTGAGGTGGTAATCGGGAAACATTCGGGAAACCTAGTTGTTGACATATCAAATGGGAGCAAGGGAAAAGGGATCACCCTAAGTGCAAATGGAATTTGTGTGACACCTCAAGGAGGATGGTGATTGGTGACTTTTGTGTATGCGCCGCTCTCATGATATGATCATCATGAATAATGCGTGGGAAAAACATAGTAAATAGAGTGGCGTGACATGGTACAATGGTGTGAGCAAACGTGTACGTGAGCGACATGATGGGTGTCATGTGCTCCCTCAGAAAGGTATGTAAATGCCCAAAACAACCATTGAAACAATATGTACACAAAAATTCAGCGTTGAGTGACATTGCGTCTGTTCGTGATGGTGATTCTAATATAGAACAGTACCTTGTCTCAGGGCGGGGAGAGACTGAGGAGAAAAAGGACTGGGTCTAGGCTGAAAGAAAACAGAGGGGGGGTAATGGGATAAATGTGGAGGAAATCTAGAAATCATGTTAAAATAAATCAGCCAGGAAAACAACCTAGGGGAAGGTTGGTTGATTAGCTGTGTGGCGTTTGTTGGGAGAAGGAGAGCAGGGCCCTGCATAAGGGAGAAACACCATGCTCCTTGAGGTGTCACACAAACTCCATTTGCACTTCGGGTGATATATCCATGAATGCCGATCCTTCACACGAGCAGTTCTTTATGGGCTAGAGAGAAATCGACAAAACACAGATCAAAAATTTTACATTGCTTCTTTAGAAGCTCTGTCGTTTGAGCAAGGAATTTTTGTGCTCATTTGCCATTGAATACCTTTGGTACAAAATAAATCTTAGATATATCTCACTGATTGATCTTGCGCAAATTCAAATAATTTTGGCAAACTAAAAGGTAAATTATCTTTGGCATTCACCTCAGAGGGTCAACCAATTTTTAAACGTACTTAGTCCTGAAGATGGTCTAGCGGAGGACAGCGGATAGACCGAAACGTCGACCACGGAAATTTTGATTTGTATAAATTTATTGGATTGCCTATTTTGTGTTTATTTGAGAAAAAGGGGACCACAATTGCAACTGACAAATGTGTGAAATATATATACAACTATAATTTCCTGCTTCTTTGTGTATATAATGATTGTGTACCCGTTTATGTTATCTTTTGAAATGAAATCAATTTATTTTTTTCAATATATAGACCTGTGTCTTTGATATATTTTCGCACTTTAAAGTGACTGAAAAAACAATTGATGATATTAAAGTTCATTAGAAGAAATCATTCTGGAAGTAATAGACTAAAAACTTGTCTCAAGTTTAGAACAACAATTCAACTCCAAATACTCTAGATTAAATAAATCTCTTCCTCGCTCCAATCATAAATTATTGCAAAACAGAGTTCCCCACCCTGACGTCAGGGCCCCCTTCGCAGGTCAGTGTCCAGTGCGGCCACACCACTTGCACTGGCCTAAAGCTGGCACTGGGTGTCATGGTGCCTGTTTTGCCATTCTAACAGGTGAAAAGTTGGTTCCTTAACGGGTGCCATAGGTGATGCCTGCTGCCTCTGTTAGGTGTTGAAGTTTCTTGCCGTCTCTGGTGTGTGCTAGGACTTCCCTGCTGTCTCTTACCTCTGCCATGGTATTCCTGGCATTCCAACATGGATGGGTGCCCTGCTCTCTAGGTTCGAGTCCTAGGATGGCTCAACATCCTGTGATTCTGGACAAATCTCTTGATCTCCCCATGCCTAATAAATCAGTCTGACCTTGTGTAATGTAGCTGGTGCTCATGTACAGTGCACCAATGCCCTTGAGCTGAGTTCCTGCACATGCTTCGTGGAGGATTGTGTTAAAAAAGGAGTGCTATTATACCTTTTTCTAAGCAGTTCTAGTGTGTGCAGCTGTGTCTAGACTATCAAACTGTTAAAAAGCGGTTCATTTCCGAAATGTCCCTTATAGAGGTAGCTGCTTTGCTCGTGATAAAGTTTCTTTGAAAGTGTCACACAAAAGCCATTTAAATAACACAGTTAAGCAAATTGAAAACATTAAAATGTCACACATAAGCAAACTGAAAACTTGACATCTATGCATCGAAGACTCCCTAATAATGACACCTTTATGAGCGGCATGTGGATTCTCGAAGCATATTTTTTAGGGACAGTTTTGGTAGGTGCCGATCTGAGCTCCTTTAAAGCAAAAGAAAAACAAACCGTTTCTCTGCGACGCTCGGATTATTTGCTCTAGACAAGAACTATTGCTATGGGAAGCCGTTCATGTCAAAATTACAGACACCCATATAAGACATCTCCTGAAATGCATGGGGTGCTGCAAAATGTATTTGACACACACCAGAATGAATGTAACATGTTTTAAACAAATATGAAACATGGCAGAATGAATATACTATCTAGTAGACAATTAAAATAACGCACACTCTGAACCGAATAAAATATATACTGAGATGTATAGTAACTATGTTGAAAGGAATATGGTGTTGCTGAAAATAATACAACAAAACCTGCAGTGAATATAACCCTTATTGAAATGATGTAGACTGGTGCTGAAATGAATATGACCCACATTGGAACAAATATGGTAAATATTACATTGAATCTTACACTCTTTTAAATGACTGTGACACTCATGAAATGAATGTCAGACATACATCAATGAATACAAGCCATGTTCAAATGAATATGACACATGGCCAAAATAAATATAAGATACGTTGAAATAAATATGACTGGTGTCAAAATGAATATGATTAACACTGAACTGAATATGAAACATGTTCATTTGAATATGATTGCAGTTGAAATTAATTTGATATACATTAAAATGAATATGGCCCACACGTAAATGAATATGAGACGCTTTAAACTGAATACAACATCCATTGGAATGAATATGATACATATTACATTTAATGCATCACTCTTTAAAGTGACTGTGACACTCATGAAATGAATGTCAGACATACATCAATGAATACAAGCCATGTTCAAATGAATAGGACACATGTCCAAATGAATATAAGATAAGTTGAAATAAATATGACTGGTGTCAAAATGAATATGATTAACACTGAACTGAATATGAAAAATGTTCATTTGAATATGATTCTAGTTTAAATTAATTTGATGTACATTAAAATGAATATGGCCCACACTTAAATGAATATGAGACGCTGTGAACTGAATACAACATTCATTGGAATGAATATGATACATATTAAATTGAATGCATCACTCTTTAAAATGACTGTGACGCTCATGAAATGAATGTCAGACATACATCAATGAATACAAGCCATGTTCAAATTAATATGACACATGTCCAAATGAATATAAGATAAGTTGAAATAAATATGACTAGTGTCAAAATGAATATGACTAACACTGTACTAAATATGACTTACGTTCATATGAAGATGATTACAGTTGAAATTAATTTAGCATGCCTTAAAAGGAATATGGCCCACTCCTAAATGAATATGAGAAGCTTTGAATTATATACAACATCCATTGAAATTAATATTGCACAAATTGAAATAATTCTGAGGCATGTTGAAACATGCATGACATATGTTGACACAAGTAACATGTTCATTGAATTTGAAATTACACACTTTCAAAGGAATAGGGCAACTGTCATAATAGTCTTGATCTGTTGAAATAAATATTACTCATGTCATAATAGATAAGTCGGGCATAGCAATGAATATGGCAATTGTTAAAATTAATTTGCCCTATGTTAAATGAATGTGATACACAATTGAATGAGTATGGCATGCACTGAAAGTAATCTACCTCGTGTTAAAATGATAATGAACTACACTGAACTGAATCTGATATATGTTGATATTATTATTATTTATTATTATTATTTGTACATTTATAGAGCGCAAACAGCTACCCACAAAGGGTTTCCCGGCGCATTCATGAGATGGTACTTTGATGCTACAGTGCAAGTGCTGCTTAGATGTTAAAGAGCCAGGTCTTTAAGGCTTTCCTAAAGCTCATGTAATTAGTCTCATTTTTGGCTATGATAGGCATAGAATTCCACAATGTGGGTCCGAAGAAGGAGAAGGATTTTCCACCCATGCGTGACAGTCTGACTTTGGGAATCACAAAATTCTTCACTGTGGCAGATCGCAGAACACGAGAGGGGCAGTATGGATGTACCAAAGCTTGGAGATATTTGGGGGCTTTTTTGTGACAATTTTGTGCATAAAGCAAAGTGATTTAAACTTAATTTGATTTTCAATTTTTAGCCAATGAAGATCTCGGATGTACTTGGAAGTAGGAGTAGTACTGGGGATTTTACATTACAGCCTAACTGCTGCATTTTGGACTGTCTGTAGTCTAAGAATCATGGCTTTCTTTGCCCCAAGATATAGTACATTTCCATAATCAAGCCTTGAAGTGATCAAGGCATTGATTACAGTCTTCTTGGTCGATTCTGGCAGCATCCAGCAGATCTTCTTTAGCCATTTTAAAATGGCAAAACATGTAGCAGACGTTTTAACTGCTTGTTGATGCATAGTCAAAGAGTCATCGATAATAATGCCCAAATTGCGTGCCTGCATCACTGGAACCGGAAGCAGGCCCATTTCTGGTGGCCAATGTTGAGGGCCCCATAGTTCCTTGTTCTTTCCCAAGACCATCACTTAGGTTTTCTCACTGTTTAATTTGAGAAAATGTTCTTGCATCCATCCTGCAATTTTCATCAGCCCACATTTAAGTGTGGAAGGGTTGTCATTATTTCCTGAGGAAAGTGAAAAAAGCAGCTGAGAGTCGTCAGCATAGGAGTACATTTTTAAACCGGTTTCTTCCACCACCTTGGCTAGAGGGCTCATATATAGGTTAAATAATAACGGACTTAATATAGAGCCCTGTGGCACTCCATGCTTGAAGACTTGGATATCTGAGCAGGCTGAGCGGGAAAAGACTTGAAAAGTTTGGTCCTTTAATAGAGATATAAGCCAATTTAGAGCGGGGCCTCTGATACCTAATGAATGTAGTGTCCGCATTAACACAGTATGTGATACCGTATCAAATGCGGCACTCAAGTCCAAAAGTACCAGTGCCACCGTTTCACCTTTGTCCAGCATGAGGCGAATATTTTCTGTAACACCTAAAAGGGTTGTCTCTGTCGAGAAACTTAACCTAAAACCTGACTGACAGGGGGGTAGTAGATCTTGGGCAATGACAAAATCAGTTAGAGAACGATTCCCATGCTTTTCTAAAATCTTGGACAATATTGGTAATAAAGAAATAGGTCTAAAATTAGAAGGCAAGTTGGGGTCGGCTCCAGCCTTTTTTAACAATGGATGGATCATGTCATGTTTCCATTCTTTGGGTACCATCTCCTCTTGTAGGGAAGCGTTTAAGAGGTCAGTAATAATGACCATTGACTCCTTTTTAAGTTTTTAAAGTATCGAACAGGGTATAGGGTCATTAGGTGAGCCTGATGTAATAGTGTTGAGTAGTTCAATTAGAGTATCAGTACTGAGTTTTGGCCAGTTCTCTAATAGGCTACTAGGGACACAAAGAGGCGATCGCTCAATACTATTTAGAGTATTTGTGATCGGGGTGCTTTGTAGGGAGGTGTCACTTTGATGGCTGACAATCTGAGCATTTTCTATCCCTTGATAGATTTTTTCTACTTTATTAACAAAAAAAGTGGCCAGTAGGTCGCATTTCTGCTTACTTAAATCTGGTGGAGTTTGAAGCGTTTTTGAACCTGCTAGTTCTTTCACCATTTTAAAAAGTGCTTTTGACCGGTTTAGTGCTTCCACAATAGTGGAGCACACAAAATACGCTCGGGCTTTACTACAAAGCACATGGTATTTGTTTATCTTTATACTCCCTTTTTGCTTCCGATGAATACGTTTTTCTCCAGAAGTTTTATATTTGGATTTCTCTAATTTCAATGATTCTGTGAACCATGGAGCAGGAGGTCGATGGTTTTTGCATTTTAATTTAGTTTTTGGTAAGCAGGTATTTATTGCTGTCATTAGCCATTTCTGTACTGTTGCCGATAATGCATGAACAGATGGTTTAGAGCATGGAATATTAGTGCTTAAAAGATTATTAAGATTCAAAAAGGGGGTGGTGATGGACAGAGTATCTGAATTAAGCAGAACACTCCTACCCAGTCAAGAGATCAGGGCTTGATCCATCACCGTTTTTTAGCTCACTGCACCATCCCAGTTCAGAACCTGGCTACATGCAAATTAGTCTGTCCCTGGCCCAGTGCATCATGGGAACAGGGCAGACCAAACTACCAAGCCAATTCTTTACTGGAAAGGAAACAAGCTTCCGGGGACCGGTTTCTGGCATTACAGCCGTCTTCGGCCTGGCTTGCTTGAATCCTGATGGTGCAGTGAGCAAGGGACTCACATCTGAGCATACCCTTCCACACTTGTGGTGGCCAAAACGATTAAAAAAGGGGGTGGTGATGGACAGAGTATCTGAATTAAGCAGAACACTCCTATCCAGTCAAGAGATCGGGGCTTGATCCATCACCGTTTTTTAGCTCACGGCACCATCCCAGTTCAGAACCTGGCTACATGCAAATTAGTCTGTCCCTGGCCCAGTGCATCATGGGAACAGGGCAGACCAAACTACCAAGCCAATTCTTTACTGGAAAGGAAACAAGCTTCCGGGGACCGGTTTCTGGCATTACAGCCGTCTTCGGCCCGGCTTGCTTGAATCCTGATGGTGCAGTGAGCAAGGGACTCACATCTGAGCATACCCTTCCACACTTGTGGTGGCCAAAACGATTCAAAAAGGGGGTGGTGATGGACAGAGTATCTGAATTAAGCAGAACACTCCTACCCAGTCAAGAGATCAGGGCTTGATCCATCACCCATGATGCACTGGGCCAGGGACAGACTAATTTGCATATAGCCAGGTTCTGAGCTGGGATGGGGCAGTGAGCTAAATAACGGTGATGGATCAAGCCCTGATCTTTGGACTGGGTAAGAGTGGTCTGCTTAATTCAGACACTCTGTTCATCACCACCCCCTTTTCTGAATCGTAAAAGATTATTAAGGGCATCGATATCCAGTTTCTTCCAGTTCCTGATGAACTGAGGTTGTTCCAGTGTGTCCCCCGTCCTTGAGCTGGTAACTGGAAGCGAGAAACTAACTAGATAATGATCCGACCAATAGAACGGTCTAGCAGGAGAGGTGGTGATTTCCTTGATATTAGAGAATACTGGATCGAGCAAATGTCCTGCATTATGCGTAGGTCCTGCATTAAGCAGGTTCAAATTCAGGGCCGCTAAATCGGCAATGAATTCCGTGGCTTTTGAACAGCTTGTGCTTTCTAGATGCAAATTTATATCACCAATAAGAGAAAAGTTAGATGCCTTCATGACTAGTGGGCTAATAAGTTCTGGAAGGGCTGCTACCCAGTTGGTCGCCGTACCAGGCGAACGATAAATGAGTGCGCCTGTTAACATATAATTGGGGGTAAGAGCAAGTTTAAATATAGCAGCCTCGCAATTAGGACATGGTAGTTTACTAAGCTCACAGTTAAATTCCTTTTTAAAAAGAATAGCAATTCCTCCACCTACTTTAGTTGTCCGATCTAATCTTACTAATGCATAGTGATCAGGTAGGGCTTCTGCGATATCCGGCCCCAAACTTTCTTGGAGCCAAGTTTCCGTTAGAAACAATGCGTCAGGGCTTTCGTCCGTCAGTAGGTCAAACATTTCTGATTTGTGCTTGGGTAGGGATCGGCAATTTAAACTAAGGAAGGAGAAGATTTTCACTTTAGGTTGATTATTACACATCTTCTCCCTGCCTCTAACTCCAGTTACCCTCTGGCCTGTGGAAGCTACTGAGAAATTACATTCTCGACAGGGTACAATATCACCGCTTAAGTGTAGTATACCACATTCCAATCGTTGTGGTGTTCTTAAAGCCAACAGCTGTTCTGAGTTGTATTTAAGTATAGGGCATGCATGTATGTGTATTGGTGCATCTGAAGAAGATACATTTAATTGTACATTACTACCTTTAAGATTGTCAGAGGATAATATTGGAGCCACGGCCCTCTGCCCGATCCTGGCGTGGACGGGCGCAGACGGGCTGGACTCTGGCGTGACTCCCGCGGCCCGGCGCGTCCACTGAACGCGTCCGCTTCGCGGAGGCAGCATCCTTTCTTTTATGCTCGTAATGACTAGAGCGCTGCAGGGGAAGAATCCTACCACCCACCTAAGATGGCCGCCGCTCGTGTCAAAGTCAGTGTGCCTCAGCTATAAATCGGCTGGGCACCAGAGTGCGATGAGGTGAGCTGGGTATTAGGGATGCCGAGTGACCAATGTCAGGTCAGGATAGTAGTCAGCTTCTAAATTTCGTTTTTTAATTTTTATTCTTAAAAACACGACGAAGTATAAAAAAAGTATTTGCCTATTCAATCAGGTCAAATCACACATAAGAACAGAGATAAGCTATCATACAGCACACCAACCTCCCGGCTTCCGCCTCAGGAGGGAACAACAATCAGCAAGACTTGCCCTGCTTGTGAAGCTCTTTTATGCTCGTAATGACTAGAGCGCTGCAGGGGAAGAATCCTCCCACCCACCTAAGATGGCCGCCGCTCGTGTTAAAGTCCGTGTGCCTCAGCCCTAAATCGGCTGGGCACCAGAGTGCGATGAGGTGAGCTGGGTATTAGGGATGCCGAGTAACCAATGTCAGGTCAGGATAGTAGTCAGCTTCTAAATTTCGTTTTTTAATTTTTATTCTTAAAAACACGACAAAGTATTAAAAAAGTATTTGCCTATTCAATCAGGTCAAATCACACATAAGAACAGAGATTAGCTATCATACAGCACACCAACCTCCCGGCTTCCGCCTCAGGAGGGAACAACAATCAGCAAGACTTGCCCTGCTTGTGAAGCTCTTTTATATTATGAATGTGACCGCAGTTGAAATGAATTTGTTATGCCTTAAAATTAATATGGTCAACGTTTAAGTGAATACAAGAAGCCTTGAACTGAACGTTCATCCATTGTAATGAATATGGCATGTTTTGAACTAAATCTGAAACATGATGAAAACCTAATTTTGCTGCAAGACAAACTCTTGTTTAAAATGATAAAGTGGGGATGAGGAATTGATCATTGTTACATACTCAACCTCTTTTGTTTGCTGAATGTATTACTGTTTTAGACTCTGAATACTATTTGATTTGAGCATTTATAGAGCGCACAACTGCCCGGAGGTGTCTAGGCACTAATAACCCGAAATACACCAAGGCTGCCACTGCGACTAGGTGTGTGAGAGTTAGTTGATGAAGAGCCATGTTTTTAGTGCTTTTCTAAAGGCCAGAAGTGTAGGGCTGTGTTTTATCCTGTCTGGGAGCATGTCCCAGGTTTAAACAGTCCCGACCGGGAAACTTCGTCCACCCCACCGAGCTCTCTTGATCCTGGGTGTTTGTAGCAGTTTATGGTGGCCAGACCTTAGATTTCTAGGAGGCAAGTACCAGTTCAGTCAGCTCTTCAGATAGTGAGGACCAGACCCATGGAGTGCCTTAAACGTTAGGCATTGGGATTTGAAAGTAATCCTCTTGGCCACTGGGAACCAGTGCAAAGTTCTCAACTTGTGCGATACTGGCTAAAATTTCGGGGTATCCAGCAGCAGTCTGTCAGCCGGATTCTGAAGACGCTGCAGCTTTTTAAGGTGCTGCGTTTGGATCCCTACGTACAGCACATTTCCGTAGTCCAGCCTGGACAAGGCTAGTGCCGTCACAAGGGTTTTTAGGGATTCCGGAGGAATGAAGGGGCAAATTTTCCTAATCATCTTTAAGAGGAAGAAGATTGAAGAGGTGATGGAGCTGATCGTCAAAAATAAAGCGTAGATTTTTTGCCATTTGCACCGGGATTGGAAGGTTTCCCAGACAGTACGGCCACCATCTGGGTGTCCAAAATGAGGTGTCCGAGCCAAACAGGAGAACCTCTGTTTTTCCCCCATTCAATTTCAGACAGTTCTGACTCATCCACTGATGGACTTGAGTTATACAGTGGTTGAAATGGTCGGCTGTTTCTTCAATGTTGCTGGAAATTGATACGGCTAGCCGTGTATCATCAGCACATGAGACCACTGAGAAGCCGAACTCCCTGATGATTTTAGCCAGAGGGGAAACATAAAGAGATTGAACAGCTTAGGGCTTAAAGCCGAGCCCTGTGGTACCCCACACAGGATTGTGAATTGTTATGAGGAAAAGGTTCCGACCGCTACCGATTGAGCCCTATCCGAAAGGAAAGAGGATAATAGTTTGAGGGCTGTGCCTCTGATTCCTATCTCTGAAAGCCTGTTGACTAAGATGGCATGGCTCACCGTGGTACTGCTGTCAGCGCACATTGTATGTGCTCTGAAACTTAAAACCTTTAGCAGTGACTAATCATTCATTGACATGCTAAGGCCATTGTGAATGATGTAGAAAATGCACCCAAGGCATGGAAATGGAAAATTCACCTGAGCTGCAGCACTTATTGTACACTCCACTCAGTACGACAAGGAAACATTACATCAGGGCTAACAAAGTAGCCTGTTTGCTGCAGTGTAAGGCTTGCTGAGCAAACGGTTAAACTAACCCTTTTTAATAGGTAAAAACCTCCCTTTTAAATATTAGTAAGTCAATCCTATGTAGGCGTTGTAGCGAACAAGTTCCGATGGATGGTATTTAAAAGTGTCACATGTTGAAAATAAACATGACAACGTCCCTAAAGCAATAAATCCCTAAAAGCTATTTTTGGTTTGGCAGGTCTTGCTGTCCTTTATATAAAACCAGAGTGATTTTGAATTTATATTAAATAGAAATAATAAATAGAAAGCTACCACTAATCTGCCTGAGCTGTCACAGGGCTAAACAGCACTCACTTTTGCCAACTCCCAGCCTGTTCTCAAGCCTGGTAATAGGTGTGCAAAATGTGTGAACTGCAGCCGAGAAGCAAGCAAGAGGCTGACCTGAATGGGCAGAGATGACCCCTTGGAATTCTCCACAGAATATTCACAGAGGAATCTGTGGGCAACCTGTGGCCAACCTGTTGACATTGTAATGTCCAATCCTGTTTAACAGGTCTGTTGATCCATATCTAACACTTGGCAGAGAGAAAACAAGATGCTAAGACAATTCTTGTGTATCTAATGCCTTTTACTGAAAGACCATGCTTTGTTGTGACCTACCAGGCCTCAGTCTCTGGGTTTGTTGTGGGTACAGAGAGTGCTTCAAACTGCATTTTAGTGTTAGATGTGGGACGGCAACAGGATTGCCAAGGTACATTCCCCACTCATATCTACAGCATCTAGAGCCCAAGTTTAGTGTGCCAAAGACCTTTGCCATAGTGGATTTGCTCTGACACATTGTATTTTTGGCCTTTTTAGAGTAACCCAAATAGGACTACGGCAAAAATAGATTTGTTACGACCTGGGAGCCTTTACTCCATTGGTCATAGAGGAACTAGGAGTGTCATAGGGTGTCCTCCCCCCTCAGGCTGATGAACTGTACAAGTCTGGACCCTCATCATTAGTCATTCCTCTGAAAAATGCTGATCTTGCAAAAGGATGCCAGGCAGACTGAATCTGCTGCGCTTTTGTGACCGTCAAGAAGGACCCGAGTAGTTTGGACCCCCTTCCTTTTACAACAAAAGGGCAGAAAGGTCTCCAAAGATCATGAGGCTTATCCTCTCGGTGGCTCCAGGAACCTATAAAAGCTGCAGAGGACATTCCTGTGAAGAATGCCAGTTGAACAGTGGCAACTGGACCTGGACTGGACTTTGCTGTTTCCATCTGCCGGTCACCCTTAGGGGCAGATTTATAATTATTTCATGCAGAGCAGTGCAGCAAGCCACCATATTTAACATAATATGGCACATTCCTGTACTTGCTTGCTCTGAAGCACAATGTGCTGCCAAGCTTCAATGCAGGCGTCCTTGCACCATGGTGCATGGGTGCCTGCTTTGCAGACAGGATTGTTTTGTGCAGGAACAGGCAGATTCCTGCACAAAAACAATCCCCTGAGGCATTCCCTCTTTCTGTATAGGAACAAAAGAGGAGAAATAAAGATATTTCTCCTCGTTATGCCTGAACCTGGGAAGGCATATCATTTTGCCCCATTCCCAGGTCTACCAGTAATGGTCAATCTGGGAATGTGCCAAAATCCTTGGGTGGATGCATGGCAAAACTCACACTCCAGCCATGAACCACCTCCCTGGGGCAGAGTAACACAACACAGCAATTTGTGCTGCATTTTGTTAGTTTAGATTTATCAAGCCACGCAAGGTGACCTTGCATAGCTTGATAAATCTGAATTAGTAGTTGTGTTGCCCTTGCAACCCTTTGCATGGCCTAAAGGCAATGCAACCCATTGATAAATCTGACCCTGAGAGTCTAAAACTACTCCACATGGGGTCCTGAGGACCTCATAATTGTCCTTCTGTAGTAGTTTAGTCACCACAAGAAGTTTGGGAACTTTGCTCCAAAGTTTCAAGGGGACCGATGGCAAAAAGTATTTGATTGGCAGTTCCACAGTGTGAGATTGAAATTCCTCAGAAAACGAAATAGTTTGGACGTGGAAACTATTTCAAACTTCCCTACTTCCAGGCCTGAGCAGGGCCAATCCACTTGGTGTATCCAGCTTGGTGAGGCGGCCCTGATATTAAAATATACAACCCTCTTTTATCTGATGTAATGCCCCTCATTTGTGATGCAATGTACTCCTGTGAAGGTCTCTGGTTGTCAATAGTTGGCTACTCTCTTGCTCTCTGTGGGTCTACTGTTATGTGCTTCAGGTAGGAGAGGGACGGAAAAGACTTCTTTAGTAGTCATAGTTCTGAATCTTTTCTTTTTGCATATAGACATCAACACAGTCACATATTTCTTCCAATGCCCTGCATTACTTATGCAGTGGGTATGTAGCTAGCTAGGGGAACTGTAATTCTTGTAATGTCATAAGGGTATGGTTTGCACTGATGCTGGCATCGTAAACGGAACCAGGCTTTTCTTCCACAGGTGATTAAGCAAAAAAAGAGCAAAGGGCAAGGGAAGATGTCATTTTCTCCTGCTTTACAGAGAAAAGTAGCAGAATTGAGACCAAATTCTTCCCACATTTTCACATATAGAAATTAAAAAATTCCTCTTTGAATAGTTTTTTGTACCATCCTGCAAAAAACATTCCTGTCCATAACACAGGCCCACTTGTAGCATGATGCAAGGGTGCCTGCGTTGTTGCTAAGCAGCAACAAGTGTGCAAGCAATTGAAGAGAGCTGAAGAGTGCCATATAGTTTAAATATGGCCCTTCTCAGCTCTCTCCCATTCACAAAACACAGCATAGAAACTTGCCTTGCTACACTGTGTTCTATCAATTGTTCAAAAATTTGCCCCTACACATGAGCCTGCTGATCTTGTGGCACAGTTGTGTCTTCCCCTTTTTGACCATGGATAGTGGGGTGTGATGCTGACTGGAAGTTGTCTCCTACTACCTGGATCCATGTTGGGTCCTATGACATTTTTGATTTCAATCAACTTGCAAGGGCACGAAGCCAACAGCTTTGCTAAAGGCAATTCAGTTAATAGGCTTTGTAGACAATTTTGAGGGGAACCTATGGGAGTATCCTGTTCCTTCAGCCTCCGTCATTCAATTTAACATGTTGTTTCTTTTGTGCCAGCTTCCCTGGTGTTGTGGTTAGTATTGTGTATGCGTGGGCTACCTCTTCCATTCAGTCCTCTGGCCTACAGAGCCTGAACCACTTTGAATTGTCCATTTCCTCGCATTCTTGTACACTTGCATGTACCAGTTTTCCTTGGATCCCATTCCTACCTGGATCCATTCCCCTTATTTAGTCCTCTACCTTCCCATGTGTACCCCATCCTGGTATTGCTGCTTCAACCCACCTCAACAGGTTATGAACTCTAGTAGACTTCTCTTCCTGGTCTCCAGTTAATATTGTGTAATTTCTTTCTTTCACTCTCCTGCACACACTGGGTGTATCCCATACAGTCTGTTGTTTTCCTTTCCTTCTCTATTCTTTGCTTGTGCCATTTTCTCCCTATATCCTTTCATGCTTTGTCCTTACTTTGCTGTGTTTTTGTGACTGGACTCCTAGACACTCTCATGCTTCCTACCTTCCTTTTTCACGATAATGCCATTTTCATCATCTGGTCCCAATGAGATCTGGCCTCTGTATCTATCTCTCCCCTGCCACACCCCTCTACTTGTACAGTTGCTTACCTGGTCCCTCTGACCATTGCAGTCCGTTCCTTACCAGAACAACAATTTACTTACCTTTGGTAACGCCTTCTCTGGTAGAGACTCTATCTAGCCACAGATTCCTTTCTTTACAATATTCCCAAGGCATCAGACTAGAATCAGAAGTTTTCAAGCAGTACCCCTGTGTGCCAGTAGGTGACGTCGTTCAGCTTTGTGTCAGTGGTGTCTGCGCCGGCAATGAGATGTGTGGTGCATATATAAATGCCACCCCAGAGCACTGATTTCAGTTTCTTTCGCAACTTTCCACACCAGGAATGCAGGTCCACAATGAAGACTGACAACTGGACTGAAATTATAAGACCCTTAGAAGGGTGACTCTCACACTGTAATCAGTTCTGCGAGCGTGGAGGATGGGATGGCCAGTAAGGAATCTGCGGCTACATAGAGTCTCTACCAGATAAGGCGTTGCCAAAGGTAAGCAACTTGTTCATCTGATAGAGACATCTAGCCACAGATTCCTTATCTTAGAATAAAAAACCCAAGCAATGCCTCCAGAGAGGTGGATGGCAAAGCTGATTTAAACCAGGATCTCACACAGGACCAAACGGACACAGTGCCCATCACAATGGACCTGACTGTTCAGGCCGTAGTGCTTGGTTAACATGTGCAGAGATGCCCATGTTGCTGTCTGACAGATTTTCAGGTCAGGGACTCCTTGGGCTAACGCAGTGATCGCCGCCTTGGCTCTGGTGGAATAAGTGCATAAGCCCTCATGGAGTTGCTTCTTGGCCAATGCATAGCAGATATTTATGCAGAGCACTATTCCTCTTGAGATGGTCCATTTCAGTATAGACTTCCCTTTTTAGCCCCTAGGCACCCCACAAAGAGTTGATCATCTGCCTGGAACTCTTTTGTGCGATCAAGGTAGAGCTACAACTCTCTCTTTGAGTCCATACGGTGGAGTCTCTCCTCCTTTGAAGTGTGAGATGGAGAAAAGAAGTTAGGCAGTGTGATGGTCTGGCCTAGATGGAAAGGAATCACAACCTTCAGGAAAAAGAAATCATGTGTCTAGAGTACCTGATTGTTCGGATTGAAGATGTTGTAGGGAGGGTGCACAGAGAGTGCCTGCAATTCGCTGGCCCTTCTGGCCAATTTGTAATAGGCATTAGAAAAGCAGTCTTCATAGTTAATAAATGGAGAAAATGTTAGACCTGGCATCCTTGGCATGGTTTTCCCCTGTCTTTTTGCCCCTGCCTCATGTATTTTTGCTGTGTGCTGGATTTAGTTTTTGCTGGTCTAGATGCTTTGGGCACTTTGCCACTGCTGATCAGTACCAAAGTGCAAGTGCTCCCTATGTAAATTGTGCATATGGATTTGTGTTTCCCTGGTTGGCTTGTTTGATTTACTACTAAGTCCCTAGTACAGTGCACTGTGTGTACCCAGGGCCTGTAAGTCAATTGCTGCTAGTGGACCTGCAGCACTGATTGTGTCACCCACACAAGAAGCCTTTCAAAAGGGGTCTCAGACCTGCCACTGCAGCGTCTGTGTGTAGTCTCTACTGCCAAGTCGACCTGGCAAGTGCACCCATTTGCCAGGCCCTAGCCTTCCCTTCTAGTACATGTGGGTCACCCCTAAGGTAGGCCCAAGTTACCCCTATGGGCAGGGTGCAGTGTAGGTGAAAGTTAGGACAAGTACTAATATGTGTGATATGTCCTGATAGGGAAATGCAGTGACTTTCGTCTTTCACTATTGAAAGGCTATCTGTCCCATAGGATAGAATGGGTGTTTATTTATAATATCTTATAAGTATAACTTTCCATTGGGACAAGATAGAAAGGTGGAGTTTGGTATCCCTGAACTCAGAATATAAAAATGCATCTTTTGGTAAAGATGTTTTTTATATTGTGTGTTTGAAAATACCACTTTTAGAAAGTGGGTATTTTCTTGCTTAGCCATCCTGTATGCCTCTGCTGGTTTGTGGATTGACTGTCTGGTTTGGAGTGACAGAGGCTGGGGATGTGCATTTTCTTTAGACAGCCACTGGGGGGGGGGGGGTTGAGGTGTGTCCTGCCTTTCCTGGATGTGTCAAGTATGGGGTGAATAGACCTGGGTTGCATTTAGAGTAATCGGAGGAGATTTCCCTGTACCTGAATAGGTCTGGTCTGCCTTGGACAATGATGTCTCCAACTCCTGCCGGAAAGATGGGTCAGAGAGGACAGAACTGGCTTTGACTGAGCACAGAGTCCCTCTGCCACAAGAGAACAAGGAGAAATGGAGCATAAATATTGGGGCCTGAATAGGTCTGGTCTGCCTTGGACAATGACGTCTCCAACTCCTGCCGGGAAGCTGGGCCAGAGAGGACAGAACTGGTTTTGACTGAGCACAGAGTCCCTCTGCCACAAGAGAACAAGGATAAATGGAGCATAAATATTGGGGCCCAGACGTCAGGACTTCAGATTAATTCTGGACTCAAAAGGAACATCTGCCAAGTAGAAGAACTGGGAAAGCTGAAGGAGAAGTACTGCCCCTTTGCTGTGTGCTGTCTGGGGTTAGCCTGCAATGGCTGTTTCTGCCAAGGAGAG
This sequence comes from Lissotriton helveticus, assembly GCF_964261635.1. Lineage (NCBI taxonomy): Eukaryota > Metazoa > Chordata > Amphibia > Caudata > Salamandridae > Lissotriton > Lissotriton helveticus. The sequence continues at coordinate 1,067,423,742 of NC_136063.1, forward strand.
GACAAGACTTTGCTGTGTGCTGTGCATCTACTTGAAGAAGATCTCCAAGGGCTTGAAGTAGAGCTTGCCTCCTGTATTTAAAGTCTCGGGGACACAAAGACTTCACCACCAGCTCCCTTGCTGGGAGTTCTGACCTGCCAAGAGGTGCCTGTTCCTGCGTTGGACCTCTGCAGTTGTTCTGCCTGCTTGGAGCTGGGAAAAGAGAAGCAACTATGGAAGCGTGAAGCATCTGCACCCGTTTCCGACGCAACACCGTAGTTCAGGAAGAACAGAGGGGGCATTATGGTACTTTATCGCTCACTCGAGTGCAGTTGACATTTCTTCTGTGCCTAAGACCAAAATGGTTATAGATAGGGACAAACGGAAGCCCACATGTCCAGGGTTGCGGGCCCATATTTGTTCAAGCTCCTAATCCGCACTGATACATACATGCCAACAGACTTAGAGACTCCCGATTCTGAAGGCACAAATGGCTTTATTTTAGGTGTCTCCATCTTGAAATTGCCCCTGCTTCATTAGAAGTCAATGGGGAAAAAACTCTTGCACCATTTTAGTTTTCAAAATCTTCCTGTTTGCTGTTCTAAAATGTTTGCATGTATGTAACATGCCCGTATTTTTACTCTCCCAATTTGTCAAAAGTACTGTGAGGTTGGTAAACACTCACCAAGTAATCGATGACTACTCTAGAGCAGTAAACCCTCATCTCTTCTATTATTTGGAGGGTATTTCTTATGTGCATCTCATCAGTCTCGGAAGCCAGCACATGCAGGTCCTTCCTCTGATGTGAGCTGCACTCAACAGGTGCAGAAACTACAATAGGTAAAGTATATTCATTTCTGCTCTGGACAGGCCAGGGATTGCTGGTGCGACTGAGGCTCACACACTAGGTTTTTTAAAGGTCTTGGCTAGACAGTGCACGTAATCTTTTGAAGAGAATGCTGTACTGAATATGTGGGCCTCAGCCCGCCCATATGCTTCCTATTTGCTCACTCCATTGTCTGTCTCATATTCTTTGCCATCTTTTGTCCCTTGCATGCATTGTAATGCCTCTTTTAGTGTTTAGCCCTCCCCCAGTGCATAGACCAAGTATTAAAAACAACCATTGCTCCTGCTTTTACGAGCACTTTTGGACATAATTTTTTTACACCACCACCTTCCCCAACCCTGTCACTGCTTTTCCCTTTGTTGTACTTTTCGTTTCCAGCACCTCCCTCACGCCACTGCTTGTTCCCTTGCACCTCCTCCAATCCTGGGACCTGTCGAAAGAAGGGAAGTTTGTCCAAGGCCAGGTACATAGCCTAGGAATGATGTATCATTGTTGGTATATTTCTTTTGTATGTGATCCTGGTCCAGAGTCAGCTTTGGATAATGGACTGCAATGATACTTATTGTGCATTTTCTTACTAAGCGCATGGGATTTGAAAGATCTCCATACTCTTAGCTCATTCGAGGTGTGTTAGCGTCCCGCTTTGTATATTTCCAGGTGTCTCACGGTGCCAAGAGCTTTTGTATATCGTGCATAATATAGGGAGCTCCCGAAAAGCACCACCACTTCTGGCCATTTCTTTTAAAATTGCAGGCCTATGGAAGTTCCGGCAGGGGTGGCTCCTCGGCTCAGGCGGAGCAGTGTCCCCCCACAGCACTGCAAAAAAGGGAAAAAAGAATGATAATAGCGCAATGTTATCATCATTTTATTTTTCCGCGCTGACGCAGTTTTGAGGGGAGCAAAGCAAGGGGGGAGTGTTGGCCCTCTCCAAGTGTGCATGACTGTTTGGCTGGCCGTCTTGGGCTGGCCAAACAGTTATGCTCACTTCACATGTTCTCCACTGGCTGTATTGTACAGCCTGGGTGGAGAACAAGCTCCGGCTCCCAGTCCCTGTCTGAGCACCAAATCATAGTGCTCAGGCCAATCTTGACGCTGCTGTCATTGTGACAGTAGCATTGTGATTGGCTTAGAGGAGCCTGGGTGCTTCCTGCTTGTGGTTCAAACAGAAGGAAGAAGAGGGAGGAGAGGTGGCAGCAGGCAGATAAGTGATTTATTTTTTATACCCCTTCCCCCCCCCCACCCTCCCCCCCCTCCCAGCGCACTACTACTGCCAGGGAGGAGCTGCCACTGAGTTCAGGGTTTATGCAGTGGTCAAAGTTGGGGGGCGGGGGGGGGGGGTAGAACTGCGGGGTATCAGAGGGAGGAAATAACTTGAGGATTGGGTCAGTGGGCGAAGTCAGAGGTGCGGCCAGAAAGAGCAAAACATCCCAATTTCTAGTATTTGTTTGGCATTTCACATTGTGCATGAAGCAGAGAGACCATGAAGTTTGCGAACGTAGGAGCATATTTACAATTAAGTGGCAAAGCATATCATTAAGCCGACAAGGTTAACGGCACGCTTTATCAATTTTGAACGCTGGGCCTGCACCATATTTAGTAGAATATGGTGCAGCCCTGCGTTTCCCCTTGTGCTGGCGCCAACTTAAGCTGCCTAGTGCCAAGGCAGGCATCCTTACACCATAGTGCAAGGGTGTCTGTGTTGAGGGCAAGATTGTTTATTTGCAGGAAGGGGAACCTGCACATAAACAATCTTTGAATGCCGTTTTGTAACTTCTATGTGTGCTACTTAATGCGGCACACATAGAAGTTATGAAATGTAATTTTTTTTATAAAATGTAATTTTTTTTTTAAATTATTATTTATGTGCAGGAAGGGGTACCTTTCTGCACATAAACAATCATAGGCAAGTTGCTGTTCCTATGTGTGCTGCACAAGGCAGCACACAATGAAACAGTAAAAACGAGAAGCAATAAAGCGTTTTGCCTGTTTAAGACCAGGTTTTCCCTGGTCATAATTTTGGCGTTGCCTCCTATTTATGCCATCCTTGTAAATAGAGGGCAGCATCACTGTTGCTCTAGTGTGTGCTGCTTCAGCCTGCCCGCAAGACTGGAGGTGAACTACAGTATGGATAGTGATGGACAGGCCTGTAAGGTTGACCCACACTTGCCACCCTTAGGTTAACCCTGCTGATGCTAAGACACCAGGGCTTCTGTGGTCTAGCACGGGAATATGCTCCCTCAGGAGAGTGGTCGTGTGGACTGGTCATGAAGGCTGAACCTGGTTCCTCAGTTCCAAATTCGGCAGCTCTGGTCATAGTGCCACATCCTCTCCCCCACTGAACACCATACTGCCCCACAGAGAAACTCGCACTGCCTTCAACTACAACCCAATTGTGCCCCGCTATAAACACCTGGATGCGACTCAATTTAAATTATGCACTAGACAAGAGTAATATGCTGCCTGGAAAAAAAAAGTACCACCATCCTGGAAAAAGCACACAGGGAATGCAAGATTAAGTAAAGCATGTGTAATGTTAGCAGGGACAACATGGTTACCTTTACCCTTTTACACTCATTATTCAGAAATCAATTAGTGTTTTTGCCTGGAAGGGACCCGTTTCAATGTTTATTGTTTATAGCATTAACAAACGTAAGCAGTATGGTTTAAAAAGATCACTTTTCTGAACACTGAGCCGCGGTACACATTTTACAAACCTAAATAAGGACAACAGCTGATTAGGATCTCATTGAATGTTTATCACTCCATGGACCATTACAAAAGTGTCTGCCAAGATTCCACTACCAGACCGCAAATTTAGTTCTCAGGCATCATGTCAATACAGGTTTTATCAGCTTTGGTGCCAAAGCATCTACTTTTATTTTCTTCAGAGGGTCTTAAAAATGGCTTCAAAATTTGCGGATTTATTAGAACTAGAGGACTCTGCTAGCCTCTAAACACTATCGAGGTTTTTGAGCTCATTTGTGGTCTACATTTGTCCAGCTTATCAAGAACTGCTTGCCCTCGTTGCTGTTGAGGCACAGAGAGCTAATCACCTGTTTCTGCAACTTACACCCATATCAGTGTTTCTTCAAGACTCTCCGCTCCCTGACTGACTACACTGCTTAGCTACCTTTTGCAAAATCCACTCACTCGTACACACCAGAGGAGACCTATTTGCTTTGCCCATTGCACGTAGAAAGTGGCATGGCAAGCAGAGTGCGTGGCAAAAATGTGCACTGGCCTGCAAGAAGAGGAGGTTACTGGCTCTGGGAGTGGATACTTTGAGTCACATATAGACTGTGCCTGTCCTGGGAAGCCCACAGAGGAATCGGGGTTTTCACTGCAGGAATCAGGAGGCGGGAGACTAACCTTGAACTCTGTGGTCTCCCGAAACAATCGGGAGGACTGGCACTTGGCAGGATGCTGATTCAGCGCGCAACCCGTGTTTAGCCAGGATACAGGCCCGATGGAAATTGCACCACCTTGTTATAGAGCGCTGATCTGATGCGATGCCGAGGCGTCTATCACTTTCAGCATTTAAAGGCACACACTACTTTGTGGGCCTTATAAAAAGTGTGGTAACAGCTTGCAGTGCTAAGAGCGGGATGGAAGTCCTGTAGCAATGGAGCCTCGTACAGACAACACTTTCCAGGGCGCCAGTGGATATCTGGCAGGTAGCTCATGCTACCTCCATACATGGGCCGGCTGACCAACATGGGCTCATAAGGGGAGAGCAGAGCCCGCTGAGTAGAACAGTGTTTTCACCGCAAGTGCATCCGGCCTCATCAGTGGCGTCACTAGGGTTGGTGTCACCCGATGCGGGTAACTCATGGTGTCACCCCATCACGACTTATCGCATGGACCTCCTCCGCTCAGAGTCCGCCAATTTCCATTTGTATTTACACTATCAATTCTTTCTGAGAATTTTAATCTTGGTGTAAATCAAATCAACCAATTTCACTTTCACACCTGAAAATTGTGAGGAAAAGTCCAGAACTGGAAAAGTTATGTTCTTGTGGCATTGAATAATTTAGCGCTGCACTCTGTGTGCCTGGTGTTATTTATTTCCTTTCATAGCGCAAATTCCACTCAAGCATAGTGTTATAAAGTAGTGTAACTTCACCTCTGCTTTTTTAAAATGTTGCCAACATGCCTAATTAATGTGCGCGATGAACCTTGGGATTACTAATGATAGCTGGACTACATTTCCCAGAATCCTCTGCTGCGAGTTACAAGTTTAACGCGTGTGCCCACAAACAGCAAAAGCCACAGCAGCTCCTACATCTGTAACATCCGGTGCATGCCAGGCACTTTAAGAAAAGGGTGCGCCCTTGGTCCAAATTGCTTAGAATTTGAATCTGGCCCCTAGTCCAAGTCAACCAAGCTAAAAACTCCCTCTATGCACAATGCTGCGACATGAAAGTCCAGAACACGGTGATCCGATTAGCCAGGGCTTTAAGTGTGAAGAGAAAACTGGAGGGTATCTCAAAGGGGAGGGAGTGGTCGATATTATGAAGGGTGTGGCTTAAAAACACCTGAGCTAAAAATCTTTGCTGAACATAGTGTGCCACCGCACTGGTATTTTGATTTTTCTGTCACTGCAGTGCATCCAGATATATGACACAACAAGCCAGGACTATTGGCTTTGTCAATGGTTGTTAGTTGCATAAGATAGATAAGCAAAAACGATGGCTTTGTCCTTTGTTGTGTATAACTTTGACAATGCTTCAGTTCTGAAATGATGAGACTGTGCATAACGAGTCTCTTTGAAGTTACATCAAAGGCTGTGAAGGATAGCACTGCTGCAGAGTTTAGATTTATTTTTCATTCAAGTGTGAAAAAGGAGAGCCCAATAGGGTCCCGTTTTTTGGCACCTGCTATTTAGAATTGACGGTGCTGAGCCCCAGCAGGACCCGGCCCACTTAAAGCCATGCAATTAGCACATGTGTTACATTAGGATCATCTTTCTCGTCAGACTGTATATCACATTTAGAAATACCAAGCCAAGCAGATGAATGATTAACTGTAGGTGTGATTACATTTTACAGCGTGCTTTCTTTTAATGCTGCTTTAAGAGATTTCTTCTGAAGGGTTGCCGGTTGGGCAGCAATTTACGACACAGGCCTACTTGTGCTTCCTGACGTGTCAGGTAAGAACTGCGAGACGACTGGCCGCAGACGCCGTCCCACCGAAGCCTCACTCAACCACAAATATGCCTCTTTGGGTGGCAGCAACAGCTCTCGCTACGAAGCAGCAGGGACACGCAGATAGATAGCAGGTGGGGGCGCTGATGGACACTTGAGAGTGCAGTTCTCAGTACAGTTTATAGGTCATGTGTCCTGTCAAAGGGGCAGTGAAAAGCGCACCACCACCAGGATGACGGGCCCAAAGAAGCTTCAAACACAGAGCAAGCCAGGTCCAGGCCCGTCTCACTCCTGCAGACGCTGGTGGCAGCAGTCTTCAAGGCTCCGCACCGAGTGGCGATAATATGCTCAGACAACCCAGGCCTCCAGGCTTTTCCTGCCGTTCATAAATGCGAGCAGAGCTCGTGGAATGGTGTGAGCGCAGGGGCCACAGCACCCGAGGCCTTCAACAGGATCCGTCTCACCCCCCCGTCTCACCCCACGTCCAACGGCGCACAGGAAGTACATTCCCTGCGCCAGAAAGCGTCCCCAGAGGATAGGACTGTGATTGGCTGTCAGTGTCACGTGCTTTTCAGTATGTGTTATACACACAATTCACCATATCCAATTCATTCACATCCTATCCAGTTCATTCAGTATTCCATGCATCACAATGTGATTCATATCCGATTTCAGTGATTCCCATATTCATTTCAAGAACACTGTTATTTGCCTCACTGTTATTTATATCATTTTCAAGAGTTCTTATATTTAAACCATTCTGTAATGTTAATTTTTTTATTTATTTTTAAATTCGCTTTTATGTTATATCAACTCTATACAAAACAGTACACTTGCCTACAGTAAATGACAGCATCTTAACACATGGGACAACATATATTTTAATAGATTAACAGTCCAGCACTATCCCTCTTTTCTCAGAACAGTTTTTCACACATCAGGACTGCACCTCCAACGCATAGTGGCACTCATCAAACCGGAAATGGGGCCGGGATGGCACGTCAGATACTATTACATTTGGAGCTTTTGTCCTGGAATCAGTGTGTATACACATTCCCATAATGCCTCCATCCCGTCCCCATTTTACTTTTTGGGGACTCCACATCCTAGCTGCCATCGCTCCAGGAGGTGCGTATCTGCGACAAGGGGAGGAGCCTATCTAGCGCTTAAAGCAATCCCCAAACTCCCGCAGCATGGGCAGCGGACGGACATGTCCGACGCCCGACAGAGCCCAGAGGAGGCTGTGACCACCCTCTGACATCGTGAACCTGGGGTGAGTGCTCTCTATTATTGTACTGGAGAGCTGAATATTGTGGATCTGTTAATGTGTTTAGGTATAGTTGTATCCTGGTAGCTATTCTGTGGATACTACCTCTGGTGATCTTGAGGTTTTGATATTGCCAAATTTCAATGGGCGAACGCAAACCCTAGGAGGTTGAGTCCAAAGCACTTTCTCCCTCTAAGACTACCAGCATCGACAAAATGTTGCAGAGGGATAGGGGGATAATTTCCACAGAAATAGCCCTGACTGAGAGTATATTGTCTCTGGGAGTCTCAAATGATTCAAGCTTGGATGGCTCTTTATCATACAGCCCAACTGGTACAAATAGTGCAGTGGACCATTTGGGGTTGGGTAACAACCAAGCAAGTGATAAGGAGGCAAACTTGGCCCCTAAACCAACAGGCGCATGCCTGAAAGTTACATCACGACCTTCTTGAGTCACCAAACGACCTAAACAGCAGCACACATCTTAGTCCCCTCTAGCCCCTGCTAACCCATATGTTGACTCAAGCATTATTGACCCTTATAATCCAGCCTAGAGGGAATCATGCTTACACTTCCTTGGACTGTGGACCTCATGGAGTCCTGTATTGGGAAAATTAAAGAATATCTGCATAAAGAACTTTCCTCATTGACAATGGGGTTGGAGGCCAGCGAAAGGGGTCTCAATTGCGTTTTATCCCAACAAAAGCAAGTTGTATGTTCAATACCAGTAGCAGAGAATGGAGCCCAGGTTATGACCTCCAACTGCCAACTCAAACTGGTTAAGGTCTCTAGCACCAGCACAACAGTCACTTTACCAAGAGATGCTGTAATTAGCCATGGTAAAGGGACTGAGGTTGCGGGTACTTTGCACACATAAAAAGCGTTAGGAGTTAATAAGGCCTGGTTGTCCTTTAGGGGAGAGGGTGTGGTCTCACGGCTAGACTGCTGACCTTGGAGCAGGGAAACCAAGGTTCGAGCCTCGGGTCGACTCCACATCCTGTGGTTCTGGGAAAATCACTTAATCTCATTGTGCCTACCAAAAACATAAATGTGTCTTTGTGTATGTAACTGGTGCTCACGTAAAGCGCTCCAATACCTTCAGGTCGAGTTTGCGCTATATAGGTCTGCATAAAAAGAAACCACTGGAGCTGTGGGGATACAGCCACCTATGCTGAATACCCCAGTATCCATACAGAGGCAACCAGTGACCGATCTCACCACAGCATCTTGCCTGTATGTACATTTGGTAGGCGTTCCTGAGTTGAATGTGAATCAATGAATCAGAAGGAGGGTCAGGACGAGTTGACTAATACATGTTTAAATTTGCTGGCCCAACAGAGGAAGTTCCTCTATTACATGGCTAATGAGATTTTGCTCACATGGAGAGTGGTACGGTTGGGGTCGGGATCCTAGGATCATTGTAGTGATTATATAATTATAAACTTCGGATCCCCAGAGGTAGTGCAGAGGTTTTTTGGCCTACTTCCCTGACTCAGAACAGAGTCTATGATTGGGGTATTCCAGCTGGGGTACTTTTATAAAGCATCTTGTGTTTGGGAATGTGATAATTTTGCAACAAAATGGTAATGTCTTCGCATTGGCCCTGTAAGACTCCCATTGAGCATGTGATGAGGCCTATTGGTTTTATAGTTCCCACCTTCAATCGTTTTGATGCCATGGATAGGGTGGAGTGACTAGCCCCTGGCAGGAATGGTTCTCCCTGATTATGCTCTCCATTAGGGAAGGGCAGGAGAACTATCCGAGGTGATAGGGCATACTACGATGACATGGGCGAGTCACGGTTTGACGTCACCGGCTTGCCTCTCGACGACAGGTCAGTCAAGTTATAAAGGTTTTTGACTAAAATGCTCCAGATGATCTCAAACTTCTGAATCTTCTTCCAAGAAGGTCCTTTTGTGGGTTCAGTATGTCCTTAACAACAATCCAAGGCTCCAGAAGCTCTGGAACCTCATCTTTCTACTCTCATGCTCCCTTCATTCTTCCTCTCCTTTTACCCCTAATCACTCATTCTATATCTCTTGGATTTCACCTTTTCTTTTCGCTTTGCGTGATAAGTACAATTGACAAATGATGATATCCTAAAATGTTCACCATCCTGTCTATTTTAGGGCAATCTAATACCTCACTCCACATGCCTGCCTCTGTTCTTATTCCTCATTCCTCATCACTCATCAATATCTCCAATTTCTTTTGTCCTCATGACTCAGTGATCACCCCTCATTCATCAAACCTCTATCCTTAACCCCCGTTCTCCACTTGTCACCATTCAATTCACGGGTGAACCCTCTTGTGCTGTAGCTTTGTTTTTAGACTCGTTTGAACTATTTTTTTAACAAAACATGTATTGGTTGTGTTTTAGATTGTTTTGACCGCGCTGACAGTGACTTACTTTTAATGTGTACTGGTGTGCTCTCAGCTCCCTGCTAACCTCGCTGAGATGCATCTCTGCGCTGCTGCTCTATGCATATTTTACTGCTGCAGGGGCTGTTGGCCTAATCACCTCACCGCTGCATTAAGGCACTCACCTCCGGCACGATCCTCGGTCCACCAAGGTAATTAATTACCAATTGATTGGAGGGACGTGACTCCGCCCCTGATCCTCCCACACCCGGCTTGCGTGGTCAGCAGATACAGCCACTCTACTTTAGCGGCATGTTTGAGCGGACGCGCAGAAGCCGTGAGTAGCAAGAGTGAACCTTCTTGTGCTGTAGCTTTGTTTTTATCTGCACTCCTTGTAAACTTGGGAACTACCCAGAGTTCCCAGCTTCCTCTTTTGCATAATTTAGACGGTACTCTAATCCAGCAATGATAAAGATATATACATATGTGTGCACACCCATGTATATGGATTTATGTGTGTGTGTTTTTTCTTTTTATTTTGCACGTGAGAACCCCTTTTTTATTCCTTACTTCCCTTTACTTCTACCCCCTTCCTAAACCCTAAAATCACCATAACTTCTGTTTACCTTTACCCACCCCTAAAATCAACAATTATTCTTACCTCCCTTCACCTCTAACCACCTCTATACCCTAAAATCATCCTTACCTCCCTTTATCTCTATGCGCAATCAATCAATCAATCATTTGTAAAGTGCACTAATCACCTGTGAGGGTCTCAAGGCGCTGAGAGGGGGTGCAGCTACTGCTCGAACAGCCAGGTCTGGAGACGTCTCCTGAAGGTCAACAGATCCTCGGTCTGGCGCAGTTGGGTGGGGAGGGTGTTCCATATCTTGGTAGCGAGGTAGGAGAAGGATCTGCTACCGGTGGTCGTCCTGTGGATGTTTGGGACAGTGGCAAGGGCGAGGTCGGTGGAGCGAAACTGGCAGTTTGGGGTGTAGAAGGTGAGTCGTTTGTTGAGGTATGTTGGGCCGGCTTTGTGGAGTGCTTTGGGAGCGTGGGTGAGCAGCTTAAAAGTGATCCTCTTGTTGACTGGGAGCCAGTGCAGGTTTCTCAGGTGGGCTGTGGCGGAGGACATCGTGGATGAGGCGTGCGGAGGCGTTATAAATCCAATTTCATTTCATTTCTGTATGCGTTGTAGTCTTTTCTGGAGTTTGGCCGTGGCTCCTGCATTGAGGGCATTGACATAGTCTAATCTGCTGCTGACGAGGGTCTGGGTGGCCGTCCTTCTGGTTCCAGTGGGGATCCATCTGTAGATCTTGCGAAGCATTCGGAGGGTGTTGAAGCAGGAGGAGGAGACGTCGACTTGCTGGGTCATTGGGAGCGATGAGTCCAGGGTGACCCCCAGGTTGCGTGCGTGGTTTGTGGGTGTTGGAGCGGCTCCCAGAGCGGTCAGCCACCAAGAGTCATCCCAGGTGGAGGGGGTGGAGCAGAGGATGAGGACCTCCATCTTGTCTGAGTTTAGCTTTAGGCGGCTGTTCCTCATCCAATTGGCGATGGCCTTCATTCTTGCATGGAGGTTGGTTTTGGCAGTGTAGGGTCTTTGGTGAGGGAGAGGATCATCTGGGTGTAGTCGGCGTAGGAGACGATGTTGAGGTTGTGCGATCGGACGAGGTTGGCCAGCGGTGTCCTATAGACGTTGAACAGGTTTGGGCTGAGGGATGATCCTTGGGGCATGCCGCATATGATCTTGGTGGCTTCGGATCCGAATGGGGGAGGCGGACACTCTGGGTTCTGTCAGTAAGGAAGGAGGTGATTCATTCCAGGGCTTTGTCGCGGATCCCTGCGTCGTGGAGGCATGTACGTAGGGTGTGGTGGCAGACGGTGTCGAAGGCGGCCGAGTGGTCCAGGAGGATGAGTGCCGCAGTTTCGCCGTTGTCCATCAGGGTCCTGATGTCATCAGTGCCAGTGATGAGGGCAGTTTTGGTGCTGTGGTTGCTGCAAAATCCGGATTGGGATGGGTCCTGGATGTTGTTCTCTTTGAGGAAGCAGGTCAGTTGCCTGTTGACGATCTTCTCGATGACTTTCACCGGGAACAGGAGCGGGGAGTGGGCTGGAAGTTCTTGAGGTCCTTTGGGTCTGCTGTGCGTTCCTTGAGTAGGGGGTTGATCTCGACATGCTTCCAGATTTCCGGGAAGGAGCTGTTGATGATCTTCCGGAGTAGGGGTGCAATGATGTGGTTTGACTTGTTGAAGATGTGGTGAGGGCAGGGGTCGGAAGGTGATCCGGAGTGGATGATGTTCATGGTTGTGATGGTGTCGTTGTCGTTGACATGGGTCCAGGAGACCAGAAGGTTGGTGAGGTTAGGGGGTGGCGAGTCTGCATTGTCGGTGGCTGTCTGGCAGGTCTGGGTGTTGAAGCTGTCGTGGATGTCTGCGATCTTGAGGTGAAAGAAGGTGGCTAGGGAGTCGCATAGATCTTGCGATGGTGGGATGTTGTTAGAGCTGGGGTTGGAGAGTTCCTTCATGATGTTGAAGAGCTCTTTGCTGTTGTGTGCGTTGTTGTTGATGCATTCCTTTAGGGAGGTCTTTTTGGTGGCTTGAATGAGTTGGTGGTGCTTACGGATGGTGTTCTTGAGGGCAGCCTGGTTGTCCGGTGTCTGTTCATGGCACCACTTTTTCTTGAGCCTTTGGCAAGTCCTCTTGGATTCCTGGAGGTCGGTGGTGAACCAGCTGGCCTTTCTGTCGGTGCGTCTGTTGGAGGGTTTTCTGATTGGGGTGAGAGTGTTGGCGCAGTCTTCGATCCATTGTCTGAGGTTGCAGGCGGCTGTGTCAATGTTGGTGGTGTCAGTTGGTGGGTCTCGGGTGAGAATGGTGATGAGCTGTTCTTCGGTGACATTGTTCCAGCTGCGGTAGGGGGTCCGTTGCAGGTGGTGGTGCGTTGGGGGTTTCTTGAAGGAGAAGTGGACGCAGCGGTGGTCGGTTCAGTGGGGTTCGGTGGTGTGGCTGAAGGTGACGTGGTTGCTGGCGGAAAAGATGGGGTCGAGCGTGTGTCCGGCGGAGTGGCTGGGAGTTGTGACGAGCTGCTTGAGTCTGAGGTTGGCAAGGTTTTCGAGCAGCATGATGGAGTTGCTGTCGTTGGCGTTCTCGAAGTGGAAGTTCAGGTCTCCGAGGAGAATGTAGTCTGTGGAAGCAAGGGCATGAGCGCTGACGATGTCGGTGATGGAGTCGCAGAACTGTAGTCGGGGTTCGGGGGGATCTGTAATCGAGGGTTTCTCTGAGGGTGGTGTTCGGATCAGTGTAGATCTGGAAGTGCAGGTGTTCTGCGGCGCTAGAGATGTCTTCGATGCTGGTCGAAATACTGAGGGTATTCCTGTGGACGATGGCGATTCCTCCCCCTGGTCTGTCGGTGCAGTCCCTTTGAGTGATCTTGTAGCCGTCCGGGATGGCTATGGCAATGTCGGCACTGAGGTGGGGCTCATCCAGGTTTCCGTCAGGAAGGCGACGTCCGGGGAGGCTGAGTTGAGTAGGTCACAGAGTTCGATGGTGTGCTTGTGGACAGAGCGGATGTTGAGTAGTATGCATCTGAGATGGTTGCTTCCTGCCTTGGCGGGTGGGGTGGGACCAGTGGGTGTTCAGCAGCTGGTGAAGCTGCAGCTATGACAGGAGAAGGGTCAGTGGGTGAGCTTCAGGGTGGCCTGAAAGCAGGGGGACGATCAGCCGGCGTTGAGTTTGTGGAGGAATGTGGAGTTGTAGCGGAGTCGGGTGTCGTGGCGCTCGTGGGGGCCATGGGGTATGGTGCTGGGCGCAGTCCAGGCACAGATGGACGCAGACAGGCTTACTTTAGGCACGCCTTCATCGCGCCAGTGGCGCGACCGCGCAGCAGCCGCCATTAAGTAGGGGAGTGGGCGGGACTGGAGGTGGGGGGCAGGAGCGGGGCTGTTCAGTGGGAGGGGCCGCGGGGAAGCAGCGGCAGGAAAGGCTGCCTGAAGTGAAGCAAAATCCTCAGGTTAGGAGGTTGGGTGAAGCATGGGAGCGGCGGACTGCTGGTGCGAACCCAGGAGACAGGAAGGCTCTGGTGCTGAGGCATGGAGGCGCTGCAAGTGGAGCTGCTGGGTAGTGTGTTGCCTGGACCGGAGTTCTAGGAGTTATACACGCTTCCCCGCAGTCGCCGCCATTAAGTAGGGGAGGGGGCGGGACTGGAGATGGGGGTGGGGACAGGGGTGTTGGTGGAAGGGGCCGTGGGGCAGCAGCGCTGGGAAAGGCTGCCTGGAGTGAAGCAAAATTCTCAGGTCAGGAGCACGATGACTGAGTCAGCTAAATAAGTAAAAATGAGTCAGGACCAAGAAGTGCTAAACGGAAATGGAACTCGAAAACACAAGTCTCCTAACAAGTCAGGAGAAGACCAGGTGGTGCTGGGTGAAGCGCGGGAGCGGCAGACTGACAGCGTGAACCCAGGAGGTGGGAAGGATCTGGCACTGAGGCAGGGAGGCGCTGCAAACAGAGCTGCTGGGGAGTGTGTTGCCTGGAACAGAGACGCACATGAACAAAATGTTATTTACAAAAATACTTACCTATGTGATAAGTATGGTGTGACAAATGTATAAATATTTAACTGCGTTGCAAATGGATGCATGGTAAAGGTTGGTTCCTGTTTTATATTCTGTTAAATGTGTGTTATATTAATTTTAGTTAATTCAATGTAGTCCTTTTCATATCCTTTCAGAATATGTAATATTCATTTCAATATGTAATATTAATTTTAAAGCAAATCAACATTAGTTCATTGCAAGCCATATTCATTTGAACATGGGTTATTTTCATTTAAACATGGCTTGGTTCATTTTGATATGTGCCTACTAATTTCAAAGCATGCTACATTTATCTCAAATCATATCATATTCATTAAAAAATGGCATATTCATTTTATTAAATGTCATATACATTTTGATGTGGCCATATTAATTTCAACAGAGGTGATATTAATTTCAAAGTGGTTCATATTCATCTTAATATGTGTCATATTCCTTTCAATAAATGTCATATTCATTTCAATGGGAGTCAGATTCAGCTTAACGACTGTCATATCAATTTTAATATGGGTCACATCCATTTCAACATATGTCATATTAATTTCAAAGCATAACATATTAATTTTGACACGTTTCATTTTATTTTCAGCCATTTTGAATCAATTACAATGGGGCGCATAGTCATTTCAATGCATGTCCTATTCATCTTAGCATATATCATATTCCTTTCAATGGATGTCTCATTCAAAATAACAAATCTTCTGGAGGGCAAGATGGCCGCCGAGACGCCGTAGGGGAAGGTCGCACCCTACCCTGCTCCTGAGATGGCAGATTGATGGAATGAATGCTCACCTTGTTTCTATGAATCGGTGAATCGAGCTTTAATCCAGAATATAGAACTTAGACCTCAAAACAGGCCCGGCTAGTATTGAGCAGAGTATTGGGCGGCGTGCTACTTAATATTTAGAGGTACCTCAGCAATATATTTTCCAGTGCTTGTGGATGAGATGCTCAGAACTTTAACGGTCTGGCCTACGCTGTTCAAGGATCTCCCCCGTGTTAGGGAGCAAAACAAGGGAAGAAGAACTTTGTTGGAATCCTTCGCTGCCTTAATTGTAAGGTCATATCAGGCGGGACGCACATACTATTCTAGAACGATGGCGCCTAAAATCTACCGTACAAATAAGCAAAGTCATGACCCAATCCCCTCTGAGGAAGAGGAAGTGTCTGCAGACGGACCTGGAGCTTCAACTAGCAACCTAAGAGCTAAATTGAGGACAAAAGCACAGCTGAGGCGTGAGGCGGCGAAAGAGGCGAAAGAAGCTAAGGCACGGAAGCTACGGGAAAGGGATGCAAGCAAAGCGGGCAAAGCGGAAGGTGCACGACTCGGTAAAGGAAATACTGAGTCAAAGTTGGCTGCCAGTGAAACGCTGGGAAAGGAGTCAGTTCTTCGACAAACTACTATAGTGGAATCTTTCTCACCTGCGGTGGGAGCTGTGGTGGGTACACAGGCGGCGGAGTGGCAGGCTTCCGTCATCCCCACGCTGGCGGTTCTATGTGGAGAGAGGCTGGGTCGCGTACATGTGGAGAGTGCTGGAGCTGTCGCTGTTGGCGTCGCTGGAGCCATGGAGGATGCGGGGGACGCCGGGAACACAGGCAGCATGGCAGAGCCTCCCACTGGACAGAATGAGGTTACAGATCCCGCGGGAGCGGACGTCTTTTCAGCGGCAGCAACAGGGGGCAGGGCCATAGATTTAAAGGGCCAGGAGCTCCATGTAGACTTAGTGAAGTAGTGTGGCTCACTGGTTAGAGGCGGCAGACCCGAGAGCAGAGGACGGCCCGGGACCAGGGTTCGATTCCCGGCGCGGCAGGTTTCTGGACCAGGGTCAGCGGACTCGATAATTATCTCGCCTCGGTGCCCACTCTGATCAGCGTTCACACTCGGCAACTCTGGGCATTAGCTTGCCTCATCTTCACTAACGGCCCCACCAGACCGCCGGGGATGCCTGGTCTCACCCTGGAGATACCCATTAGGGACCATCTCTCAGGGAAGCCAGGAAGGGTTTCGCAGCGGTCGAAGCGCCTTGGGACCCTACGGGTAAGTAGTGCGCTATATAAATGCCTATACATTTACATTTACATTTAATAGAAGAAGGAAACAAGATGAAAGACATATCTATTGTCTTATCTACAACTAGGGAGTGTGACCCTGATGCTGAGAACAATGCCCACCTTGGAAAATACGGAGGGATGCAGGGTATGGAAATGGTGATTACACCAGGGCAGCAGGTGCAGGAGGCTCTGGAGGTGATCAGTCACACTCTGGAGGACACAAGCACTTCTAGCATAAAAACTATGCAAGGTATCCCTGAACCAATGTTGGCATCACCTGGTGAAGAGATCTTCTTCACTGGGAATGATGAGGCAGACGACGATGATGAAGAAGATGAGCTCGATGGAAGCGAAGTTAGCAGTTCTGATTTTTCTGACATGGATTCGGAATTGGGCACCTCAGACTCTGTGGTAGGCTCAGGCTCAGAATCTAACATATCCAGATCTGATAACGTCTCAAACATTTCGGATAGTGATACAGAATCGGTGGAGCATGAGACAGTACAAAAGGTGATAAGATCAAAAGTTAAAAAAACCTCAAGAGAGGTGTTGAAGACTACAAAAGACAATAACCTTGTGTATAAAGGTAAGGCGAAAAATGAGAACCCAAGACGCAAGAACCAATCCAGAGAGCCTCGTAGAAGACAGGCGAAACCAGTTGCAAAAAGGTTAGTCTGGGATAATACAGCAGAGAGCGGAACTACTCAGTCTGGGGCACTTGTAACTACAGAAACAGGTGTTCAGGAGTCTAGCTCTCAGGGAGCTGAGGGGGGTTCTGAAAGAAGTGCCTCAAACTTTGAAGTTTTATTCTCGACTTTAAAGCAGATCCAAACTGAGGCGCGTGCTGAGAGTCAGAGAGCAAGCAGAAGGGCCAGACATGCAAATAAAAAGATACAATCCTCCCTTCATAAGGTTAACAAAATGTATGAGGAAATGGTTGGGAGAGTATCTGAGATAGAGGCCAGAACGAGTAAATTGGAAGATGATTTTGTCAAAATGAAAGACGCCAGTGAAGATAAGGATAAGACAACTGCAGACATGCTTTGGAAGCTAGAGGACTTTGAAAACAGACAAAGGCGGAACAATGTTAGATTAATTGGAATTCAAGAGGGAAAAGAGGGTGGGGATGTGCGAGCTTTCGTTATCGATCTGTTGAAAGGTGCATTCCCCGAGTTGGCTTCATGGGACTGGGAAGACGAGATACAAAGAGCGCATCGTTTCCCGCTGATCCGAAAGGAAACACAGGGCAAGCCCCGCGCAATATTGCTGTATGTTGGTAATTTTCTTCTGCGCGAAGAAATAATTAATAAGGCAAAACCACAGTCTAAACGTTCCTATAAGGAAATTGATTTCTTTGCTCGCCCTGATTTTTGCCACGCCACCGTGGAAAGAAGGTGGCGGATGAGGCAGCTTATTACCCCGTTCCAAAATATAGGTTATGAGGCTTTTCTTTTGTTCCCTGCGCGTCTGAAAGTTGGTATAGAGGGCAACTTCAGAGTTTTTTATTCTGAAATTATGGCGCAAGAATACCTCAGCTTCTTGAGAGAGAATAGAGGCCGTCAAAAGTCTCAACGTAATGTCTCGGAGGTTCAAGACACACAAACTGGGTCTGTTAGAAGCATACCCCGTAAAAAGTAAAAAGTAAAAAAAAAAATGGAGAGGACAGGGTAAAAATCGTTATGGAAAAGCAGGGTAGCAGTAGTAGTTAGATTTTTACCTTTAGAAAGTTTAAACGAAGGCTGTTTGTACATATGTGCATGCTAACTGCTTTTACTTATTTATTTTTTTGTTTTTTTTTGTTTCTTTGCTATATATCTATTTTTGAGATCTTTGGTATGCTTAGTTTTCTAATACTGCTCCAAACTGCTGATATGTTGTTCTGGTGTAATACCGTTGTTTAAATGGGTAGTAGCAGATAACATTTTGAGAGATAGAACGTATGATTAGCTCAGACTCTTATGCTGGTGAGCATTCCGAATGATGTATATAATTAAGGAAAGTCAGGGGGGGGGTGGGTGAGGCAACCCGGTGGCACGCGTTGGTCAGACATAGGTCTTATGGACCTATTTGCCCGTAGGGGGGGAGGGTCCCTGAGGGAGGGTCTTCTGGGGGGGGGAGGGAGAACACAAGGACAGGGCACAATGGTATTGAAATTTGTTGGGATCACGTTGGGCACATGATGGAAAAAGTGATTTAGCAGCATAGTTGTAAGGAAGGGAGTATGGAAACCAATAGTTTCGTATTGTATGTAGCAGATGTACTGAAGATGAATCTTGCTAAAATAATGAATACAAGTGAACAGGCAGTCAACGGTCCCGGGAAAATTAGCGATGACACTTAGATTTGTAACATGGAATGTGTGCGGCTTAAATGATGTTCAAAAGAGGTATAAGATAGGTATTCGACTACGCCAGATGAATGTAGATTTTATTTTTCTGCAAGAGACACATATAATGATTACGCAGGAGTATTGTCTGAACCAGCTGGGTTTTCATCTCATAGTCAGTTCTAAACAAGCTGCGAAAAATAGAGGAGTCGCTATCTTGTCAAGGAGTAAGAACTTGATAATAGGGAAAAAATTGGAGGACAAATGGGGAAGATGGGCCATGGTAGAGATAGAGATAGAAGGTGTTTGGACAACGATGGTGGCAGTTTACGGATCCACACAGGATGATCCGGAGGTACTACAGTTCCTAGACTCTGAGTTAGCTGCCTGGTCCCCGCAGGTCATTATAGGAGGAGACTTGAATATTAATGGGGCAGACGGGTTAGGAACAGGACAAAATAGGTGTTATAAAGGACGCAAGAAAAGAGTTCATAAGGCCCTTGTTGATCTTTTGTTTAACAATAATCTGAATGATGTTTGGGGTATAATTAGATCAGAACAGAAAGGATATACTTATTATTCTGCGCCGCATCAAGTCTGTGTCAGGCTGGACTATTTTATGATCTCTAATAATTTAATGTCAAGGGTCAAGATTGATAGACTGCCAAGAATTTTAAGCGATCACAACCCAGTAATATTGGTAATGAAGTTAGAAGGAGGAATAAGACCTAATCGGGTATGGACTTTTGAAAGAAGACTTCTTTTAGAGGAGGACTATGTATCATATATGTCAAAATGGATCACTGAGTTTTTTTAACATAATAAAGGAAGTACATCGGTGGGAGTCATATGGGACGCTTTTAAGGCGGGTGTCCGTGGTGAAACATGTAGTTACAGCATTCATAAACGTAAAATGGAAGGGCTCCGGCAAAGGGAGTTCGAGAGAGCTGTCTCAAAGGTAGAAGAACAACTTAATAACTGCGTTATCAGAGGGGAACCAGCTGAACAATATATATTAGATCTAATAAAAGTTAAAAGTGAAGCTGAAGATGAACTGGCAAAAAAAGCGGCAGTATATTATACAATCCGAAGGGAGAAGTGCTATGAATATAATGAAAAAGTTGGGCATGTGCTCGCTATGCGCACTAGGCAGATAGCGGCAGAAGGGACTGTTAGGGAAATTAGAGATGGAAATGGTAATCTGCAAACAGATCCGCAAGAGATTAGGGAAGTATTTAGGAAATATTATCAGACCCTTTATGATCATCAATATCCTTGCAGTAATGAAGAGATTAGGGAATACCTGGAGAATATACCAACTGAGAGGGTATCGGATGAAGAAGCAGATAGATTAGAAACTCAGTTAGACGCGGAAGAGATTAAGGAAGCTATGGGTAGACTCCCCTCAGGAAAGGCTGCTGGTCCTGACCAGATACCTCTAGAATTCTATAAAACTTTCTGGGGAGTGCTGTCTCAAGAGTTAACTAAAGTGATTCAATCCGCCCAGCTTGGTCAGTCTATACCAAAGTCGTGGGGGGGTGCAGACATTGTTCTAATCCTTAAAAAAGGCAAGCCGCATGTTGAGCTGGGTCATATCGTCCCATTACATTAATGAATAATGACACCAAAATATATTCAAAAGCGCTGGCAATGAGATTTGCAGAGGTGATAAGTGCCTTAGTCTGCTCTACTCAACATGGCTTTATTCCTGGTAGAGGAACGACCCACCATACTAGGAAAGTAATAACATTGTTTGATGCCGCTGAAGTCACAGGAGACCCGATGGCAGTAATGCTGCTGGATGCTGAAAAAGGGTTTGATCGGGTCTCCTGGGACTATTTGTGGTATACTTTAGCAAGAGTTGGATTCAGGGGTGGTTTTATAAAAGCATTACAAACTTTATATAAAGAACCGGTCGCGGCTTTAAGAGTCAATGGGGGCATTACGGGTCAATTTTTGATCAAAAGGGGTACACGGCAGGGGTGCCCATGCTCCCCCTTATTGTTCGCCATGTATATGGATCCACTGATCCGTAAGCTAGATCTTTGTCCAGAGATAACTCCGTTGCCAACACTGCTGGGACCTTGTAAGATATTGGCTTATGCTGATGACGTGGCGGTGATAACCCCAAACCCCACGGAGGCAACTGATCTTATAGAAGAAGAGGCCCGTAGATTTGGACAGATATCGGGGTACGCCCTAAATGCTTCCAAGACCCAGATTATCAAAAACTCAGTGACCATATGTGATGATAACCGTGTGGTCCAGGCAGGGACCTATCTTGGAATAAATATATCAGCCGATATAAACAATTTGGTAGAAAAAAATATTGCTCCAATAATAAGCAAAACAAAGAAGGATTTGGATCGTTATGAAAACTTACACCTATCATTAGTAGGTCGGGTCAACATTATTAAAATGATGATATTGCCAAAATGTTTGTATATATTTAGGGCAATCCCACTTTTATTTGATAATAAATGGTTCAAGATATGTGAACAAATGATCAATCGGTTTATTTGGGCTAAAGGAAAGACACGCAGGGCATTGAGATATATGTCTCTACCGCGGGAGCGTGGGGGCTGGTCTTTACCAGATTTAAGAGTGTATTATTGGGCTGCTGCATTCCAAAACATGTTGGGATTGGTTGGGGGGGCTGTTGTGGATGGATGGGACAATGTTGGTTCACTCGCTATTCATGGTTTGGTTTTGGGTAAAAATGCGGAAAATATTTTTTTGAGATTTACTGAGGAAAGTTATTATAAAAGAACACGGTTTAAGACTATAATGGCTGCCTATAACGTTTGGAAGGGAATATCGAAAAAGATAGGAATTGGGAAATATAATTTTTACACTAGGCTCAAAAATAACCCTTCCCTCCCTAGCATGGTTTTTTCAGGAGCTGTATTCCAAGATTGGGAGAGGCGGGGGATAAGAAAGATTGGAGATATTCAGGGCCCCCAAGGTATATTACAATTTGTAGAATTACAGGATCGATATACTTTAGATACAAAACACTTTTTTAAATATCTCCAAATAAGGAGCTGTTTAATAAACAGGAAAGGAGGGCCTTTGGGGTTCGACAGAAATGTATTGATGGACATTATAGAAGTAGGCTCTGACTGCACTATAAAGAGATTCTATTTTGAGATGACAATATTAAAGAAAGATGATATGAAGAAATGGATCAATAAGTGGTCTGAAGACTTGGATATAGCTAGTGAGATCTTTTCAGAGTCATTAGAGATGGGAAGAAAATTGTTGTGCTCATCATCCTTACAGGCTCAACATTATAAGACCTTATATCATTTGTATTATACGCCTGGGAAAATTGCTCAATGGGGGGGTCTTTCGGGAACCACCTGCTTCAGATGTGGTAGTCCGGGGGCGGATTTAATACATATCTTTTCACTCTGCCCACATTTAGATAGTATAAAACGGGACATCGAGAAATTTTTGCAAAGTGCATTATCAATCACAATAGAATTGAACCAAGCGGTAATGTTATTAGGAGTTAATCCTGAGGGCCATGTGAATAACGAACACTTTGTATTTGTGGTAATGGCTATTTTCAAACTGCTAGTGGCTTCGGTATGGTTGGATCCTAATCCTCCTACATATCATCAATGGTTGGGTAAGGTATTATCTATACAAAAGTTAGAATCTGCTATCTATGCTAGGAGGGGGAGAAAAGGCAAGAAACTTGGTCTGCAAATATGGGAGCCCCTCATTCGATGGAAACAAGGTCCTGATCATTGATTACTGGTTTATTGGGGGGGGGGGGAATCGAGAACGTAGTGTATAGAATTTCACGTATCTATTCTATATATGTTTTATTTCAGAAAAACTATGTATGACTTGATATTACATATTACATTTTTCTTTTTTCTGTATATGTTCCTAGTGTATATATGAATCTGTGCTGTATTACATTTAATGCTATTGTGTCCTGCTCATGTCTTATGGGGAAAAAAGGGGGGAAAAACTTTTCAATAAAAACATTTAAAAAATAAAATAAAAATAACAAATCTTATATTAATTTTAACATGACTAATATCCATTTCGACACATATCATAATAATGCCAATGTATATCAAATTACTTTCAAAACAAGTTGTATTTATTTTCATAAATGTCATGTTCATTTTGATGTTACTCGTATTCCTTTTAAAACATGTAAAATTCATTTCAATGGACCTCATATTCATTTCAACTCATTTCATATTTATTTTAACATGTGTTAGATATTTTTCAATCAATGTTATATTTATTTCAATAGATGTCATATTCATATTAACACTTGACATATTCATTTTAAGATGCAACTTATCCATTTTAACATATATCATATTCATTTGCATATGTATCATATAAATTTCAATAAATGCTGTATTAATTTTGACAAATGTCATGGGAATTTCGGCTTTGTTCATACTTGTTTTAAGGCATGTCAAATTCAGTTCAATGGGGCATATATTTATTTCAACACAATCCATATCCATTTGAAATCATCTCCTATTCATTGCAATGTAGGTAATATTAATTTCAACTCAATTTATATTCATTGCAACATGTGTTATTTTCATTTCAGTGCATGCTTTTGCAATTTCAATATGCATTATACTCTGTTCAGAATATACTATATTCATTTCAGTAACGTATATTCATTTCAATCTGTCATATTCATTTTAATGTTTGTCATATTCCTCTTTGCATATGTCAGTCATTTTAAGGAATGTCCCATTCTTTTTTATGCATATCGCATTTGTTTCACTGATTGCTATATTGTTTATAGTGAGGGCCATATTCATTAGAGTATCATTGATGTATATTTCAATATATCTTTTATTCAATTCAGAGTCTGTGTTATTCATATTAATCACTAAGTAGTATATTCACTCTACGAAGCTTCATATTTGTTTTGGTTCAAGTCAGATTCACTCTGCCAGGTATCATATTTACCTTTACAGATATTATATTCCTTCTGGTGTGTGTCATAATCATTTTGCATCACGGTATGCATTTCAGAAGGTGTCGTATATGGGGATCTGTAATTTTGACGTGAACGGCTTCCCATATATTGCGACATTCGTTTGTTCGAGAAATTGAGGAAATTGCTGCACCTGAATTATTATTTGGATTAGGCGAGGCATGTGTAAACACTGCTTAACAACCATGATACTACGTAACGTTTTCTTTTGACCAGTCTTTGAGACCGTGCCAATTATAGATATAGCCGTTTAAAATGTGACCATACTGCTATGTAAGCCGAGCTGTGAAGTTGTCGGCAACCATACAGAGTCACTCTGAGAGCAGTGAGGGGCATCTGGTTATTGGGAGAGTTCTGCACACTACCCGTTCATCAGGATGTTCCGGGCTGGTAGAAGGCAACTGTGGAAACAAAGTTTGACCAGAGTTCTAAAGGTAGGAAACGCGGCTTTTTTCGTGGCACCATTTTTCTAATGCGCACAGAAAAAACTTTTATACTCTAAATATGATTTAGGAAAACTCACTGTGGAGATCATTAACCATTTGAATTGATCAATGCTAATATGTCAATGTTTCTTAGCAACCGTTAATTATTTCTCTGCTCATAGATACCCATTTTAACACCTTCCAAAGATGGAAATCTCTGTGCCTTTGGATTACTTCGCGTTACTGGCCTTATGCCAGTAACGCGAAGTAATCCAGATGCCCAGAGATTGATGATCTACGTAGACTCTTTATGACAACGTCGTACGGATCAAAGGTACTTTTGTTCAGCGGATCCAAGAAAGTCTCTGCTTCCGGCCCACGCGCCATCGCAGTCGGCCTGGACTCTTGACTTTGTCCTGGCCTTGTGCCACCCAATAATTCACTTAAGTGCTTTTTGTCTCTAAGCGCTCTTCTGACTTTTGGATTCTGTGCAACTGTGTACCTCAACATCTACTAAAACGATTCTTATTGTTTGGATCTTGCTTTATTTATAAAATCACATGTTATATTTCTAAAATGTTGTGGTGTGCTGAGCTACCAGAGGGTGAGCACAGGATAATTTTGGTTGTGTAGTGGCCTACCCTGACTAGGATTGAGGCTACTCCTTGAACAGAGTGCATTCTCTGCCAATCAGAACTCTAATTTTTAACATTGATGAACAGCGGTGAGGATAGGACTTATGTGTGTGCAGCATAGAGTAACATGGTGTACACTACTCATCACATTCAAGACAAGCCTGCCAAGTATCACGCATCAGGTGCGACGCTAACGCATTTCTGTGTGGTGTTCCGCATCACCGCACTGAAATGCGTTGTCACGCATTTAATGGCACTCTGATACTCTGCCTAGGCAGGATGCCAATGCGCGGCACCTGTGAGCCGGCCCTGCTGTTCCCTGCAGACTTGCTGCCAGCAGCTGGGCTCAGTAATTTAATAGTTAAAGATCTTGTCTGCTCTCAGCTCCGGAGTGGGTGAGAGTGCTACATTCTTACAAATCTGCCCGGCAGCCCATCTTGCCTAGCTGCCTATTTCCTGCAGCCCGCGGCGCCACGCAGCTTTCAGACACGCACCACTAAGGGGCCCGGGATTATTAACCGGATTTGACCGTAGTGCCTCAAGTCACTGGAGGAAGAGGAAGTGAGGTAAGGTCACTCAGAAGTGGCAGGGGACTCAATCTGAGAGAGTTGAGTCCGTGCGCTGCTGACTGTCTGCGCAATAAATTCCCCAGCGTTGCCGGACCGGCGGGAAGCCAGATTGACCAGTGACTGATTAATTAGTCACTCGCCTACAGGACACTCATGGCCACCGCGGATCACAACTGGTTATGACGGGTTGTTTGGCATCTTTGACATCGAGGTGATCGCGGGCGGCGGGGCAAAGTGCGTGTGGGCAGGCGGGGTACGAGTCAGTCTGGATTGGAACTACACTGCAGAGTGCATCATGCAGTGTGCTGTGTGGCCGCGGGTCCCTGTGCGGCTCACGTTGCAGCCGCCGTACGGACCAGGACGTAAAGACAGCAGTCTGATTCAACTCTAGTTCAGTAAGTAAGAGTTACTTTGGACAACGTGCTGTGCGCCAGGTAGAGCGGTGTCTAACTTTAGTGTACACAGTTTATATTGTAACTTGTGTCAGCGAGTTTTGGCTCACACCGACCGAACAGTACATAGCGGCGCAAGCAGAAAGTACATTATACTCTTGACCTGTTCCTATACTGGAGAAGCCAGAGTGAACACAACAGCCCTGTGCTGCCCTGGGGTGCTGCATGAGGGCAGACGGAGCCCTGGACTCGAGCCTTGCACGAGTCCAGGGAGGTGATAGACCATAGACTCTCTTGTGTTGTGATGGGGCCGGCCCTCCTTGCCTTTCTGCCCTTTCCCCAGTACAGACTGCTGCCTCACACTGCGTTACTGTGCCACTGACACCCTATTATGGGGGCCTGATTTGCCGGTTGGAATCCCTGGGTGCAGTGCACAGAATATGTGATAATGTGGGGCCTTCCACTTCAGTACTAGTGACCGGCACCGCCAGCTACCTAGGCCAGTGTTTACTATCCGCCACAAAGCGCACTGAATATTAGCTGCACTTCCTGCTGGCGTCTCTCTCTGAGCATCAGAACTCCTCCATAGACTCTCTTCTTCCCATTGTGGGTAACTGTCACGTTGCAGATTCAATGTGTTGTCTGAGGGGTGTGCATCTGCTGAAGGGCGTTAGTTCAAGTGGGTCCTGCTTCAACTCTCTTACTCTCCACCAAATACTAGTTTCTCAACAAACCCACTGTTTAGGTCCGACTTTATCAGTTGTAATATTGTCAGTGATTTGAATGGAAAAAAATAAGTGCAGGTATTCATTAAAATGAGCTTGAGGTGTGGCAAGTGGGCGGGGCTAGGGGTGGGGCTATAGGAAGATATAATAATACATATTAACTTCTGTACCAGTTGCAGCACATATCAAAACACATGAAAAATGCATTTATGTCAACAAAACAGATTAATTCATTACGCAAAATGAAAGCCAAAAAGGATATGTTAACATTTCCTTGTTTTGTAATATTTGCTGCTTCTTAATGCCATTCTGTTATTTGTTGTTCTTTGGCACAATACTATAAATTCTCAAGCGTGCACACACACACAGAAACAAACAAGCACACATGTACGCAAAAGCATTCTACACAGTCCCCTTAAAATATCACCTGAGAGTGTTCTGAGTCTCTCCCTCTTTCTCTTACAGAAGAACAGGCTCACACAAGCAGGAACACAAAAGCAGGCAAGCACAAAGCCATATGCAAACACTCGCACAAAGTCTCGGGTGAGATTAAAGCCATTTTAAACTCCTTACTTCCCATTGATTTTTTAATAGTCACTGTCAGCCTGCTGCCTCCTTCCTGTGTTTGCACAAATCCACACAATAATGGGAATGTGATTAACAGGGCCTAAATGGGGCCTCCACTGTCAAACACAGTGTGATGGTGAACACAGGGACATCATGCAAAAAAGCCCACTTTGAATAGTTCAGCCGCAGCTCAGCTCAGGAATACAGTGGGCCTTGGCGGTCAGTTAGGTTCCAACGCTGACAGCCTAGTGCTCACCAGCACTTGCAGCCAATCTGCCTACCTTTCATGCGTACCAGTACTCTCCTCACAGTAGAGAAGTGCAGTACTTATAGTGATACAAATAAGAAGTGCCAGTACTCAGTACCTCACTTAATCTCCCTGTGCCTAGCAAAAATGAATGTGTCCTTGTGTGTAACGTAACTGGTGCTCATTTAAAGCGATCCAATACCTTTGAGTCGAGTTTGCGTTGTATACTTCTACAAGAAACCACATAGGGCATGGATTGCTTTCAGGCTTTCAGTTCAATTTAAAGTTGTAATATGAGCGCTCTCTCTTGACCATTGATCAAAATAATCCTCTTACTATTGTTTACTGACTTATTTGTAAAAATTCCAGTTTCCGTCGAACATTGTTCAATTATTTTAAAAACACAATAGAGCCTTTAGAAAAATAGCTTTATTTGGTATTTTGTTATATTTGAGACTCACCCAATATATCCATTTGGATTCATTAGGACGTAATTCCAGTTCTTTGTCACCTGGGCAGTAACCTATCAATTGGGCATTAGATAATGTAAATCGCAAATGTAATAGTCACTTTAAAAAGAACCAACAATAATAATTTTCACAGTTTGACTCATCATTATTAAACATTTTGATACAAATACGCGCATAATACGTTTCTGTTTACTTCATACCTAAGAGAGCATCGCTGCACATCTATGACCATTTACCCCACCCCTACCGCTGTTAAGTAATAATGCAAACAGGGCGCAATGGTATAAACTGCTCTGGCAATAAATTAATACTCCTACATGTACCAGCTGTAAGATTGCATCCTGCCGCCTCACATCTGTAGAGCTTGTGCCAGACACACAAAATACCTTAAGTAGATAGTCCATCATGTGACAACTAACGAGCCCATCACCATCGACAACAATAAATGTGATTGTTGGCAAGATGTGAGCTTAAATGGGTGTGAGGTTAACAGTAAATGTTTCATTACCCAGAATAATGTGTGCCACGGCTAAATACCTATAAGGTTCCAAAGGCGAGGCCTATTGGCTATGCCAATGCTTGTTGATTCTGTGATGTGCCAGAGATTCACACAGTGATTAACTTGTAAAAAAAACAGATAAGTGCCAGGGCTCTTCTCCGGAGGACACTGAAGCTTGTGACACCCATTTCATATCCCCTGCCAGCGCTGCCAATAGCATTACCAACACAATTATTTATTTTTTTTTCATTTTATTTTGCATTTATTTCAACAGTCAGCTGTACAGTGAACAAAATAAATATCACAACCAAAACAATTAATATAAGGTACTTAAATCATATTAGACCCAATTGATTATAGGCTCCCATATTTTTAGACCCAATGACCTTCTTTTTATCCCTTTAAATTTATATTTTTAAAAAAGGGGACCCCTATATACTACTGTTGCACCTGCTATACATAGGGAACAAACTAAATTAAGGAACGTCTATAGCCAAGTGACATATTCAAAATATATTTAAATGGAGATCATAGTTGATATAGCTTTCATATAGAATTGAGAATGAAAAGTCCAACTATATATAGATAGTCTCAAACAATGAAATATTCTCATTTGATTTTGTTGGTATATATTATATATATTTATCAATTCTTTTAAGATTTATACATTTTTTTTACTCTTTTTGTGTTTTTCTCTTCTGTTTTCTTTTTTTTCTTATAGTTATCTTTCAGTATAACAAAAGTCAGTTAAAAGCATACTAGAAAAAATACATAACCAATAGACATGAGACTGAACAAAATGTTGAAGGCAAAGCGGTAGATGTCACGACGCGCGTTTCGGCTCTTGAGCCTTCTTCAGGTTACCGTCTATTGCTAAAAAAATTTTTTGCAAACTCAAACCTCATTCTTGGCTAGGGTGTGACAGGTCAGTCGATATTTAGGGTTTCTTGATATCTTCAAACGCAGGTAGATGAGGGCGAAGAACATATATGTTGTAGATGTCGACGGATGGGGGTGATATCTAGGAATCACTAGATTAGGTCCTGTTCATTATTTACAGTTTATTGGCACTGGGGGTAGTATAGGAATGAACTCGCTGGACAGGAAAGTAAAAGTTGTCTATGAAGATTCTTCCCAATTAAGTTATGAGGCAAGTAGATGACGAGAATAAACGATACTAGCATCAAAAGACTTGTTCATTATCTGGGGATGGCCAGAGAATTGCTTCCCGGGAGTTGGGGTCTTTATAATAAGTAACGTTCAAATTGCCATATCTGATAAGAATGGCTGAAGGTTTCTAACTCCCGGTATTTAGAGAAAACGACCGCCTGTGACAGGGGACGCTGGATACAAAACACTATCCAGAGTCCTCAGTCACAGGCGGTCGTTTTCTCTAAATACCGGGAGTTAGAAACCTTCTAGTATCGTTTATTCTCGTCATCTACTTGCCTCATAACTTAATTGGGAAGAATCTTCATAGACAACTTTTACTTTCCTGTCCAGCGAGTTCATTCCTATACTACCCCCAGTGCCAATAAACTGTAAATAATGAACAGGACCTAATCTAGTGATTCCTAGATATCACCCCCATCCGTCGACATCTACAACATATATGTTCTTCGCCCTCATCTACCTGCGTTTGAAGATATCAAGAAACCCTAAATATCGACTGACCTGTCACACCCTAGCCAAGAATGAGGTTTGAGTTTGCAAAATTTTTTTTTAGCAATAGACGGTAACCTGAAGAAGGCTCAAGAGCCGAAACGCGCGTCGTGACATCTACCGCTTTGCCTTCAACATTTTGTTCAGTCTCATGTCTGTTGGTTATGTATTTTTTCTAGTATGCTTTTAACTGACTTTTGTTATACTGAAAGATAACTATAAGAAAAGAAAAGAAAACAAAAGAGAAAAACACAAAAAGAGTACAAAAAATATATAAATCTTAAAAGAATTGATAAATATATATAATATATACCAATAAAATCAAATGAGAATATTTCATTGTTTGAGACTATCTATATATAGTTGGACTTTTCATTCTCAATTCTATATGAAAGCTATATCAACTATGATCTCCATTTAAATATATTTTGAATATGTCACTTGGCTATAGACGTTCCTTAATTTATTTTATCCCTTTCAGTTTATACATTGCAATTTCTAAGCGGTATATAGAGAGCAATTTAGAACGCCAATGATGAAAGATTGGAGGTTCAACATCAATCCATCTAGAAGTAATACAATAACGAAAAATTGACATGCAAATAAACAAAAAAGCTTCTTCGGCTGTCGATCTAATACCGATGTGATCCGTTTGTATGCCAAGAATTACTAATTCAGGGGTTAGCTTTACATCATGTTCTAGGCAATTATTAATAAAAATTTCTATATCAGCAATAAATCGTTAAAGTTTCCTACATTTAAAAAAATATGAATAGAGTCAGCCCCAGTCTCATCACATCGGTTGCAGCTATCACCAGTACCTGTTTTCCATCTCGCTATTTTAATAGGAGAATAATACAAATCAAAGACTGACATGTAATGTTGACTTTGAAGTGAGCCATTAAAAATAATCTTAATTGATAATTCACTAGATCTTCCGATGTCAATACTCTCAAGTTCAAATGTCCTTTTCCAGTTGCTCTCTACTGCCAAAAGATCATCTTCAATTTCGTTTATTGCAGTAGGATAAACTAAACCTATTTTTTTAACTTTCTTGCTTTTTTCTAAAATAGAGTTTTTGTTCATACAGCTATGATCTAGAAGGCCTTTAGATTCTAAAAAACTCCGGATCTGAAGGTATTTAAAAAAATCATATTTAGACAAACCATATTTAACTCGGAGATCTGCAAAAGAAATAAGTTAAGAATCTTGGTATAAATCTCCTAATACATAAATGCCGGCTTGATGCCATCTTGTGATAATTTGATCATGAAAAACAGCTGGCAGGCTATGATTATTTAGAATAGGAGAATAATAATGAAATTCTTTTAAACCTACCATTTTCCTCCTTATTTGCCGCCAAACAATAAATGCCGCTAATACAATTTTAAATTTAGTTTTTTTGTAATAGCTGGGTTCTAGGATTTTTACCAAACTTTGTGAAACGTTATCACATAACAATAATTCGTAGACTGACGGGTATACTGATTCCTCAATAATAGCATCCCTAAAAAATAATATGCCCATATGTCTTAAAAAAAATAAGCCAATAATACAGCCGAAAATTAGGAACTCTCCACCCGCCTCTTATTCTTGGCAAAAAACAGCATTTTGGGGCACGCCTTGAGCTGTGGTAGCCCCAGAGGAACCTAGATACCATTCTATCAATTTTAGTAAAGTAGAGTGACGTAATTAATAAAGGAATTGTGCGAAATAAATATAAAAACTTGGGAAAAATTAACATTTTAATAATATTAACATGGCCGAACAAGGAAAAATGTAGATTATTTAACCTTTCTATAACCTTATTAGAAGATGTTAGAACAGGCTCGATGTTAAGACGTATAATGTCA
The DNA here is from genome assembly GCF_964261635.1 of Lissotriton helveticus. Lineage (NCBI taxonomy): Eukaryota > Metazoa > Chordata > Amphibia > Caudata > Salamandridae > Lissotriton > Lissotriton helveticus. The sequence continues at coordinate 1,067,455,340 of NC_136063.1, forward strand.
TCAATCTTGGGGGAGATAGTTATCCCCAAATATTGGGCTTCTGGAGCAAAAGCTATTTCCTGTGGGCGCCCCCAATCCGAATGAATCAGTTGAGTTTTGGTTATATTTAATTTATAACCAGAAAGTGCGCCGAATTCTTCAGCTAAGCTTTATATTTGGGAGGGCCCGTCTAATGTCTGTGGTGGTAATAGCGACATCATCTGCATAAGCAAATACTTTAAAGCGATTCTCACCAATTGTTACAGGAATGATGTCTATTGCAGTACATAGTTTGCGAAGGTAGGGTTCTAAATATAAAGCAAACAACAAGGGGGAACAAGGACAACCTTGCCTTGTCCCCCTTGTTATAGAAAAGCCTTCAGAGTTAGTATCTGTAACCCTAATAACTGCTTTAGGATTGGAATAAAGAGCTTTGACTGCAGTAATGTATGAATGTGGAAATCCCATCCAAATTAATACAGACCACAGAAACCCCCAAGTGACCCTGTCGGACGCTTTTTCAGCGTCCAACAGGGCCACCGCAATGGGAGACTCTGAGGACTGGGCCCAATCCAGCAAGGCTATTATTTTTTTGACATGATCGGTAGTGTCTCTTTTAAAAATAAATCTGTGTTGTCTGATATAAACCAAATATGGCATTAATGTATTTAATCTATTAGCCAAAATCTTAGAGAAGATTTTGCTGTTGGCCATTATAAGAGAAATAGGTCTATATGAACCTAGCTCTTCACTATTTTTACCTTTCTTTTTAAAAATAATTATTGTGGCGGACAACCATGAAGCTGGTGGATGACCAGCGAAAGCAGACTGAAAAATCTTGGTCAATTCCGACTTTAAGACATTCATAAAGACCCGATAAAATTCTAATGGAATTTGATCTGGTCCCATTGCCTTGCCAGCAGCTAAGCTACGAATGGCTGTTTCAATTTCTTCCCAGATAACTGGAGCACTAAGTATCTCTTTTTGTTCAGTCGATAGTTCAGTTCTAGGAATTTCTTCAAGGTATTGTTTGATATCCAAGTCGGATGGTTGGTTGACTTGGTGATATAATATTTTATAAAATTCATTAAATGCGACCACAATGTCACCTTTCGAGGTTTTCGCATTTCCATTTATGTCGAAAATTTTAAAGATCTCATTAGACATTGCGCGCTGACGAAGTCTTCGGGCCAGAACTTTCCCTGTTTGTTCGCTCAATTCATAACTTTCTGTACGATATTGAGAGAAACGTAAAGCTACCTGGTCAGCAATATGAGAGTAAACTTGGCTACGTTTAATTGATAAATCGATTTGAGATTCTTATACATTCTTATTATTTGTAATACTTTCTGCCAGTCCTAATTCTGCTTCTAGAACCATATCACAATCTTTTTTAAATTTATCCCGATTGGATTTATGTTGAAAATTCGAATACTTTAGGGTCTCGCCTCTTATAATAGATTTAAATGTATCCCAGACTATTGGAATTGATGCAGATCCATTATTTAACTGAAAAAACTCTTGAATAATATTCGTCATGAAAAGTATGTAATCTTGTTGTAGTAGCAGGTTCCTCTGGAATGACCAGGTTGATTGCAGGATACGGTTCAATAGATGGCAAGTTAAAATTGAGGAAAATAGGGTTATGATCTGACAATAATTTTGGAAGAACTTGTATCTTATATTTATCAGAAAAAAACTGGGAAAGAAAAAAATAATCGAGACGGACAAATTTCCTATGTGGGGCAGAAAAAAAGCTATACCCAGGAACTGCATAATGTGAAGTGTGCCAAGCATCAGACAGACCATTGTCTATTACCAAAGACCTTAAAGCCTTAAACATCCGTGGTTTAGAGCCAACATAGCTTTCATTTTTCCTAATATTAAAACTAGCTTCCAAATGAATGTTTAAGTCTCCACTGAAAATAATAGGAGTATTACATAATGCTAGCTCCTGGTTGAGAGAATTAAACAGCTCTGAGTCATCCAAATTGGGGCCATATACAGAATAAATCATAATCTTATTCTGAGACACTAAAATTTCAGCCGAGGCCCACCTACCCCACTTATCAGCTGATGTCTGAAGAACAGTACCTAAATTCCGCCTCATAAATATAGCTACTCCTCGTTTAATTCCTGTTTGTTTGGAACAAATCAATAAATCTAGTCCCAGATTCTTTAATAAATCTCTTTTCCCCCAAGAAACATGAGTTTCCTGGAGGCAAAGAATATCAATTTGTAACAGATATATCATTTTGGCAAGGATTCCTCTTTTTTTTACCATCGTTGAGACCATTAACATTAAAGGTACAAATTCTAATTTCCCTATCCATCAGTGAAAGTGATAATTGAATATCGGCAAATCTTCACCAGGAACCAAACATTTATTATTCTTGCCATGTGAGAATTTATTTACTAAAAATCTCCTTGTTATACTATTATCGAAACTTTTACTAAAGCAAACTAAACTATCTAAGAAAAAAAACCATACAGAATAAGTACCGTAATATACAAATTTTGCTCAGTTCCTGCTGCTGTTGATTTACACCCCCACCACCACCCCCCCACTCCACCCACGCCCACCCAACCACTCCACCCACACCCCCAACCCACCTTATGAGGCACAGGGACAGCCAGTCCCTGGGATCACAGAGTGCTTTCCCCCCAGCCCCCGACTGACTCGAAGAAAGACAATTCTTTTAAAGCTAAACAGAAAAAAAAGCAAGCAGATTGACAGCCTAGCCCGACCAAACCCAGCCAGAACCAGCCTAAGAATTCTAAATCAACATGGAGTCATTGTGGTTAGTTGCACTAAAATGAAGCTATATATGACTACACATGATAGTGTTTATCTATACACATTTAACAGCATATTTAACAACGATCATAAAGAAGCTAGGTATTCTTTAGCAACAATTTCAGATACAAAAAATCTCGTTTGTCCTTTTACAGTAACTTTAAGTTTGGCTGGATTCTGAAGGTAGACTGTGGCGCCCTTTTCTTGAAAACCAGAAATTAGCTGTCTAAAGTGCCAACGTTTAGACACAGTTGCCTGACAAAAGTCAGGTCTCACAAAGAAACTACACCCTTTTGCAGAGCGTTTTTTGTCAGGTCTGGCTAAATCAAAGACAGCTTCTCTGGCCAAAAAGTTATTAAACCTAACCAAAATCGCTCGTGGGTAGTCTCCTTCTTTTGGTTTTGATTTTAGGGAAAAAGGAAAACGATGAGCACGTTCGATTACCACTTGCCAATCCCAAGAAGTAAGTTCAGGAAATGCTAAGGAAAAAAGATCACAAACAAATTTGCGAACATCAGATCCACCTAAGTTTTCTGGAACCCCTAAAACTCGTAGGTTATTCCTCCGAGACTGATTTTCAAGCTCAGTGAGTTTAAAACTGATGTCGTCTCGTTGTGCTTTAACTTGTTTAAGTTCATTTTTTTGAGCAGCGACTTCATCCTCTAAGGTGGATATTCTGTTCTCAGCCTCTGATACCCTAGCCGACATATTGGTACATATTTTGGTGATGCGACGAACAGCATTTTTAACTTTTTGACAAGTGGCTTGGGCACGGGCAATCTCGGTTTTGGTATCAGACCAATGGGCTAACATAGTTTGATAGATCATTGACAAAGTCACCTCCGGATCAGAACTAGAATCAATTGTTTCTGAAAGTACTTGTTCATTTATAGAGCATGATTGTGTCGACTGCTGGTTCTCCTGATTGCTGGATTTGTTTCTCGAAGACGGTAGTTTCCTCAACCGGTGTTTCTTGACTGTAACAGTTGAGCCGGGCGAGATCTCACTGACCCCATCATCTTCTTCCTCTTCCATGCTGCTATCTTCTACGGGATAATCAGCCCAATCTTTGTTCAGGCTCTAGTCAGATGTTATATCGGACATAGAAAAAAAAATTTCATTGGCCTCCTGTATAGTGGCTAGATTTGAAGCTTCATCAACTTCACAGAGTACACTAGATTCTTCCACTGATTTAGTTATATCCGCCTCGGATATGGTACAGGTTTTGTTAGCAATTTCAGTTCCAGCAGTTCCAACAGCACCATTAGGTTCAGTAGGGACTACAGGTCCCAGAATGCCGTTTGATGATAAAGCTTGTGACACCCATTTCATATCCCCTGCCAGCGCTGCCAATAGCATTACCAACACAATTATTAACCATCTCACTGCTACAACTGTGGTAATTGAGTCTATTCTAGGCCATTCAAGGCTATACAAATTGCGTGGGTGGCAGGCATTATTAATTAAGCATTAAACACTGTATTAAACACTGTTGTGCTGATCTTAAAATTAGTCAGGCAGCACAGCATGCAGTGCTCTGTCTTTAAGGACGGTATTCAGAATTAAGTGCTGGTGCGAGCACAGTGAACCACCAGCTCAAATTAAACACTGGATTCACGAGCCTAGAATAAACAGCCATAGACCTAGAAACACAAGCCACATTAGATAGTTCCCATGGTTGAACAAGAACACCTTTGTATGTAAGGAAGGAATCAATCCTTTTAGCTAGCTTTGTATGCTGGGTCTTTCGGCTAATTTCTCAGTGTTTAAGTGAGACCACGAGTTGCATAATGTCAAACGATGTTGGCTAAAATCCCAGGTCTAGTTAAGCACGTGGTACCTCCGGTATATTCTGCACTTTTCTTGTTAGAAGGTTTGGCATTAAACGTCCTGGGCTTACCTAGAAACACAGGAATCGTTGAGCTAGACCCACTAGACATCTCAAAAGTACACTTCGTGATAGCCTAAGTAGTCCAGCTACACCTTTTTTTCTCTCACCCACATGGAACTGGATTTCATGTATGTCTTCAATTGGTAGGGACATTCTTACTGTGAATATGACCAATTGTTTGAGCACAGTACTGGGCACACGTAGTAGGTGTAAACAATGGTATGAAAGTCTTGTTCGGATTACAATAGCAATGGTCGACACCAGTGTAAATTTAAAAAGTTATTTAAGGAAGCAACGACCGAATTGAAACAAAAAATCCAGCCAACACGTGTTTCGTCACTAGGAGTGGTCCTGTGACTCTTCAGGGCTGAGGAGGATACAAAACATCGAGTGAGGTGGTAATCGGGAAACATTCGGAAAACCTAGTCGTTGACATATCAAATGGGAGCAAGGGGAAAGGGATCACCCTAAGTGCAAATGGAGTTTGTGTGACACCTCAAGGAGCATGGTGATTGGTGACTTTTGTGTATGTGCTGCTCTCATGGTATGATCATCATGAATAATGCACGGGAAAAACATAGTAAATAGAGTGGCGTGACATGGTACAATGGTGTGGGCAAACGTGTAAGTGAGTGACATGATGGGTATCATGTGCTCTTACAGAAAGGTACGTAAATGCCCAAAACAACCATTTAAACAATATGTACACAAAAATTCAGCGTTGAGTGACATTGTGTCCTTCGTGGTGGTGATTCTAATATAGAACAGTACCCTGTCTCAGGGCGGGGAGATACTGAAGAGAAAAAGGTCTGGGTCTAGGCTGAAAGGAAACAGAGGGGGGGTAATGGGATAAGTGTAGAGGAAGTCTAGAAATCGAGTTAAAATAAATGAGTCAGGAAAACAACCTAGGGGAAGGTTGGTTGATTACCTGTGTGGCATTTGTTGGGATAAGGAGAGCAGGCCCCTGCATAAGGGAAAAACACCATGCTCCTTGAGGTGTCACACAAACTCCATTTGCACTTAGGGTGATATATCATGGATGCCTATCCTTCACGGGAGCAGACCGTTATGGGCGAGAGACAAATCGACAAAACACATATCAAAAGTTTTACATTGCATCTTTAGAAGCTCTGTCGTTTGATCAAGGAATTTTTGTGCTCATGTGCCATTGAATACCTTTGGTACAAAATCAACCTTGGATGTATCTCGCTGATTGATCTTGCTCAGATTCAAATAATTTTGGAAAACTAAAAGATAAATTATCTTTGACATTAACCTCAAAGGGTCAACCAATTTTTAAACTTACTTAGTCCTGAAGATGGTCTAGCGGACGACAGCGTGATAGACCGAAACATCGACCACGACACCTATCTCCTGTTCAAATGATATTATAGGCAATTTTGATTTGTATAAATTAATTGGATGGCCTATTTTATATTTATTTGAGAAAAAGGTGTCCACAATTGCAACTGAGAAATGTATATACAACTATAATTTCCTGCTGCATTGTGTATATAATGATTGTGTACCCTTTTAATTTATCTTTTGAAATGAGATAAATTCATTTTTTTCAATATATACACCGGTGTGATATATTTTCACACTTTAAATTTGTTTAATTCATGCATTAATTGATGTGATATTAAAGTTCATTAGTAGAAATCATTCTGCAAATAATAAACTAAAAACTTGTCTCAAGTTTGGAACAACAATTCAACTCCAAATACTCTGAATTAAATAAATCTCTTCCTCTCTCCAGTCATAAGTTATTGCAAAACTGTGCAAAACAGAGTTCCCAACCCTGACATCAGGGCCCCCTTCGCAGGTCAGCGCCCAGTGCGGCTACACCAGTTGCATTGGCCCAAAGACGGCACTGGGTGTCATGGTGCCTCTGTCTTGCCATTCTAACAGATGAAAAGTTGGTTCCTTAACGGCTGCCATAGGTGATGCCTGCTGCCTCTGTTAGGTGTTGGAGTTTCTTGCCGTCTCTGGTGTGTGCTAGGACTTCCCTGCTGTCTCTTACCTCTGCCATGGTATCCCCAGCTGTCAATGGCTTTCCAACATGGATGGGTGCCCTGCTCTCTAGGTTCGAGCCCTGGGATGGCTCAACATCCTGTGAATCTGGACAAATCCCTTGATCTCCCCATGCCTAATAAATCAGTCTGACCTTGTGTAATGTAGCTGGTGCTCATGTACAGTGCACCAATGCCCTTGAGCTGAGTTCGTGCGCATGCTTCGTGGAGGATTGTGTTAAAAAAGGAGTGCTATTATACCTTTTTCTAAGCAGTTCTAGTGTGTGCAGCTGTGTCTAGACTGTTAAAAAGCGGTTCATTTCCGAAATGTCCCTTATAGAGGTAGCTGCTTTGCTCGTGATAAAGTTTCTTTGAAAGTGTCACACAAAAGCCAATGAAATAACACAGTTAAGCACATTGAAAACATTAACATGTCACACATAAGCAAACTGAAAACTTGACATCTATGCATCGAAGACTCCCTAATAATGACACCTTTATGAGAGGCATGTGGATTCTCGAAGCCTATTTTTTAGGGACAGTTTTGGGAGGTGCCGATTTGAGCACCTTTAAAGCTGGTCACTAAAGCAAGAGAAAAACAAACCGTTTCTCTGCGACGCTCGGATTATTTGCTCTAGACAAGAACTATTGCGACATTCGTTTGTTCGAGAAATTGTGGAAATTGCTGCACCTGAATTATTATTTGGATTAGGCGAGGCATATGTAAACACTGCTTAACAACCATGATACTACGGAATGTTTTCTTTTGACCAGTCTTTAAAACCGTGCTAATTATAGATATAGCCGTTTAAAATGTGACCATACTGCTATGTAAGCCGAGCTGTGAAGTTGTCGGCAACCATACAGAGTCACTCTGAGAGCAGTGAGGGGCATCTGGTTATTGGGAGAGTTCTGCACACTACCCGTTCATCAGGATGTTCCGGGCTGGTAGAAGGCAACTGTGGAAACAAAGTTTGACCAGAGTTCTAAAGGTAGGAAACGCGGCTTTTTTCGTGGCACCATTTTTCTAATGCGCACAGAAAAAACTTTTATACTCTAAATATGATTTAGGAAAACTCACTGTGGAGATTATTAACCATTTGAATTGATCAATGCTAATATGTCAATGTTTCTTAGCAACCGTTAATTATTTCTCTGCTCATAGATACCCATTTTAACACCTTCCAAAGATGGAAATCTCTGTGCCTTTGGATTACTTCGCGTCACTGGCCTTATGGGAGTAAAGCGAAGTAAACCTGATGCCCAAAGAATGATGATCTACGTAGACTCTTTATGACAACGTCGTACGGATCAAAGGTACTTTTGTTCAGCGGATCCAAGAAAGTCTCTGCTTCCGGCCCACGCTCCATCGCAGTCGGCCTGGACTCTTGACTTTGTCCTGGCCTTGTGCCACCCAATAATTCACTTAAGTGCTTTTTGTCTCTAAGCGCTCTTCTGACTTTTTGATTCTGTGCAACCTTGTACCTCAGCATCTACTAAAACGATTCTTATTGTTTGGATCTTGCTTTATTTATAAAATCACATGTTATATTTCTAAAATGTTGTGGTGTGCTGAGCTACCAGAGGGTGAGCACAGGATAATTTTGGTTGTGTAGTGGCCTACCCTGACTAGGATTGAGGCTACCCCTTGAACAGAGTGCATTCTCTGCCAATCAGAACTCTCATTTTTAACATTGATGAACAGCGGTGAGGATAGGACTTATGTGTGTGCAGCATAGAGTAACATGGTGTACACTACCCATCACATTCAAGACAAGCCTGCCAAGTATCACGCATCAGGTGCGACGCTAACACATTTCTGTGTGGTGTTCCGCATCACCGCACTGAAATGCATTGTCACGCATTTAATGGCACTCTGATGCTCTGCCTAGGCAGGATGCCAATGCGCGGCACCTGTGAGCCGGCCCTGCTGTTCCCTGCAGACTTGCTGTCAGCAGCTGGGCTCAGTAATTTAATAGTTAAAGATCTTGTCTGCTCTCAGCTCCGGAGTGGGTGAGAGTGCTACATTCTTACAAATCTGCCCGGCAGCCCATCTTGCCTAGCTGCCTATTTCCTGCAGCCCGCGGCGCCACGCAGCTTTCAGACACGCACCACTAAGACTGACACTGTCAATTACCGATGGGGGGGGGGTGCCCTCAGGAGTGGTTGCGACTGGCTGTGGCACACCATGGGGGGCCCGGGATTATTATCCGGATGTGACCGTAGTGCCTCGGGTCACTGGAGGAAGAGGAAGTGAGGTAAGGTCACTCAGAAATGGCGGGGGACTCAATCTGAGAGAGTCGAGTCCCTGCACTGCTGACTGTCTGCGCAATAAAATCCCCAGCGTTGCCGGACCGGCGGGAAGCCAGATTGACCAGTGACTGATTAATTAGTCACTCGCCGACAGGACACTCATGACCACCGTGGATCAAAGGCATCTTTGACATCGTGGTGATCGCGGGCGGCGGGGCAAAGTGCGTGCGGGCGAGCGGGGGACGAGTCAGTCTGGATTGGAACTACACTGCAGAGTGCATCATGCAGTGTGCTGTGTGGCCGTGGGTCCCTGTGCGGCTCACGTTGCAGCCGCCGGACGGTCCAGGACGTAAAGACAGCAGTCTGGACTCAACTCTAGTTCAGTTAGTAAGAGTTACTTTGGACAACGTGCTGTGCGCCAGGTAGAGCGGTGTCTAACTTTAGTGTACACAGTTTATATTGTAACTTGTGTCAGCGAGTTTTGGCTCACACCGGCCGAACAGTACGTAGCGGCGCAAGCAGAAAGTACATTCTACTCTTGACCTGTTCCTATGCTGGAGAAGCCAGAGTGAACACAACAGCCCTGTACTGCCCAGGGGTGCTGCATGAGGGTAGACGGAGCCCTGGACTCGAGCCTTGCACGAGTCCAGGGAGGTGATAGACCATAGACTCTCTTGTGTTGTGATGGGGCCGGCCCTCCTTGCCTTTCTGCCCTTTCCCCAGTACAGACTGCTGCCTCACACTGCGTTACTGTGCCCCTGACACCCTATTATGGGGGCCTGATTTGCCGGTTGGGATCCCTGGGTACAGTGCACAGAATATGTGATAATGTGGGGCCTTCCACTTCGGTACTAATGACCGGCACTACCAGCTACCTAGGCCAGTGTTTACTATCCGCCACAAAGCGCACTGAATATAAGCTGCACTTCCTGCTGGCGTCTCTCTCTGAGCATCAGAACTCCTCCATAGACTCTCTTCTTCCCATTGTGGGTAACCGTCACGTTGAATGAAGCAGATTCAATGTGTTGTCTGAGGGGTGTGCATCTGCTGAAGGGCGTTAGTTCAAGTGGGTCCTGCTTCAACTTTCTTACTCTCCACCAAATACTAGTTTCTCAACAAACCCACTGGTTAGGTCCGACTTTAATCAGTTGTAATATTGTCAGTGCTTTGAATGGAAAAAAATAAGTCCAGGTACTAATTAAAATGAGCTTGAGGTGTGGCAAGTGGGCGGGGCTAGGGGTGGGGCTATAGGAAGATATAATAATACATATTAACTTCTGTACCAGTTGCAGCACATATCAAAACACATGAAAAATGCATTTATGTCAACAAAACAGATTAATTCATTACACAAAATGAAAGCCAAACAGTATGATATGGTAACATTTCCTTGTTTTGTAATATTTGCTGCTTCTTAATGCCATTCTGTTATTTGTTGTTCTTTGGCACAATACTATAAATTCTCAAGCGTGCACACACACACAGAATTAAACAAGCACACATGTACGCAAAAGCATTCTACACAGTCCCCTTAAAATATCTCCTGAGAGTGTTCTGAGTCTCTCCCTCTTTCTCTTACAGAAGAACAGGCACACACAAGCAGGAACACAAAAGCAGGCAAGCACAAAGCCATATGCAAACCCTCATACAAAGTCTCGGGTGAGATTAAAGCCATTTTAAACTCCTTACCTCCCATGGAATTTTTAATAGTCACTGTCAGCCTGCTGCCTCCTTCCTGTGTTTGCACAAATCCACACAATAACATGAATGTGATTAACAGGGCCTGAATGGGGCCTCCACTGTCAAACACAGTGTGATGGTGAACACAGGGACATCATGCAAAAAAGCCCACTTTGAATAGTTCAGCCGCAGCTCAGCTCAGGAATACAGTGGGCCTTGGCGGTCAGTTAGGTTCCAACGCTGACAGCCTAGTGCTCACCAGCACTTGCAGCCAATCTGCCTACCTTTCATGCGTACCGGTACTCTCCTCACAGTAGAGAAGTGCAGTACTTATAGTGATACAAATAAGAAGTGCCAGTACTCAGTACCTCACTTAATCTCCCTGTGCCTAGCAAAAATGAATGTGTACTTGTGTGTAACGTAACTGGTGCTCATTTAAAGCGATCCAATACCTTTGAGTCGAGTTTGCGTTGTATACTTCTACAAGAAAACACATAGGGCATGGATTGCTTTCAGGTTTTCAGTTCAATTTAACGTTGTAATATGAGCGCTCTCTCTTGACCATTGATCAAAATAATCCTCTTACTATTGTTTACTGACATATTTGTAAAAATTCCAGTTTCCGTCGAACATTGTTCAATTATTTTAAAAACACAATAGAGCCTTTAGAAAAAATAGCTTTATTTGGTATTTTGTTATATTTGAGACTCACCCAATAAATCCATTTGGATTCATTAGGGCATAATTCCAGTTCTTTGTCACCTGGGCAGTAACCTATCAATTGGGCATTAGATAATGTAAATCGCAAATGTAGTAGCCACTTTAAAAAGAACCAAAAATAATAATTTTCACAGTTTGACTCATCATTATTAAACATTTTGATACAAATACGCGCATAATACGTTTCTGTTTACTTCATACCTAAGAGAGCATCGCTGCACATCTATGACCATTTACCCCACCCCTACCGCTGTTAAGTAATAATGCAAACAGGGCGCATTGGTATAAACTGCTCCGGCAACAAATTAATACTCCTACATGTACCAGCTGTAAGATTGCATCCTGCCGCCTCACATCTGTAGAGCTTGTGCCAGACACACAAAAAACCTTAAGTAGATAGTCCATCATGTGACAACTAACAAGCCCATCACCATCGACAACAATAAATGTGATTGTTGGCAAGATGTGAGCTTAAATGGGTGTGAGGTAAACAGTAAATGTTTCATTACCCAGAATAATATGTGCCACGGCTAAATACATTCACCTTATTAACTCAGGGCCTACCCACAGGGCAGGACACCTACTTGACCCGATATTGTCAAACCTTCCCTCACTTAACTGGATAGAAAATATCCCTGTATGCTGGTCAGACCATTTTCTAGTTAAAGTCTATCTTACTATACCCAGTACCTCAACAGACCAAAACAGGTCACTGCCTTCCCTGAGGAAAAATTGGAAAGCTCTAGACATCTCCAACCTTAACGCGAACCTAAATTCACATCCCCCAAATAAAAATCACAATATGGAAAGCATTGCCATGGCCACTCAACTATGGCTTACCAATGCGGCAGATGCCTGTTTAACCCAGACTAAGACCAAGGGGAACCTACATCGTCCCCCGGCCCCCTGGTTTACTGACTCTCTTAAGGAAGAAAAAACTACATGCAAGGCACTTGAGAGAGATTGGCGCAGAGATTTCGATCCTGATAAAAAAAACAGGTATCATATAGCTACAAATCTCTACCATACTGCTTGTAGAAAAGCTCGCACTACATATGTAGCCACGACCATAATGGAAGCTGCGAATAAATCAAAAACGCTGTTTAATACAGTTAAAGACCTCGCAGGGGCTCAAACTACTGCTCCAACGCGACCCCTAAACATGAAGCAATGCCAGGATTTAGCTCAATTTTTCTTTGATAAAATTGACAATTTGATTGTCGAGATAGATAAAAACACTTCGACAACCGCCCCTAAGGAAGACTGGGAGTACACTCCGACCATAAATCAGACCCTACAAAAATGGCCCCCTATTACAACTGATGCTCTCATCTCAATTAAGAAGACGATAAAATCTGGTTCTCCACAGGATCCCATTCCTATCAAGATAATAAAATTACTTGACACGCCTGCCCTTAAAATCATTGCGGACACCCTAAATTCATCTTTGGAGCTTTCCACAGTGCCAAAGATATGGAAACATGCCATAGTGACACCCCTGTTGAAAAAACCTACAGTCGATCCGGATAAATTGGCCAATTATAGGCCTATTTCACTCCTTCCCGCTTTTTCCAAATGCTTGGAAAGACATGTGCATTCAGCACTGACGCTTTTTTCAGAGGAAAATGCCTTACTTCACTCCACCCAGTCAGGTTTCCGAGCGGGTTTTTCTACAGAAACTGCCTTACTGGGTGTTTCTGAAACCATGAGGAAACTCCTCGATGATGGTCAAACGGTTGCGCTTATTTTACTTGACTTAAGCGCAGCCTTTGACACCGTATCGCATAAAAGGCTAATCGCTCTACTAGGAAAAAATGGAATAGGCGGAAATGCACTCCAATGGATTAGATCATTCCTGAGTCATCGGACCTTTCAAATATCGTCGTCAGCGGCATGTTCGGAAACTTTTAATTCCCCTCATGGAGTACCGCAGGGCTCCATCCTTAGCCCGCTCTTTTTCAATTTATATCTTAGACCCCTAGCGGATCTAGTGGAAAAAGCGGGTCTAACCTTCATGTCGTATGCCGACGATTCTCAGATTGTGTTCTCACTATCTGAACCTCAAACTTCTTCTCCATCTCTCCTTAAAGCTGGCCTGCTATCCATTTTCAACTGGATGTCAACTAACCAGTTGAAATTAAATGGAGATAAGACGGAGATTCTCCTTCTGGGCAGGCAACCAGAGCTTTGGAACTCATTACATTGGCCTGCCCAGATGGGAAATCTCCTGACACCAGTGCCGCAGGCTAGAAATCTGGGGATAATCCTGGACAACTCCCTGTCCATGAAACAGCAAGTCAACAAAGTAGTGAGCATCTGCTTTACCATCTTGAGATGGCTCAGGAAGATCCTGTGGATGCTGCCTAGCCCTGTGCAGAAAGCGGTGGTCAACGCCTTAATTACATCTCGGCTTGACTACGGGAACATCCTGTATCTCGGTGCAAATAAAGCAGTCACAAAAAGACTGCAGCTTGTACAAAATGTGGCTGCTCGTCTTCTTTGTGGCATACCTAAAAACAGCAGCGTGTCCCCTTACCTGCGTGAACTGCACTGGTTGAGGGTGGAGAATCGCATTAGGTATAAAGCACTAAACTACATGTCTAAAATCAAAACAGGTACCGCTCCTAAATATTTGTAGGCACTCGCTTCCCCCTACATCCCAAATAGAAATTTACGATCAAAAGCAGCTGAAAAATTCTGTGTCCCCAGATTTAAGCTGGCCAGGATGGGAGGCAAATCTTTTGCCTACCTGGGTCCCGTCATTTGGAATACACTCCCAATTCAAATACGCAAAGAGCAAAACCCTCTCAGGTTTCGAAAGGAGATAAAAACCTGGTTGTTTAACCAGTAATTTGATCACTTATGCTGGCTTCACTTTCTACTAGGCTGTGTGTTAGGTGCCGGGAAACCCTTTTTGGGTAGCTGTTGCGCCATATAAGTTGATAAAATAAATAATAAATAAATAAATAAATACTTATAAGATTCCAAAGGCGAGGCCTATTGGCTATGCCAATGCTTGTTGATTCTGTGATGTGGCATTTTAGTTGGCTGAGAGATTCACACAGTGCTTAACTTGTAAAAAAAAACAGATAAGTGCCAGGGCTCTTCTCCGGAGGCCACTGAAGCTTGTGACACCCATTTCATATCCCTTGCCAGCACTGCCAATAGCATTACCAACACAATTATTAACCATCTCACTGCTACAACTGTGGTAATTGAGTCTATTCAGTGGGCCACTTGTCAGAGCGCTCTAGTGCTCTAGTGCTCTGCGTGACATCAGGTGAGCCTGTATTTAAAGCTCACACCCTCCCGCGCAGCGGTGACGCGCAGCGGAAGCGCCTAACTCTCGCCTGAGTCAAGCCAGAGTCTGCCCGTCTGCGCCCGTCAGCGCTAAGGAGGCGTGAGAGGCGGGAGACTCTGAGCCGCCTTCGGTCGTTTCATTACGCAAATGTCAGATTCAGGTATGTCACGGGATTATCTATTATCGTTTCAACATTCTCAGGCCCTCTGTCATGGCTCTTTGGTCCCGTCAGACTGGTATGGTCCAGCTAGCTGTGCCCATTGCCATCAGACCCTAAGTCCTTCGCTACCAACCCAGACACCTATAGACACTATATTACTTCGGGGCGGATTAATCAATGCACGCTCCTTAGTGAAAAACGCCCAGAACGTCTATGACTTAATTACTGAATTTCAGTTGGATTGCCTCTTTATTACAGAGACTTGGCTGAAGCCATGGTGTAATCCTGCTTTAGCCATAGCCCTCCCCCCAGACTATCTTATCCAGCGGCTGGATAGACATGAACAACGGGGAGGGGGTCTGGCAATTATTTACCGGAACACCTTCAGATGCTCTATAGAACAACTGACGGAAATAAAGGAAGCAGAAGCATTGGCTTTTTCTATGACTATCCATAGCTCCCTTGTGTTTTCCGGTGCTCTCATTTATCGCCCCCCAGGCCCTTCCACTAAATTCTTGGACTCCGTTGGTGGTGTGTTGAGTGATCTGACCCTTAGGTTTTCTAAGTTTTCGGTGTTGGGTGATCTCAATCTGCATCTTGAGTCCCCAAATGACCCTGGAGTCAGCTGTTTCCTGGACACAATTGAAGTGTTGGGTCTTACCCTTGTGAATCAGGAACCCACTCACCAAGCAGGGCATCTACTTGATTGTATCTGTTCCAACTTTTCTAGTCTGACAATCAATTCCCCTCGACCACAGCTATGGACAGATCATTTTTTTATTCCTCTTTATATAGTTGGGGCCCGGAAACCCACTATCAATCTTTTAAAATGTAATGATAAATCTTACACTAAACATACTCCAGACTGGAAGGCATTGGCCAGCAGACCTGATATTGTTGATGAATTTAGGAATAGGCTACCAGCCTTTGTTGACTGTACTTCGTCGGATTATCAGAACTTTTGTGATTGGATTACTGGAGTGGGCACGTTACTTAAACCATCCAGAAACGAGAACCTTAAACCCAGGATGACAAAGAAAAATGCCCTTTGGTTCTCACCAATGCTCAAGCTTGAACTGGGCAAGGTGAAAACATTAGAACGAAGATGGCGTCGTAACTACGACATCGCTGCTCGTGTTACCTATCTAGCAGCGAGACGGAAGTATCACGCAGAGATAAAATTAGCAAAAAAAACACATTACTTACAGGCTATCTCTTCCGCTGGCCAGGAACAAAAAGCAATCTTTAAGATTGTCAAGGACTTTATGCATCCTTCAGCTCTGTCGCAAGAGATCCCTCCATCGCAAGATCTCTGTGATGCGATATCTGACTACTTTGACAATAAAATCCTGACCATCACAAAGACCTTCCCGCCTGTAACCACTACAATAATAATTTCTGACGAGACTGCGAAGACAACTTCCCCTCTCCACTTTGACGAGTTTGTTCCAGTACCCCTGGAAGAATCTGCTAAAGCCATTCTGGCCAGCAAATCAGGTTCTCCGCTTGATCCTTGTCCCCCTCCGGTGTTGCATCTTTTAATAGAGATGGTTAATCCTATGATTAACAATATGATTAACTCCTCTCTAGCAACTGCAAGCATCCCTAATGGTTGGAAATTGGCAGCTGTGAAGCCACTTCAAAAGAAGGCCATCGCTGATCCTACTACCCTCTCCAACCTACGCCCGATTTCCTTGCTACCCATTCTCTCTAAGCTGACTGAAAAGTTTGTCAACAGCCAACTGACTAACTTTCTGGAGAAGAATAACGTACTCCACCCCAACCAGTCAGGATTTCGGTCAGAACATTCTACCGAATCAGCCCTATTATTTACCGCTGAAACCTTAAGGGCTGCAATGGATCAAGGAAAGCAGGCCGTCCTCATCCTACTTGACCTGTCGGCAGCCTTTGATACCGTGTCCCATAACATCTTAATGGACCGGTTGGCTGCCGCAGGAGTAGGAGGACAGGTGTTGGCTTGGTGTAGAAATTTCCTTACCAACAGGCGCCATACCAATCTGAGGCTAAAAACGTCAGCTCAGGAGTGCCACAGGGCTCTAGTTTGAGCCCTGTTCTTTTCAATCTTTATATGGCACCTCTGATGAGTTTGATCGCGTCATTCAAGATCAGCTCGATCTCTTACGCTGACGATACCCAGTTGATTTTGGTGTTGGATAGGGAACGACCAGGTGCCGAAGAGAATCTTAGGGACTGTCTTGCAGCAATATTCAAGTGGATGAACAACAACCACTTGAAGTGCAACGCCGGAAAAACGGAAATTCTACCAATGGGTAAACTCAACCTTTTCTCCCCTACAGCATGCTGGCCACCAGATGCTGAAGTGCCACCTAACACAATTGCATCTGCCCGCAATTTGGGCGTTAAATTTGATGACCATCTATCTTTTAAACCCCAGGCTGTAGCTGTAGCAGGCATGTGCTTTCAAATTATCAAAGCACTCAGAAAGTTTTTTGACCTTCTGCCTTTATCTGCGAGAAAAACTGTCGCTGTAGCCTTAATCAATTCCAGGCTAGACTACTGTAATGGACTCTATGTCGGGGCAAATAAAATCGTCCTTCATAAATTACAGATGGTCCAAAATGCGGCAGCACGTCTCGTACTACGCCTGCCTCGTAAATCGTCAGCCTCAGCAGCCCTGAACACCTTACATTGGCTGCCAATAGGGAAAAGAGTTTTATTCAAACTTCTCTTAATCACCTTTAGGGCTTTCTACAAACGTGGCCCATCCTATCTTCAAAATGGGTTTAAAAGATACCATCCAGCGCGCTGTTTGAGATCTGCAAATCAGAACCTACTCACTTTGCCCCATTTCAAACTCGTCACTAAGGGTGGCAAATCCATCTTTGTATTGGGAACCAAAGCCTGGAACAAACTTCCCCTCTCCTTGCGATCTATTCCGCAAGAAGCCCTTTTTAGGAAGTCACTGAAAACTTGGATCTTCTCTCTGCCTGACGCCTCTTGCAGGACCTTAGTGTAATGTGTGTATAGAAACTAGGACATTCTTTTCCGTTTCCAACCGGTCCATCTGAGTTGGTGAGCGCCAAGATACTCCTTGGAGTGGAAGCTGCGCGATATAAATGTCATTTACATATTCCAGGACATTCAAGGCTATACAAATTGCGTGGGTGGCAGGCATTATTAATTAAGCATTAAACACTGTATTAAACACTGTTGTGCTGATCTCAAAATTAGACAGGCAGCACAGCATGCGGTGCTCTGTCTTTAAGGACGGTATTCAGAATTAAGTGCTGGTGCGAGCACAGTAAACCACCAGCTCAAATTAAACACTGGATTCACGACCCTAGAATAAACAGCCATAGACCTAGAAACACAAGCCACATTAGATAGTTCCCATGGTTGAACAAGAACACCTTTGTATGTAAGGAAGGAATCAATCCTTTTAGCCAGCTTTGTAAGCTGGGTCTTTCGGCCCATTTCTCAGTGTTTAAGTGAGACCACGAGTTGCATAATGTCAAACGATGTTGGCTAAAATCCCAGGTCTAGTTAAGCACGTGGTACCTCCGGTATATTCTGCACTTTTCTTGTTAGAAGGTTTGGCATTAAAAGTCCTGGGCTTACCTAGAAACACAGGAATCGTTGAGCTAGACCCACTAGACATCTCAAAAGTACACTTCGTGATAGCCTAAGTAGTCCAGCTACACCTTTTTTTCTCTCACCCACATGGAACTGGATTTCATGTATGTCTTCAATTGGTAGGGACATTCTTACTGTGAATATGACCAACTGTTTGAGCACAGACCTGGGCACACGTAGTAGGGGTAAACAATGGTATTAAAGTCTTGTACGGATTACAATAGCAATGGTCGACACCAGTGTAAAGTTAAAAAGTTATTTAAGGAAGCAACGACTGAATTGAAACAAAAAATCCAGCCAACACGTGTTTCGTCACTAGGAGTGGTCCTGTGACTCTTCAGGGTTGAGGAGATACAAAACATGGAGTGAGGTGGTAATCGGGAAACATTCGGAAAACCTAGTCGTTGACATATCAAATGGGAGCAAGGGGAAAGGGATCACCCTAAGTGTAAATGGAGTTTGTGTGACACCTCAAGGAGCATGGTGATTGGTGACTTTTGTGTATGTGCCGCTCTCATGGTATGATCATCATGAATAATGCGCGGGAAAAACATAGTAAATAGAGTGGCGTGACATGGTACAATGGTGTGGGCAAACGTGTACGTGAGTGACATGATGGGTGTCATGTGCTCTTACAGAAAGGTACGTAAATGCCCAAAACAACCATTTAAACAATATGTACACAAAAATTCAGCGTTGAGTGACATTGTGTCCTTCGTGGTGGTGATTCTAATATAGAACAGTACCCTGTCTCAGGGCGGGGAGATACTGAAGAGAAAAAGGTCTGGGTCTAGGCTGAAAGGAAACAGAGGGGGGTAATGGGATAAGTGTAGAGGAAGTCTAGAAATCGAGTTAAAATAAATGAGCCAGGAAAACAACCTAGGGGAAGGTCGGTTGATTACCTGTGTGGCATTTGTTGGGATAAGGAGAGCAGGCCCCTGCGTAAGGGAAAAACACCATGCTCCTTGAGGTGTCACACAAACTCCATTTGCACTTAGGGTGATATATCATGGATGCCGATCCTTCACGGGAGCAGTCCGTTATGGGCGAGAGACAAATCGACAAAACACAGAACAAAAGCTTTACATTCCATCTTTAGAAGCTCCGTCGTTTGATCAAGGAATTTTTGTGCTCATGTGCCATTGAATACCTTTGGTACAAAATCAACCTTGGATGTATCTCGCCGATTGATCTTGCTCAGATTCAAATAATTTTGGAAAACTAAAAGATAAATTATCTTTGACATTAACCTCAGAGGGTCAACCAATTTTTAAACTTACTTAGTCCTGAAGATGGTCTAGCGGACGACAGCGTCATAGGCCGAAACTTCGACCACGACACCTATCTCCTGTTCAAATGATATTATAGGCAATTTTGATTTGTATAAATGAATTGGATTGCCTATTTTGTATTTATTTGAGAAAAAGGTGTCCACAATTGCACCGAGAAATGTATATACAACTATAATTTCCTGCTGCATTGTGTATATAATGATTGTGTACCCTTTTAATTTATCTTTTGAAAAGAGATAAATTCATTTTTTTCAATATATACACCGGTGTGATATATTTTCACACTATAAATTTGTTTAATTCATGCATTAATTGATGTGATATTAAAGTTCATTAGTAGAAATCATTCTGCAAATAATAAACTAAAAACTTGACTCAAGTTTAGAACAACAATTCAACTCCAAATACTCTAAATTAAATAAATCTCTTCCTCTCTACAGTCATAAGTTATTGCAAAACAGTGCAAAACAGAGTTCCCAACCCTGACATCAGAGCCCCCTTCGCAGGTCAGCGCCCAGTGCGGCTACACCAGTTGCATTGGCCCAAAGACGGCACTGGGTGTCATGGTGCCTCTGTCTTGCCATTCTAACAGATGAAAAGTTGGTTCCTTAACGGCTGCCATAGGTGATGCCTGCTGCCTCTGTTAGGTGTTGGAGTTTCTTGCCGTCTCTGGTGTGTGCTAGGACTTCCCTGCTGTCTCTTACCTCTGCCATGGTATCCCCAGCTGTCAATGGCTTTCCAACATGGATGGGTGCCCTGCTCTCTAGGTTCGAGCCCTGGGATGGCTCAACATCCTGTGATTCTGGACAAATCCCTTGATCTCCCCATGCCTAATAAATCAGTCTGACCTTGTGTAATGTAGCTGGTGCTCACGTACAGTGCACCAATGCCCTTGAGCTGAGTTCGTGCACATGCTTCGTGGAGGATTGTGTTAAAAAAGGAGTGCTATTATACCTTTTTCTAAGCAGTTCTAGTGTGTGCAGCTGTGTCTAGACTATCAAACTGTTAAAAAGCGGTTCATTTCCGAAATGTCCCTTATAGAGGTAGCTGCTTTGCTCGTGATAAAGTTTCTTTGAAAGTGTCACACAAAAGCCATTGAAATAACACAGTTAAGCACATTTAAAACATTAAAATGTCACACATAAGCAAACTGAAAACTTGACATCTATGCATCGAAGACTCCCTAATAATGACACCTTTATGAGCGGCATGTGGATTCTCGAAGCATATTTTTAGGGACAGTTTTGGTAGGTGCCGATCTGAGCTCCTTTAAAGCAAAAGAAAAACAAACCGTTTCTCTGCGACGCTCGGATTATTTGCTCTAGACAAGAACTATTGCGACATTCGTTTGTTCGAGAAATTGAGGAAATTGCTGCACCTGAATTATTGTTTGGATTAGGCGAGGCATGTGTAAACACTGCTTAACAACCATGATACTACGTAACGTTTTCTTTTGACCAGTCTTTGAGAGCGTGCCAATTATAGATATAGCCGTTTAAAATGTGACCATACTGCTATGTAAGCCGAGTTGTGAAGTTGTCGGCAACCATACAGAGTCACTCTGAGAGCAGTGAGGGGCATCTGGTTATTGGGAGAGTTCTGCACACTACCCGTTCATCAGGATGTTCCGGGCTGGTAGAAGGCAACTGTGGAAACAAAGTTTGACCAGAGTTCTAAAGGTAGGAAACGCGGCTTTTTTCGTGGCACCATTTTTCTAATGCGCAAAGAAAAAACTTTCAAACTCTAAATATGATTTAGGAAAACTCACTGTGCAGATTATTAACCATTTGAATTGATCAATGCTAATATGTCAATGTTTCTTAGCAACCGTTAATTATTTCTCTGCTCATAGATACCCATTTTAACACCTATCAAAGATGGAAATCTCTGTGCATCTGGATTAATTCGCGTCACTGGCCTTATGCCAGTAACGCGAAGTAATCCAGATGCCCAGAGATTGATGATCTACGTAGACTCTTTATGACAACGTCGTACGTATCAAAGGTACTTTTGTTCAGCGGATCCAA
Organism: Lissotriton helveticus; assembly: GCF_964261635.1. Taxonomy (NCBI): domain Eukaryota; kingdom Metazoa; phylum Chordata; class Amphibia; order Caudata; family Salamandridae; genus Lissotriton; species Lissotriton helveticus. The sequence continues at coordinate 1,067,477,067 of NC_136063.1, forward strand.
GAAAGTCTCTGCTTCCGGCCCACGCTACATCGCAGTCGGCCTGGACTCCTGACTTGGTCCTGGCCTTGTGCCACCCAATAATTCACTTAAGTGCTTTTTGTCTCTAAGTGCTCTTCTGACTTTTGGATTCTGTGCAACTTTGTACCTCAACATCTATTAAAAAGATTCTTATTGTTTGGATCTTGCTTTATTTATAAAATCACATGTTATATTTCTAAAATGTTGTGGTGTGCTGAGCTACCAGAGGGTGAGCACAGGATCATTTTTAATTGTGTAGTGACCTACCCTGACTAGGATTGAGGCTACCCCTTGAACAGAGTGCATTCTCTGCCAATCAGAACTCTCATTTTTAACATTGATGAACAGCGGTGATGATAGGACTTATTTTTGTGCAGCACAGAGTAACATGGTGTACACTACCCATCACATTCAAGACCGTTTCAAATTTTTCTTCAGTTTCCCTCTTTTGTATTTTTGATCAATCCTATATATTATTTCTGTGGCTGGTTCTGCAAGTGGACCCATGGAGTTTGAGATGGCTAAGTTAGAAGGTTATACAGTAGACCAGTTGAAAATCTTCTGCAAAGGGATGGGGTACCTACCTGTGAGAAGTTGGCCTTGCATATGTTGTCCACCAGTACTAGTGGGCACCTTGCACCAGTCCAAACAACTCTTATTGATGATAGGTTTAAGACAACCTTTATTGAAAGCTATCCTAGTGATAGCTATGTAGAGCAGCCTTCAGGCTAAGTCTTGAAGGAGTGTAAAGCAGCTTGGTTTACCAGATTATAACCTCCAAAATGTCCCTTATAGAGGTAGCTGCTTTGCTCGTGATGAAGTTTCTTTGAAAGTGTCACACAAAAGCCATTGAAATAACACAGTTAAGCACATTGAAAATATTAAAATGTCACACATAAACAAACTGAAAACTTGACATCTATGCATCGAAGACTCCCTAATAATGACACCTTTATGAGAGGCATGTGGATTCTCGAAGCATATTTTTTAGGGACAGTTTTGGTAGGTGCCGATCTGAGCTCTTTTAAAGCTGGTCACTAAAGCAAAAGAAAAACAAACCGTTTCTCTGCGACGCTCGGATTATTTGCTTTAGACAAGAACTATTGCGACATTCGTTTGTTCGAGAAATTGAGGAAATTGCTGCACGTGAATTATTATTTGGATTAGGCGAGGCATGTGTAAACACTGCTTAACAACCATGATACTACGTAATGTTTTCTTTTGACCAGTCTTTGAGACCGTGCCAATTATAGATATAGCCGTTTAAAATGTGACCATACTGCTATGTAAGCCGAGTTGTGAAGGGATGGGATGGGGGTACCTACCTGTGAGAAGTTGGCCTGGCATATGTTGTCCACCAGTACTAGTGGGCACCTTGCACCAGTCCAAACAACCCTTATTGATGACAGGTTTAACCCCTTCTACGCTCATGACGAGCTGGGCTCGTCATGAGGTAGCCTCCTCGCACGCTCATGACGAGCCCAGCTCGTCATGAAACAATGGGAATGAGAAAAACTCAGCACAGGAGGGGAAAATGCATAGCATCGATGTGGTTAAGACAACCTTTATTGAAAGCTATCCTAGTGATAGCTATGGAGAGCAGCCTTCAGGCTAAGTCTTGAAGGAGTGTAAAGCAGCTTGGTTTACCAGATTATAACCTCTTGAATGACCAAATGAAAGGAGAACCACACAAGGTATATATAAAATATATGTATTTATTTCTAAACACTCTCTACTAACCTCTTTATGAGATTAGAGAGCAAGATACACAATATCAACACGATAAAACTTCAGGAAATAGCACAATATACCCCAGGGGGAGACCAAACCATATATTAAGAAAGTGGTATAAGAACAACGACTTGACTAGACACCATGCCTAGACCCTGTAAAATCGCTGGGACCCCAAGGAACCACCCACAGTAGTGACACAGGGGACCCACGGGAGACATGTGCAGTGTGAGAACACAGCAGCGAGCTCCGTTAGCTTCTATGGGGAAAGTCGCTGTTGGAATTTTAAAGTTTAAGGACACTTCGGAGAGGACTTTGATCAAACCCCTTTAGACTAAGGTGGTTCTATGGCCAGCACCCACGGGAGCACCAAAGTACTCTAGTTACCTCACCCAGGGAAGCCGGGTGCATAGGTGTCAAATGGTGTCAGGTCGCCTTGTCGTTTTCAATGGTGACTGGCTGCAAAGTGCTGCTGCCGGGAAGAAGAAAAGTGTCCAGAGGGATCCAAGCCTGGATCAAAGATGTGAAGAACCTGAAAGCAGAGGGGACAGAGCCTGGGTCACTTGCCAGTGACCAGGGGCACGATAGGCGAATGCCCACCAATATTGGGGGCTCCAGGTGAAATGAGGTGAAGCTTGACTCTGCAGCCACAGCGACCAGGAGACATCCACGATGACCAGGATCTGGATTTGAGCTGTCCCACAAAGGATGTCGAGTGCTGGGGTGTCGGTGCTCGGATTGAACAAAACAAGCCTTGGCAACGGCAACCCATGCAGGAAGAGAAAAGATGCTTCGGTGCGGACCAGCAAGATCCTGGGGACTCCCCAAGCAATGGAGAGTCAGAGCATGCTTGGAGCCACCAGGGAAGCCCAATCAAAGTTACAGTTGTCTTCACAGGGACCCACCAGTCAATGGACTGGGGATCACGAAGGGACCTCAAGAGAAAACACAAAGGGCCAGCTCACGGAATACTCATGGAATGTAGGCCGTCAATCTTTGGTGGAATTGCTGCTCGGGGTCAGGGCTACAAGTAATTTAAAGTTCAGCCTCAGAGGTTGCCTCAAAGCTGATGCTTCTGCAAATGGTCGCGGTGTCCAGGGGTTCGGGTTGCACGGTCTCCACGAGGGATACAGGTCTCAAACTTGCTGAGCGCACTGATCAACCTCAGAGACCACGGGGACCACCTCCTGTGTTGCAAAATTCTTCAGGGTCCTCAGGAGCTTCGGAGATGCAAACTGGCCAGATGCGTCTTTGGTGCCTGCCAAGCAGGGGAGTAACTCTTGTACTCCAAGGGAGATTCTTTAGTTATTCCAGGATTATGTATCAGAGTTTTGTCCAGGTAAATCTAAAGTCCTGTAGTCAGGGGTTCCTACTTTATACCCAAGGAAGGGGTGGGACAAACTCTGGGGACCCACCTATGGGAGGGTCAGGATAGAGGTGTGGTTACACTCATATCCTTTGTCCAGTTTCACGCAAAAGGAGGGGCTGGTAGCCCCTGCAACCTGTTTGAGCTGGACTATGTTTTTTTAATCAAAGGAGAGAGAGAGGAACCAGAGCAGCTAGTTCATTTCCCCTAGGATATTTTGAGTAAACAAGAACTAGCTCTGTAAGTGTGCTATGTGTCTGTATGGGAAACCATTTTTTTTTTATGAAGGCCCTCGCCCACCAACCTAGTTGGTGGCATGCTTCATCATTGGGTCCCACCTGAGGCACCGAGTGAGCCTCAGGTGTGCTGCGACGCCAAGCTACTGAGGAGCGGGTTTTGTTGAATCGTGAGTGTGCTGTGCAGGTGTGTTGTGTGAGTTTTTAAAATACTGTCCTTAGGGTCCCAAAGGTTACTTTATTGGTGGGCCCCAGGCAGTAGTTAAAAACAAAGGCTTGGGACGTGCATGGTAGACTTATGGTCTCCCACGTCCAGTGTGGTCGACTAGTTTCAGCAAGGCCTTTTCTTATACTGGCGTTCTTCAGGACCTATTATGTGTGAGGGTGTTACAGGGGTCTATATGTTTGTCAGTGCCCTGAATGTGAAGCACGCGCTAAGGTGCTTGTATATGTGAGAGGTATTTCCTCTCAGTTTGTACGTGTAAGGGATTTAAAAAGAGACAAAAAAACGGGACAGACAAAGGACACATAATGTAAAAAGCACATAATATTCAGCCACATACACAAGTGGATTTGCGCCAGGTGCCTAAACGTGTGAGCGAATAAGGCGGTAGTGTTTGGCGCTTGTGGCGGAATGTGGCATTTAGCCGATCTCATTGTATATGCGATATAGGTGCTAGTGCCTAAATGCGGTCAATCATTGTGGTGAAGGAGGGATTTTTAGTGTACTGCTTACACCTGTTCTCAGGGAACAAAGCTCCATGGACATCTGCCGCGGGGCCGGGACCTTCTAGCACTCTGGAATGGGTGGAGAGAAAAGAAAAGATATGTATTGTCTAAGAGAGGCTAAGGCCTTACGCTACGAGCGGTAAAAGGATGCACACTCAGTCATGGCCAAAGGCAGCATGACTGGTGGCTGTACCACGAGCGGGGGCCGGCCTCTTCAACTTACTTCGCATGGTCTCCAGACCCGGAGGAAACCTGTTGTCCGGTTGTGCGCTCCGATGGAAATGAGCTCCTGGAGTTGCGGCGTTTAAATACCATTTCGGTATCACAAGGTGTAGCTCGTTGCCGACAGGCGTAGTCTGTGTGAGTAGTGTTCTCCTGGCTCTCGCGCTACTCTCAGGGGGCGGGGTCTGTGTGAGTAGTGTTCTTCTGGCACTCGCGCTACTCACAGAGGCGTGTCTTTCTGTGGGAACAGACAGAGAAGAAAGATGCAAGTGCTCATGCCCTAATCAGTAATGCCGATATTACTGTGGTAAATTAAACAGTATATGAAAGTGTTTCGGGGTCCAGATGCAGTCAGTATTAAAATGCCACATGGGAATTCTGAGGCGCACCGTGATGGATGAGCATAGGACAAAATAAAATGCTTGTGTCTCACGATGATGGGTTCCACTTCAAAGGCCAATGTCAGAAACACAATAGGAATCAAATGAATCACTAGCCCATGTCTTTGTAAATGGGGGGGGGGGGTCGGCTCGAAAAACCCCTAATGGGTCCAGGTGATGCTCACGTATGTCGCCATGAACCCTTGGTCATGTTGACAGCCTAGATGGGAGGTCTAGGTATGCGGAAATGTGTGTACTAGTCAGAGAAGATATGGTTCACTTCGAGAGTCAAGACCCACGGGAGCACCGGAGTACTCGTGTTACCTCACCCAGGGAAACCCGGTGCATAGGTGCCTTTTGGTGTCGGGTTTTGTCGATGCTTTCAATGGAGATCTGCACAGAAGTGCTGCAGGCAATCAGAGGAAGAGTGTCCGGGTGGATCCAAGGGTGGATCAAAGATGTGAAGAACCTTAAAGCAGAGGGGAAAGAGTCTGGGTCACTAGCCAGTGACCAAGAAGGTACCAGGAAAGAACCAGGCGATGTCGCGAGGATCGCAGGTGAACAGGTGAAGCTTGTCTCTGCAGCCACGAGGACCAGAAGGTGTCGACGACAACAGGAGCTGGATTCGAGCTGTCCCACAAAGGGTCTAGTTGACTGCGGTGTCGGTATCCAGATTGGACCCAACAAGCCTTGGCAAACGCAACCCACGCAGGAAGTGAAGATTGGCTTCGGTGCAGACCAGCAAGGTCTGAGGAGCTTCTCCTTTGCAGGAAAGCTGGAGCAACCAGGAAAGCAGTTTGGTTTCAAAGGTATGTCTCCAGGGTTCTCACTAGCCAACGGGCTAGCAACCGGGAAGACGTATTGAGCTAAAATGCAAGAGCAGACCCCACGTGGCACTCGTGGAGTGTGGAGGGCTGAGCTTCGGTGCAAATGGTGCTCGGGTCTTGGGCTTCTCGTACCCCAATGCACAACTTTGAGTTACCTCAGGAGTCAATGCAGTTAGCAAAATGCAGGATGTCCAGAGTGTCCGGTCCCACGTCTCTCATGTCTGCCACGGGTCTCAGCTTTGCTGTGGATGTGGGTCGGAGTCAGAGAAGTCTGGAAGTCCAGTTCCTGTGTCACTGAGTCTTCGGGTTCCGGCGGGAGCATCAACAAAGCAGAGCAGCAAGTTACTGGTGGTGCCTGTTTGCACAGGGTGGTCACTCCTTGACCACAAGGGAGATGTCTTCCGTCTTCTAGTCAGAATAGAATGTCGAAGGTCCAAGAGTTCTGTATCAAAGTTTTGTTCCAGGATAATCTAAAGTCCTGGGGACACAGCTCCTATACTTATACTAAGCTAAGGGGCTGGATTACCTGCTAGGTCCCTCCTATGGGTGGACCGGGGAAGAGGGTGGTTACACCCCTTTCCCTTTGTCCAGTTTCGCACCAGAGCGGGGCTGGAGTGCATCAGCAGCTGGTTTGAAGCGGGCTATGCATGGAGCACCTTGTGTGCCCCAGGCAGTGTCTCAAAAAGCATCTGCTGATGCAGCCCTCCCTGTCCCAATACACATCAGCCTGTCTGGGGAGGTGTTGGCACCTCCCTGGACAGGAAACCTAGTGTCCAGGCCTCCCCTGCCGGAGTTTCGTCCAGCAGCAGGAGGTCAGACTTGTGCCTGTGGCAGCAGCATCCATTTTGTGATGCTGGGGCTCTGTTTATCTTTAACCGGGTAAAGCAGTAACTACATGTCCTCTCCCTCTAGAAGGGTGGAATGCTACCCCCGCCACCAGAACTGGTGGGGGGATGGGGTAGTATTCCAAAATGTTTGACACCTCACACGACATGTTTTGATAAAGCCAAACCAAAGTTAGCATTAACCGCGAGGATTATAATGCACTTAAGAGTATATGGTATGGCTATATCATAGAACAGCTATAAGGAGATGGTTCCGGAAGCTACAGAGGGGCTCAGCTCATGCTAAGGCACCCTCTCACATAACACCAAGCACTCTGCCTCCAGGATTATCGAGGCCTACCATTAGAGTGACTTAGAGGTGCATATGTGTCTATATATATATATATATATGGGTAGATATAGGTATACTATATCTAAGTAAGGGGTGATTACACCACCTTACCCAAAATGAGTGATCCGCCTGTGGTGTCAGTTTGGATAGCCAGCCAGGGGTGGCATAATACATGCTGCAGCCCCTGGTAGGCCTTGGATGCACCTATGCCCTGGGTACCTATGGCACACTATACAGGGGCTCACAAAGGTGACCCAATACCCAATCAGGTATGTACCTAAAGTACATGGTATCAATTTAGAGAGAGAACAGCTGGGTTGTGGGTCTGATTAGCAGGCCCACAGCCACACTAAAGTTGAAAAATCTGAAAATCACAGCAAAAAGTGGGGGTGACCATAGGAAGCAGGCCCTACTCTCCTACACACACTTTATAACAATGCTGCAAATGGTATTGCGCATTCCAGATTAAACTTATTTCGGGTAAACTGGCATATCCAAATAGTACAAGTCACAATGTGTTTCAGGGAGCTTTAGCCCCTACTGAAATCTCGAGCTGTACACAGATTTATGAGAAGTGACTAGAGGAAGGGTCTTTTGTCTGGAGTGATACACGAGAATAAAGATATGGAACTCCTATTAATGTGAGGTTATAAGATAGCGTGGTATTGTGGTAAACCTGCGTCAGGGAGTGTGCTAGTGTAAGTAGCTGTGGGGAAACTCAGTGAATAACCAATTTCCTCACAAGTAAAAAGTATCAGAAGCCTCAAGAACATGGGATGTGTCTGAAATCAGGAAAATTAGAATCAACACAAACCAGAATGTTTCCCCAAGCGAGGAAACACAATCACAGAGAGGATAGGGGCCCCAAAACCAAAAGAGCAGCTAAGTTTATTTTCAGCAAAGAAATCCCAGAAGTTAAGGGTTCAGACACAAATCCAATGACAGTGCTGTGCCTCCCCACGTTGATATAATTCCCCATAATTTTGGATTAGGAGTCTGCCCTTTATCTGCATTAACATCTCCAGAATAGGTGAAGTTTTCAGTTTGTCCTCTGCACCAGGATTTCTTTAGCGCAAATTGTTCAACTGCGCAGGAACAGCTCTAAAAACAGCTTTTTTAATGGTCGCCATACATAGAATAAGGTAATACGAAGCTAAGCATAGTCAGACATTACAGTGAGGAGTGGTTGAATAATTAAAATGCCCTGCCAAATCCTGCAGTTTTGTTCAGTAGCACCAGTCGTCAGTGCAGTCCAAGGTAGACCCGAGGTTGCTTTCCTGATGATCATTTCCAAGGGTCGCAGACGTGTAGGAGAAGGGAAGGGTAGCAAAAATAAGAGGAAAGGAAAACATTATATTTACCACATCACAATGGCTAATTTAAAGTGCATTCACTGTAATTTTCAGCATACAAAATTAAGTCAATGTATTATATTGCACTGCAACTTTTTTGGACACATTTATTGACTCTCTCACTTGGATGGAGCCGCCGGAGCAGCACATTCAGGTAGATTTAATCGGCACAGGCACTGCCCTCGCAGGAGTAAGAAATCAACAGCACCGGGGTCTGGTTCGGAGGAGCGCATATATGCCCGTTCTACACAGCTGCCATCTTGCCTGTTCCCTGGTCCGCCAACAGTCTATGGTTGGCCAGATCTTAATGACTTTCATTCAGGCATTTGCATTGAACATGTGTTTGCCACTGCTTATGTGGGTACTGCTTTATGGTCTATTTAGAGCATGTGTATCTACAACCACACATGCTACAGAGGAAAATGTCACCCTGAAAGCCTCTGTAGATTCACATGGGATCTTTCCTAACATGTGGAAAATGGCCAGTTCAATGCATATGTTGCAGAACCTGTCCCAGAGAATGCCAACCTTCAGGTGCACTTGTATTGGCATGGAAAGCTACATCAGTGGCCAGAGTTGGCAAATTGTGTACTGGCTGTTTGGCGTTGCCAGTCAAGTGCCAATATCGACAGGGCCTTTTCACAAATAAAAGTTTACATGGGAAGGAAAGAGAGAGCACGAATGACCAAAGACTCACTGAAGAAATATTGTATGGTGTACTACAGTAAGTTTGTCTTGTAAAAATGTATTTGGACCTCATATACACTGTACATACACTGTCTATATATCATACCTCAATGAAGAAAGCAAGCAATAATAAAAGCAAAGCGTTCCATAAACACCGAGTCAAGTCAAATAACTTTATTCGGTTAGTTAAAAAACAACCATAAAAGTATTACAAGCGAGACATATATTAACACATGATTAAAAAAAAGTTTGAGAAATGACTTGATTATGTTTAACATCTTTAGTTATAAGAATAAAAAACAAATTTTTACGGGCAAGGCATACACTCTAAAATTGATTGAACATTCATAAAAAAGATAAGAGTGATTTAGCTAAAAATGTATCAATTACAAGAGCAGTTAGCCCTCCATGCTTTTTCTAAATTTGAGTGCCACTTTTAAAAAACTACAGACAAATAAAGTACAGTCATAGTCATAAAGTCATAGTCATAAAATTTGTATAGCGCACTACATACCCAGAGGGTTTCAAGGCGCTTAGGAAGGGGAGGAGGATTATTTGTCAAATATCCACGTTTTAAGCTGCTTTCTGAACGCTAGGTGGTTCTGGGTGAGGCGAAGGTAAGCGGGGAGTGAGTTCCATGTTTTAGCAGCCAGGTATGAAAAGGATCTGCCTCCCATGGTGGTCTTGTTGATGCGAGGTACAGTGGCGAAGGCTTGGCTGGAAGAGCGTAGTTGTCGGGAGGGGGTGTAGAAGGACAGTCGAGAGTTGAGGCAATCTGGTCCGATGTCGTAGAGTGATTTGTGTGCGTGGGTAAGCAGTCGGAAAGTGATCCTCTTATTGACGGGTAGCCAGTGGAGGTCTTTAAGGTGACCGGAGATGTGTTCGTTGCGTGGGATGTCTAATATGAGCCTGGCTGAGGCGTTTTGGATTCGTTGGAGTTTCTTCTGGAGTTTAGCGGTGGTACCTGCGTAGAGGGTGTTTCCGTAGTCCAATCGGCTCGTGACCAGAGCGTGGGTGACTGTTTTCCTTGTTTCGGAGGGGATCCAGCGAAATGTTTTTCTGAGCATGCGAAGAATGTTGAAGCAGGAAGAGGATACGGCGTTGACTTGTCTGTTCATTGAGAGTGAAGAGTCCAGGATGACGCCAAGGTTCCGTGCGTGGTCTGTCGGAATGGGTGCTTTTCCGAGGGCTTCCGGCCACCAGGAGTCGTCCCAAGCAGAGGGGGATGTGCCTAAGATGAGGACTTCTGTTTTATCTGAGTTCAGTTTCAGACGGCTTTGTTTCATCCATTCAGCGACTTCTTTCATTCCTTCGTGTAGGTTAGTTTTGGCGGTGCTAGGGTCCTTGGTGAGAGAAAGGATCAGTTGAGTGTCGTCCGCGTAAGAGATGATGTTGAGGTTGTGTTGGCGGGCGATGGCCGCGAGGGGGCTCATGTATACGTTGAAGAGGGTGGGGCTGAGTGATGATCCTTGAGGCACGCCGCAGATGACTTCAGAGGCCTCGGACTTGAATGGAGGAAGGCGGACTCTCTGGGTTCTTCCGGTGAGGAATGAGGTGATCCATTCAAGTGCTTTTCCTTGGATTCCGATGTTATTGAGGCGTTGTAGAAGGGTGCTGTGGCAGACTGTGTCGAATGCTGCAGAGAGGTCGAGGAGGATGAGGGCGACTGTGTCTCCATTGTCCAGTAGAGTTCGAATGTCGTCTGTTGCTGCGATGAGGGCGGTTTCAGTGCTGTGTTTAGCTCGGAAGCCAGATTGTGAGGGGTCGAGTGATTTGTTGGCTTCGAGGAAGGCGGCGAGCTGGTTGTTGACGGCTTTCTCGATGACTTTGGCCGGGAATGTGAGAAGCGAGATGGGGCGGTAATTTTTGAGTTCGGTGGGGTCCGCTGTGGGTTTTTTCAGAAGGGCGGTGAGTTCAGCGTGTTTCCAGTCTTCTGGGAAGGTCGCGGATATCAAGGAGCAGTTGATGACGTCTCGGAGGTGCGGTGCTATGACGGAGTCTGCTTTGTTGAAGATGTGGTGAGGGCATGGGTCTGTGGGGGATCCAGAGTGAATGGAATTCATCAGGCGGATGGTTTCCTCGGTGGAGATTGGGTTCCAGGCGTTAAGGGTGTTTACGGGGGGAAGATGGTCAACAGATGTTGGGGTGGGTTGGTTTCCGGGTTGGTTGTCAAAGCTGTTGTGGATGTCTGCGATCTTGTTGTGGAAGAAGGAGGCTAGGGAGTCGCAGAGGGTTTGAGAGGGGGTGATGTCGTTGGAGTTGGCCGATGGGTTGGAAAATTCCTTGACGATGTTGAAAAGTTCCTTGCTGTTGTGGGCGTTGTTGTCAAGTCGATCCTTGAATGCTGTTTTCTTGGCTTTTCGGATCAGTTGGTGGTGAGTGCGGGTGGCGCTTTTGAAGGCGTCCTTGGTGCTGGTGGATGGGTCTTTTTTCCAGGCTTTTTCAAGGGAGCGGCAGAGTTTCTTGGATTTCTTAAGATCATCGTTGAACCATGAGGCCTTCTTGCTGCCAGGTTTGCTTTGACGTTTTTTCAGTGGTGCTAAGGTGTCAGCGGTGTTGGATAGCCATAGGGTGAGGTTGGCTGCGGCTTCGTTGGCGTTAGAAGAGAGGGCTGGGGAGTTTCGAAGGAGCGATGCGGAGATTTGGTCCGTGGTGATTTTCTTCCAGTTTCTTTGCAGGGTAGGTTGGGGGTGGTTGATGGGTTTCGGCTTGTTGTAGGTGAAGTGAACGCAGCTGTGGTCCGTCCATAGGAGGTCCGTAGTGTGGCTGAAGGAGACATGATTGCTGGAAGTGAAGATGGGGTCGAGTGTGTGACCTGCGATGTGGGTTGGGGAAGTGACTAGTTGTTTAAGTCCAAGGTTGGCGAGGTTGTCCACGAGGGTGGCGGTGTTGTGGTCGTTTATCTTTTCAAGATGAAAGTTGAAGTCTCCTAGAAGAATATAGTCTTTGGAGGGGAGCGCGTGTGGAGAGATGAAGTCCGTGATGTCTTCACTGAATTTTGCGCGGGGTCCTGGTGGTCTGTAGAGGAGAGTGCCTCTGAGAGTGGTTTTGGGGTCGATGTGGATCTGGAAGTGAAGGTGTTCGGAGTTGGCGAGGTTGGTGTCAGAGCTGGTTGAGATGCGGATAGATTTCTTATGGACGATAGCGATTCCTCCTCCTGTGTGGCTGGTACGGTCTTTGTGAGTGATCTTATAGTCTTCAGGGATGGCAATGGTGATGTCTGGTGCGGAGGAAGCGTTCATCCATGTTTCCGTTAGGAAGGCGACGTCTGGAGAGAAGGTGTCTAGAAGGTTCCATAGGTCAATGGCGTGTCTGTGGACCGAGCGGGTGTTGAGAAGGATGCATTGTAGGTGGTTGGGGTTGGGAATCTGTGGTGTAGTCGTATCGGAGATGTTGTCGGTGCCGCTGAATTTGCAGGAGTAGCAGGAGAAAGGTCCATGGGTGTGTCCAGGAGCGGCTTGGACGCAGTTGGGGGCGCGACCGGGGTTAAGGGCTAGGAGGGAGGCGGCATCATAGGTAACGCGGGGGGGCTGGGCTGCGCGAGGGGCAGGGGGTCTGGCGCTGGGCGCGGTCCAGGCGCGGACGGGCGTAGACGAGCTTACCTTTGGCGCGCCTTCGGCGTGGCCGAAGCGCGTGGACGCTGCGCGTGGGGGCATTGGCCATAAATGGATGGTGGAGGGGGCGGAGCGTGGGAGGGGCAGCAGCTGGGAGGCGGTAGCAGGGAGGAGGGGCGGGCCAGGGGACACACAACAAGATGGAGGGTCACAGGGCACCGGGGGCTAAAGGCTAAATTTATTAAACCAACACAGCGCGAGGCTGAAATAAATAAATGAACACACCGCAAGGCGGAATTAATTAAATAAATGCAGCGCGAGGCGGAATGAAAATAAATAAACACACCGCAAGGCGGAATTAATTAAATAAATGCAGCGCGAGGCGGAATGAAAATAAATAAACACACCGCAAGGCGGAATTAATTAAATAAATGCAGCGCGAGGCGGAATGAAAATAAATAAACACACCGCAAGGCGGAATTGATTAAATAAATGCAGTTACAGTTCTGTAGTCTCGGCCAGATCGTCAACAGGAGCTGGGATCAGGGAGCATGGGGGGAGCGACCGTGCTGGAGGAGGTCCAGGTGATCACAGCACGTCAGAGGAGGTAGGGAGCACTCTGTTCGTGGGTGGGAGGGGCAGCAGCTGGGAGGCGGTAGCAGGGAGGAGGGGCGGGCCAGGGAACACACAACAAGATGGAGGGTCACAGGGCACCGGGGGCTAAAGGCTAAATTTATTAAACCAACACAGCGCGAGTCTGAAATAAATAAATGAACACACCGCAAGGCGGAATTAATTAAATAAATGCAGCGCGAGGCGGAATGAAAATAAATAAACACACCGCAAGGCGGAATTAATTAAATAAATGCAGCGCGAGGCGGAATGAAAATAAATAAACACACCGCAAGGCGGAATTAATTAAATAAATGCAGCGCGAGGCGGAATGAAAATAAATAAACACACCGCAAGGCGGAATTGATTAAATAAATGCAGTTACAGTTCTGTAGTCTCGGCCAGATCGTCAACAGGAGCTGGGATCAGGGAGCATGGGGGGAGCGACCGTGCTGGAGGAGGTCCAGGTGATCACCCTAACATCTCTCTACATAGCCCTCTGCGGCTCACATAGTCCCACCCTAACATCTGCAAATAATAGAGTGCTGGTCTGTATTGGGTGAAATGCAATTTTTTAAGACAGGGTTTTAGAAAGAGCCTACGTGGAATATCATAGAATGAACAAAAGATAAAAAAGTGTGGCAGGTCTTGCGGAGACTTTTCGTCGCAGCCGCAAGCCGGCAACACTTGACCACGGTGAGCTCCCTTTGGCACGGCCAGCAGTAAGTGAAATAAGTCCAGCCTGAATCTTGTCAGAAGGAAGCGATCGTAACCTGTCATTGGCCATGACAGGTACGGTTCCATGAACATGGTTGTTTTTAATATCACATGTTTACGAACGCTTCCTTTCGTTATTTGTCCCGCCTCCCTGTCCAGATAGCGTAAAGTAATAAAGGCCTTCTTCACAGACATGACATCCTGTTTCATGATGGAATTTGGGTTTAGAAAAAGTTCGGGGCGCCCAATTTCCCTAAAACAGTTATTTAGATATCTTAGCCAGGGGACCTTAAATCTGTTTTCCCATGTTAGTGCTTCCCTCAGTATTAGCTGGGTAAGAGGGACATCACTATTTGTCCAACATTGTAGCCAGCATACTAGGGGTTTTACTGCTATTTTGTCACATAGGAAAGGTACTCCTAGCTCCTCGTGTACGGGGAAGTTTGCTGTTCCAACAGGGACCCTTAGTATTTTTAATAAAGTTATTTTCTGCTATCTCAAGTGCCCCTAGTGGGACATGTCCCCATAACTCACTGCCATAGGACGCTATGGCAACACTCTTGGCCTGGTAGAGTTGGAGTAATGCTGCTACTGGGCTATTGCCCATTTTTCTTGCAAAATTAAGTATAGCAGCATTTGCCCTAATTACCTCTCCCCTTTTTTTTTGGACTACAGGTCCCCAATTCATTTGGCGAATAGGACCCCTAGGTAGGAGAAAGTTTTGGTAATAGGGATTTTTACCCCGTTTACATTTGGACAGGTCGGTTTTTTACTGCCTTGGCCAACCTTCATTACGAAGGATTTAGAGTTATTTATACTCAGATCACGAGATTTCATAAATATAAAAAAGGTGTTCAGTAGTGTTTGAAGACCATTTGCAGTTCTAGACAAGAGGACTGCGTCATCCGCATAAAGCAGGACTGGCAGTCCCTTGCGGCCAATATAGGGATAGTCTGCTCTTGTGCTTAAAAGTTGCTCTTCCAGGTTGTTTATGTATAGATTAAAAAGGAACGGGGCTAAAATGCACCCTTGACGGACACCCCGGTGCACACTGAATTCTTCTGTCACATTTAAATCCTGTGTGAACCGGACATTTGCCCTTGTATCAGAGTGCATGTCTGCCAGTAAGTTAATTCAATTCTGCTCCACGCCCATTTTCGCCATGGCAGTCCAGAGCCCTCTGCGGCTCACACAATCGAATGCCGACAAGAGGTCCATGAACGCCATGTGAATTGTACCTTGTCGGGCCTTAGTGTATTTCCCTATAATTAGGTACAAATTCAAACACTGGGTTACGGTGGAGTGACCAGGTCTGAATCCGTATTGAATGGGGGATATTACTTTATTTTCGTCAGCCCATGTGACCAGTCTATTTAAAATTACGCCCCCGCTACTTTAACAATAGAGTTAATTAGGGATATTGGGCTGTAGCAAAGGGGGCTATTGCGGTCTTCTTTCTTGAACACGGGTACGATAGTGGATACCCCCCAAGACTTGGGGCAACCAGAAACCACGGCCGCATTAATTACTGAGGTAAGGACTGGTGCCCATAGTGAACTGCAGGATTTAAAGAGGTCCGGTGGGAGATTATCCGGTCCCGGAGCCTTATTACTGGTGAGCCCTTCGATTCCCTTTTCGACCTCATTTATTGTGAAGAGCAGTGGTTTTTCCTTTGATACAATATAAGTGTATTCTGCCTGTAACTCATTACTTTTAAAAATAGAAGTGAAGTAATTAACCCACTCTTCTTCTGGGATATTTGTGCCCATTGAGAAGTCAGTTGGGTTATCAAAAAGAGGTTTATTTATAATGTCCCAAAATTATGCGCTATTTCCTAATATTTCGGGATCTAGTAGAGACTCCCATACATTTTTTTTTACCTCTTTTTTACGGGTTGCGAGGGCCTTTTTATACCTTGCACGCGCAGCTTTTATTAGTGCCTGGTCTCTAGGTTTGGTTTTCAGTGCCACCTTAAGCTCACGGCTAACCTTGGAGCAATCTTTATCAAACCATTTCGGTTTGTTATTTAAAGTCCCTCTGGTTGTCACCGTTAGTAATGAACCTACTTTTATTGCAACTCCCTCAAAGGATGCAAAAATTTGTTGTGGTGTTGATACAGGTGATGTACATAATAAAAATTCAGAACTACAGATGTTATTAATAGATTTATACAGGTTTTCATGGTTCACCATTGACCATTTTAGGCGACACTTCCCATTTGTATGTTTTGTGGACCCACAATCCACTCGTGGCTTTCGCTGTTCAAAAATTCCCCCACCCATTGTAATACATATAGGATTATGTTCACTATAAATACTCATTTGTATTTGGAAATTC
Organism: Lissotriton helveticus; assembly: GCF_964261635.1. NCBI lineage: Eukaryota > Metazoa > Chordata > Amphibia > Caudata > Salamandridae > Lissotriton > Lissotriton helveticus. The sequence goes on from NC_136063.1 coordinate 1,067,493,011, forward strand.
AAGACAGTATTAGCAAGGTCGGCAGATAGTAAAATATGGTCTATGTATGATCCAGTAATGTGACCTTTAAACGTGGGAATAGAAAAAAGAGTTTGGTCCTCCACTGTTGACATTGCAGAGATTAAGTTGTTTTCATTCATTAAGTGAATTCAAAACTGTTCCACGCCGCGAGTGGTCAAAGTGGAAACCTTCCAGGTCATTACATCCTAAATGGTTAATGACAGTCTTTCCAGGGTTTCCACATGGATGGGTATTGAAGTCACCAACTAGTAGCAACCGGCGGGACAATCTCTCAGCATTTTCTCTCAAGAAGTCACATAAAGATTGGATATTACAATCACCCAAGTAATTAGTTGCATTGTAAAAGTTTATCAAAGCATAAGTAGTGTTGCCCCTCTTCAACTCCAGAACCTGGATATTTCGATTACCAGAGTGAAACTCAGATTTGGAACATAAATTGCCAGGCCCCCTTTTGCTCTGCCACTAGGTGAGGGTTCTGCCGAGATAAAAAAGCTCTGGTAGCCCTCAATGTGTACATCTTTCCCTACCAGCCATGTTTCCTGTAGGCAAATTATTGCATAATGTTTAACTAGGGACAACCAGCCGTCGTCATTGGACTTGTTGTAAAGCCCTGCAATATTCCACGATATCAGACTTTTATTACAAAGTAATGGTGGGTAGGAAGTTTCAGTATTTATATCTTTGTTAAATTTTACAGGTGGAATAGCTTGTATTTCACTTGATTGACTGTCCACCTGTCCTACCACAGGATTATGTGTTATGTCATTAGTTAAAGAATTATGTATGTCTGGTGGATTGGTAGAGCAATTTCTCTGGGCTGGCAGGGTAAGTAAATCATGAGTAAATCCGTTTGTCACGGTTGAATAATTCTCATATCCTGGTTCTACACCCTGATGTCTTTTGCTGACTCCGCTACTAAACGGTACTTTCTATCCTCGCTGCAGTGGGGTTTGGCTGCAGCATATTGGATTACTCCTCCAGGGACGTTTATTTTTGTAAACTCACACAATCATATGTGAGCACTGGATTACACCCTCGACAATCTTACTCTCCACTATTGGAAATTTTTTAGCTAAGACAACGAATATTCTGTCGTCTTGTTTGAGCATACTTGGTTACAACATTTGCGTGAGGGAGTCCTGCGTTTCGTACATGCAGAACTTCTCAAGTGCTTTATTATAGCACACAGACCAGGATGCTTTGATTCCATATTCTTCTATACGTTGGACTGTTACTTGACGTTCCGGATTTTTTTGTATATGGTTCCACATTTTAAATTGACATGTCTGGACAAACCCCAGTGTGACACATGACGTTATTCTTCGTCTTTTCTAGCCTTGAAAAAGTCTTTAGTGCTTACTTCTAGCACTGATGAAACACGTGTCGGCTGTTTTTTGGTCAAGCATACCTCAATGGAATTTTGAATAAAGAACATGAGAAACTGAACTTTTTTGTCCATTTATGATGTCCAACCGTCACTGTTATTGGATAATCTTTTGTTTATCAAGAAATGATCAGGAGGCTTAATAGTTTGCCCTTATATACTTGGATGTTAGGAATGTGCTAGATTGGACCCTGATGCTTCACCCTGATGTCTATATTTGCCAAGGCTAGGGGGAAGGGGTGTATCAGGTAGTCATTCTACCCCATCCAATCCTCCCTGTCCGTAAAGGGCGTTGAACCTGTTTGAAGTGGGGATATTATACTGATTGTTAAAGTGGGTGGGATATTGGTGTTCGTATTGATATGTCAATTGGGGCCTTTCCCACCTATCTAAGCTGTATCCCCACCTGTTGTCCAGCGCAGCTATGCCCCAGCCATTTGGTATATCATTCCCGATTGATCTTGAGGGGGCATGATTTATCTTAGGGTAAATCATGCTGCGTTGTTTTTTGCCAAAAAATTCTAAAGTAAGAGGGACAATGGTACCTTTCCTGCGCTGAGGGGGAAATATGTTTAGTAGGATGTTTGGCAATGTATCTGCGACTGTAAAATTAAGAATTACGCAATCACCAGTAAACTTTTTCGGGTTTTGTCCTATCCAAGGTACCATTCTCGCTGACTTGACCTCCCCTGCTAGCTGCTGTTTCCCTTGGGGGGCCATCTGCATGTTGCCAGACAGCCAGTGGAGGGCCTTACTTGTCAGTGATGTGGGAGTTTCTATCTGGCCAGTAGCCAGAGATGGAACATTTGCAAGTACCAAAACTAGCGGTGCGGCTTCTTCAAGAAAATGTAGGGGGTCATTTTCATTATTTCTTGGTATTTCAGCTGAAACTGGAGGAGGGTCTTCACTTATTTATTTATAATTTTTTTTTTATAGAGCGCGAACAAAGGCCCTTAGGCGTCTTGGCGCTGACTTATCTGCTGCATTTAACCAATGAGAGGAGGATAAGGTCTACTGATTAAAAAGCCAGGTCTGGAGCTGTTTGCGAAAGGACCAAAGTGAGTGGCTTAATTTAATCGAGGGAGGTAAAGTGTTCCAGAGCTTAGGGGCTGAGACAAAGAATCTTCTGTCTCCCGATAAGACTGATTTACTGCGTGGAACCACGAGATTATTGGAGCTGGAGGAACGTAGAGCTCTGGGAGGGCGATAAGGAGTCAGGTTTTGGGTAAAGAAAGCAGGTCCCATGTTATGCATGGCCTTGAACACGATGCAGAGAGCCTTGAATTTTATCCTGTTCCTTATCGGCAACCAGTGTAATTCTCTGATGGTTGCGGAGGCAGAAAAGTATTTGGGGATTCTACCCAGGTGCCGCGCTGCTGAATTTTGGATTATTTGCATTTTATTCAGAACTCCTTCTTGTGCATTTAAGAACAGAGCGTTGCAGTAATCCAAAGTTGACAGCACCAGGGAGGTGACCAGTGTTTTGCCTGCTGAGTCGGGAAGGAAAGGGAGGATTTTTTTGATTAACTTCAGTTTATAAAAAGCGGCAGAAGTGATCTGGTTAGCATGGGAGAGAAAAGTGAGACGGTCGTCGAAAATAATTCCGAGATTCCTCACCTTGCCAACTGGGACAGGGGGAGGGCCTAGTGATACGGGCCACCAGCTTGAGGACCATTCCGGGGTCAGCTGACCAAAGATGACTACTTCCGTTTTATCGGAATTTAATTTTAGGCAATTGGAAGCCATCCAGCTCCCAATTGCCAACATGCCCTGGTTGAGATCATCGGCTTTTTTGTAGCCATCATTCTTAATGGCCAGGACCAGCTGAGTGTCGTCCGCATAAGAGGTAAGGCTCATCCCGTGTGCACGAATGGTATTGGCAAGGTCCGACACATAGATATTAAAAAGTGTCGGACTGAGGGATGAGCCTTGCGGGACTCCACATAGCAGAGACAGAGTGGAGGAATGGAAGGAGCCCATTGTAACCACCTGGGTCCTGTTGGCCAGAAAGGAAGCCAGCAGTTTCTTAGCATTGTGTTGGACACCAATGTTTTCGACACGGTCGATCAGGGTAACATGATCGACCGTGTCGAACGCTGCCAACAAATCAGGCAGTATTAAAACTGCGGTCCCCCCAGCATCACGGATAGATCTAATATCATCCGCAGCTTTAATGAGAGCCGTCTCTGTCCCATGGTATTGGCGAAAGCCAAACTGGGAATCATCGAGGAGATGATGTTCCTCTAAAAAGGCCGAATGTTGTGAATTCAACGCCTTTTCAGCTATTTTTGCCACTATTGGAAGATTGGCGATCGGACGATAGCTCTTTAGTTCTTCCATATCAAGTTGAGGTTTCTTTAGCAAGGGTTTGATAAGGGTTTGTTTTAGAATGGCTGGGTAGATGCCTGAAATGAACATCGAGTTGCAAATAGATGTGATAGCAGGAAGCACCACTTCAATGACGGGAAGTAATACTTTAAGAGGACATGGATCAAGGGCAGAGCCCGATTTTATGGTAGAGATAATGTCCGCGACCTGAGCACTGGAGATATCTTTAAACTGTGAGAGGGTGTGTCAATTCCTGAAGCTTATCGGCGGTTTAGAAGGAGGGCTAGGGTTGTTTGAAAATGCGGAGTAAATATCATTAACCTTGCTATAAAAGAAATTGGCCAGGGCGTCGCATATCGACTGGGAGGGAGGGGGGGTAACGTTGGAAGATTGACCGGCTAACTGCTTGGTTGTTTCGTACAAAGCCTTGTTGGAATTTTTGGCTGACTCAATTCTATCACTAAAGAACTTTTTCTTGGCCTCGCTGATCATTGATTTATATATGACCAGCGTTTCTTTATACTTGAGTTTGGCCTCAGCAGAATAGTCTTTCCGCCACTGCCTCTCTTTGTTCCTGCACTGTTGTTTCTGATTTCTTAGGGTCTCTGAGTACCAGGGGGCCGACGGAGCAGATCTATTACGAGATCGTTGTTTAAGAGGGGCCAGAAGGGTAGCTGCAGAGCCTACCCACTCATTAAATTGTGTGATGGCGATATTAGGATCATCTGATAGGGAGGGGGTAAAATTGGTCAGCAGAGTTTTCAAGCTAACAGCATCTATATCGTTCCATGCCGGGAAAGGTTGACGTGAAGTGGGATGTTGTTTAGGAGCACTGGAATCATAGGTCATTAATGATGCCAAAATGACGTGATGGTCTGACCAAGTGAGGGGAAGGATTCGGGAGACCTGTAGCTCCGCTAGATTAGAAAAGATGCCGTCTAGAATGTGGCCCCCCTCATGAGTGGGGGATTTAACCAACTGTGGGAGACCAAAAATGGCCATATCATCTAGAAGGGTGGCTGTATCCTTATCCTCAATTTTGTCCAAATGAAAGTTAAAATCGCCGAGGATAGTTAAGGAGCTGTCCAAGGTTAAAGATTCCAGTGTGGCCCTGAGATCTGAAATAAATCCAATCCTAGACCCTGGGGGTCTATATAATAGGATCCCTTTAAAATTATAGGATGGGGATAATTTGATGGAAAATTGCAAAGCCTCACAGGAGGATAAAGGGATTGGATTAATTCTGACAGTGAAAGCATCACGTAAGATGATGGCAATTCCACCACTCTTTTTGCGCTGTCTATCCAATCTATGGATAGAGAACCCTTTAGGGACTGCGATCACAAGATCTGGGTCGGACGAGCGGTCCATCCAGGTTTCAGTCAGGAAAAGTATGTCAAGTTTTTTATCCTCAATCAGATCGGCTATTTCCTGTCGGTGTTTACCGAGTGACCGGACATTGATAAGGGCCATCGGGTATAATTTATGGGATTTAAGGTTTGTGGTGAGGGATGGTTTAAACAAAAAGGAAATAGAGGATCCACAACAGGGACAAATGTGATCGAGATCTTGAGCGAGGAGCAGAGGATCAATTACTGAGCATGACTGATATAGAGGGGGACGCAATTGTCGAAGCATGCTCGACGTGTATGATCCACACACGATCTTAGCAGCAGACCCAAGGGGGATGGCCCTGGGCCCGGTCCAGGCGCGGACGGGCGCAGAGTTTAAATACATCTAGAAAAGTGGGAGGAGGGTGGGAGGGACGGAGATCTGCAGCGCGAGCCTTCCCCGGCCCAAGATGGCGGATCAAGTTGCTAGGGGAAGTGACCAGCGCCTAGCAACAGCGGCGCTGTGTCATGCAGTGGAAACGACCCTGGCGATGTAAATCTCGCTTCAAGGTGGGGGCTCCTGATAAAAACTCACAATTAAAATATGTACAGCTTTTTAAGAAATTGTTATTCGTAGTCAACAACAGGTCAAATTAGCGTTTTTTAAGAGCAGCGCGCAAGAGAGCGCAGAGTACCCCCGGCTTCCGCCTCAAGGGTTGAAATTAAGCAAATGTCACGAAATCGGCTGGGGAAGCCCTTAAGTACCTGGGAGGGCGGGAGGGACGGAGATCTGCAGCGCGAGCCTTCCCCGGCCCAAGATGGCGGATCAAGTTGCTAGGGGAAGTGACCAGCGCCTAGCAACAGCGGCGCTGTGTCATGCAGTGGAAACGACCCTGGCGATGTAAATCTCGCTTCAAGGTGGGGGATCCTGATAAAAACTCACAATTAAAATATGTACAGCTTTTTAAGAAATTGTTAGTCGTAGTCAACAACAGGTCAACTTAACAATAAGGGGTTATTATGTGTTTCTGGTATATCTCTGGATGACTCGGACTGTACTACAGTCGTACTTCCCTCTGTCCCAGTCGTATTAAGCTCTTTAGTGATGTTAGCTAAGTTGGTGACCATGGTTGACAAGTTTGTTAACTCGTCCGTTAGCGTTTTCTGGGTCGTACCCACTTTCTTCACATCAGTACAGAGCTTGTCAAGTCTGGCCACCACCGGTTTAATAAAAGCCTTGAGTTTGCTATCAATCATATCCGCTATCCTGCTTAGTAATTCATCATCAGCTATCTGTTTAGTGCTATCGTCCCCTTTTCCCGTGCTCTTGTCCCTGATTTTTGGAGGTGTTGCAACCCTCTTCCTCCCTCCTCGATTTATATACGTCTTTCTACATTTCCTAATCGCCCGTGCATTAGGCACTAGGGCTGGGGGATCTTCAACTGCGCTGTCTGCCTGTGTATCCAAGTGTATGGAGGAATCCTGTACGACATCATCGTCAGGCTGGGACTCGGTGTCGATGACATGGGCTGAGTCTTTATCAAACTCTGGGAGAACGCTATGGTTTTGGGACTCACTGTCATGTATTTCAGTGTCTGGGATTTGGTTTCCTACTTCCTTAGATATAATTTCAACCCATGGAGAGTTAGGTGGAGGGCTCATGGGGTGTAAAATAGGAGATTGACTTAAACCCAATGACTGTCTTCTGTCACTGTTGATCTTACTTACTACATGGACCATGTAGTTATCCATAGTGTTTTCTACAACAGTAATGTTCTTTTTCGGCATCCTGGATAAAAGTGTTAGAAGCACAGGTTTTTAGACAGGGCGGTTACGAACAAGTAATGCACCGGGAGTAAAAAGGGGGACTCTAAACAATAATGCGATGTACATAAGACAGGGTACAGATGGTCTTACTTTAGCCAGAAGACTTTTTACCAGTGCGGACAGTATAGCGTGCCCAGTCCAGTCTCTACCTGTCTCGGACTGTCTAAGACTGTCCGCCCTTTGTCCGGGCTTCGTCCGGCGTCCCGCACACGCGTCCCGCTGTGCGTCAGAGGTGTGTCTTTATAGGGGGAGGAGCAGGGGCGGGAAGAGACCCAGGTGCGCTCCGATGATCCTGCGCGGAACCCTGGGTCTCGCAGTCCCGACCCCTGTGTGGACAGCCTCACTTGATTTTGGTGGTGGTTTTCTCCTTTCCTCACGGCACAGTTTGCTGGCAAATCACGGCAGAGTCACGGTAGCGGTAATCAGCTGCGAGCGGCTCCCGCGGAGCGGGGGCCGCGAGCTGTTTTATCAGGCAGGCAATCAGGGAGGAGCAGGCAAGCAATCAGGGAGGAGCAGGGGCGGGAAGAGACCCAGGTGCGCTCCGATGATCCTGCGCGGAACCCTGGGTCTCGCAGTCCCGACCCCTGTGTGGACAGCCTCACTTGATTTTGGTGGTGGTTTTCTCCTTTCCTCACGGCACAGTTTGCTGGCAAATCACGGCAGAGTCACAGTAGCGGTAATCAGCTGCGAGCGGCTCCCGCGGAGCGGGGGCCGCGAGCTGTTTTATCAGGCAGGCAATCAGGGAGGAGCAGGCAAGCAATCAGGGAGGAGCAGGGGCGGGAAGAGACCCAGGTGCGCTCCGATGATCCTGCGTGGAACCCTGGGTCTCGCAGTCCCGACCCCTGTGTGGACAGCCTCACTTGATTTTGGTGGTGGTTTTCTCCTTTCCTCACGGCACAGTTTGCTGGCAAATCACGGCAGAGTCACGGTAGCGGTAATCAGCTGCGAGCGGCTCCCGCGGAGCGGGGGCCGCGAGCTGTTTTATCAGGCAGGAATTCAGGGAGGAGCAGGCAAGCAATCAGGGAGGAGCAGGGGCGGTAAGAGACCCAGGTGCGCTCCGATGATCCTGCGGGGAACCCTGGGTCTCGCAGTCCCGACCCCTGTGTGGACAGCCTCACTTGATTTTGGTGGTGGTTTTCTCCTTTCCTCACGGCACAGTTTGCTGGCAAATCACGGCAGAGTCACGGTAGCGGTAATCAGCTGCGAGCGGCACTCCATAAACACCGGTAAAACACTGTTTCAGTTGTTTTTTATGGCGCGAAAATGAGTAACCACTGAAAAGCACTGTTTTTTGAGGTATTGAAATCACTGGAAAACACTGAAAAAACACCACCAGAATTTACTGAAAATAGAAACTGAAAACAGGAAAGCCTATACATAGTCCACAATATCCTGTTTAGGGGGTTTGAGAGGAAACTCCCGTCCCTCCTTCACCAAACACAATGGACCCCTAACTGGATGTCCAAACAGAAGTTCAAATGGGCTGTAACCAACCCCCTTCTGTGGAACCTCTCTGTAGGCAAATAGAAGGCAGGGCAAAAGTATGTTCCATCAGTGCCTAAGCTTTTCTGTGAGACCTTTAATCATACCCTTGAGGGGTTTGTTGAATCTCTCAACTAAACCATTGCATTGTGGGTGTTAAGGGGTTGTCAATTTATAATTTACTCCACACTCCTTCCACATAGCTGTCAAGTAACTAGACATGAAGCTTGCATCTCTGTCTGATACTACCTCCGTAGGAAAACCCACCATGTTAAAGATTCCCAGGAGGGCCCTTGCAACCACAGGAGCTGTGGTGTTCTGAAGTGGGATTGCCTCTGGATACTTAGTGGCATGGTCCACCACCACTAGTATAAATCTGTGCCCAGATGCAGTTTGGGGATCCATGGGACCAACAATGTCAATCCCTACCCATTCAAAGGGAACCCCCACCATAGGTAGTGGTATCAGGGGGGCCTTTGTTGTACCACCTGCCTTACCACTGGCTTGACAGGTGACACAGGAGCGACACAACTCCTTGGTGTCTTCAGACATGTTAGGCCAATGAAAGTAAGGGACAATTCTGTTCCAAGTCTTGTTTTGGCCTTGGTGACCTGCTAAAGGGATATCATGTGCTAGTGTCAATAGGAAGCCCCTAAACTTCAGCGGTATTACCAACCTCCTGGCTGCACCAGGATTGGGGTCTCTACTCTATGAGTAAAGGAGTTCATCATCCCAGTAGATCCTGTGGGACCCACTAGCACTCCCAGCAGCCCCAGCAACAGCTTGTTGTCTGAGGGGTTTAAGAGAAGGGCAGCTCAGCTGCTCCCAGCTCAGATCTGCCCTGGAAGGGCCCCCTGTCCCCAAGAACTCAACTTGTTCAGGCTCAGGCTCCTCTGGGACCGTTCCTTCTTCAGGACTAAAACCATCTCCCTCAAGCGACTGATCTGTACTTTGAGTCAGGGGGGATGACACTGCCTTACCCCTACTGCTCCTTTTCTTGGAAGGCACCTGGTCCATTCTTCCAGGATCCAGGGCCTGTTCAGTGGATCACATATTTGCCTGTGACCTAGTCATAGCAAACACATCTGCAGGGATGCCCAGCATTTCTGCATGAGTCCTGAGCTCCACTTCAGCCCAAGCTGAAGTTTCTAAATCATTGCCAAACAAGCATTCAACAGGGAGGCCTGCACTTACCCCAACCTTCTTAGGGCCAGTTACCCCTCCCCAGGTGAAATTAATAACTGCCAAGGATTGGTCCTGACACTGCTAGCATTGGCCACTTGGTACATCTCCCCAAGTATGATCTGCTCAGGAGCCACAAGATCTTTTGTCACCATGGTGACACTTGCTCCTGTGTCCCTGAATGCTAAAGCCACTTTTCCATTTATCAAAGGCTGCTGTCTATATTTGCCCAGATTACTGGTTCTGACAAAGGAGGACATATCCATGCCTCCATCACAGATCAGTACAGCCTGAGTTGGAACTCTGACTAGGCCAGTCCATCTCAGAACCCAGGGTTAACCCTACTACACCCTTATTCTGAGTACCACCACTTGGAGCTGAACTAGGGGGAACAGTTGCCTTAGGGGCAATGGTGGCTGGAGTTGAGGAATTGGACTTCGTAAAACCACTAGTTCAATGGGTTTTCTGTTTACAGATTTTACACTATGGTTTCTTTTGGCCTTTCCTTTGTTAGTTTGAGACTCCCAACCAGATGCAGATTGCTGGGGCCCTTGAGAAGACTTCTGGTCTTTACCCTTGTCCCCACCCTTATCAGAGTTCTTAGAACCGTGCTTCTTGGAATCACCTTGGTTCTGAACCTTCTGCCTCACCCTGCCAAGTAACTAGCCCTCCAGAGCCTTAGTAGCACAATCTGCACATTCAACCCAGGCTTGAGTCTGTGCCTTTTGGTTGTCTCTGAACTTAAACCTGTATTGCTCAGTGGTTAAGACAAACCCATCAATCAGGGCACTCTTCAAGACACTGTAGTTATCAGCATCCTCTTCTCTTACAGTTAGGAGCTTGTCTGTGCCTTTGTCTGCAAAGGAGAGCCACACAATTGCTGCCCACTGCTCCTGAGTGACCCTCTGTACTTTAAAGGCCCTCTCAAGTGCAGCTATCCATTTGTGGATGTCATCCCCACTCTGGTAGGGAGGGACAATCTCATTCAGGTTCCTATGGTCATGAGTATGTTCTCTACCTCTAGGGACACTGTAGCTGCCACCATGGGGCTCTAGCCCCTCTTTTCTAGAAGCTCTCGGGAGGAGCTCCAGATATTCCCTGTCTAAGGCTAGCTGCTCTCTCTTGATCCTAAGCTTAGCTTCTTCAAACTTGAGCAGTCTGCACTTTCTATCATAGGAGGTCTCTCTCCTGTAGGAGGCTGAGGACCTATGAGAGACAGATGTCCCTACAGATGTACCAGAATGATTCGACTCCTGAGAAGGAGAACTAGACCTTCTAGGTACACTGCTAACTCTCCCTGGAGGGCTGAATAGAAAAATACTGGGGTCTCCTCTTCATCCACAGGGAGAATTTGATTGTCCATGTTAGAATCATTCTGATCCTCCTGGCCAGCATCAAGGTCTAGGTCTTGGATGTTTTCACCTCCTTGCCTTTCCTCTTCTGCTGCCCCGCCCCTCCTACCTGTCTCATCAGAACCTGGGGTCTTTCTGAGGTCATCTGCAAGCAACAACTGTATGAGATGTTGTGTGGTTGGGCTTTTCCATGTCTTCAATTTCCTAGAGGAACACATTGTCCTCAAATCTTGGTATTGTGAGAAGTTGGCCTGATATATGATGCTCACTAGTTCTAGTGATTACCTTGTATCAGTCCAAACAACACTTATGGTGATTGGTTGTAAGTCAACCTTATAGACCAGCTATCCTAATGGTAGCATGGACGAAGCAGTCTTAGGCTAAACTCTTTTGGCATGTGAAGCCAGCTGTTTTACCACCTATAACCCCTTGAATACCAGATGAAAGGACACCACACAGGTTGTTATAAAAATAAACAGTATATTTATTAATGACAAACACCTCTGAACTCTTTATGAGATCAGAGGGCTAAGCACATGACAATCTCTTAGGAAAAATACGATAAGTTGCACAAAATTACAGTGGTGCCCTAGGGGCACGACAAACCATATACTAAGTAAATGGTATAAGGAAATCGATAGAAGGAATGGAGCTGTCCAGAGGCAGTAGGATCGCTGGGGCTACACTATTCTAACCTTAGGTAAGTAACAGGAGGCCCACGGGACGCGTGTGCAAAGTGTGAACTCACACGCGAGATGCGGAACAAAGTCAATGGACAGTACAGTTTACGAAAAAGGTGAGTACGGACAGTCTTTACTATCTAGGACTGAAACGACTGGAAATCTGGACACTAGGAGAGTTAATCTACCCTTGAGCACCAAAATGCTCTTGTTACCTCACCCACGGGCTGCGGGTGCATAGGTGTCAAAGTGTGTCGGGTTTCCGCATCGAAGTCTATGGAGCCTTGAAGAAAGATGCTGCAGGCGACCAAGTGGAAGATGTCCGGTGCGATCCAGGGGTGGATCGAGGAAGAAGAGGACCTGGAAGCAGAGGGGACAGTGTTCAAAGTCACTAGCCAGTGACCGGTGTGAAACCAGGAAGGAACCAGCCGCTGTCGCCGCGATCAGGTGAAGAGTGGACGCTTGTCTCTGTAGCCACGTGGACCAGGAGGTGTCTTCGACGACCAGGATGGAGGCACGAGCTGTCCCACGCAGGCTCTCGCTGTTGGCGGTGTCGGATCCAGATTTAGAGTCAACAGGCCTTGGCAAAGGCAACCCACGCAGTGAGTGGAAACGGCGTCTGGAGTGGACCAGGAGGGTCCGGGGTGCTCCTCTTTTGGAAGGGAGCAAGGGCCAATCTGGAGCAACCAGACCAGCAGTGAAGATTTCAAGGATCATCGTCTAGGAGGCCACTGGCCAGCCGGCAAGTGACCAGATAACGCGTCGAGCAGCAATCAAGCAAAAGGGCCCCACGCAGATCTCGTGGATGCTGGGGGGCTGGTCTTTGGTGTAGGAGCTGCGCGGGGATGGGGCTTCTCAATCCCCAAAGCACTTTCTCGAGGATGCCTCTGAAGTCGTGCTGGAAGCGAAGTGCAGTTTCTTCAAGATGGCCGGTCCCACGTGCCTCGTCGCACCCACGGATCTCAGCTGTGCTGCAGATGTAGGTTGAGGTCGGAGAGGTCTGGAAGTCCGGATCTCGTTGGGCTCTGAAGTCGGGTTCCGGCAGGAAGGACGACAAAGTGAACCGCTAGGACGCTTGATGATGCCTGCAGTTGCAGGGTGGACACTCCTTGCCCACAAGGGAGATTCTTCAGTCTTCTGTGGAGCAGAACGTCGAAGTTCAGAGTTTCTTCTTGTAAAGTTGTTCAGGATAATCTAATTTGGAATGGGACCAGCTCCTACCTTTATCCTGCTAAAGGGGGCTGTACTGCTGACTAGGTCCCTCCCCTGGGTGGGACCAGGAAGGGGGGTGGTTACACCCCCTATCCTTTGTCCGGTTTCGCGCCAGAGGTGGGGCTGGAGTGCCCCAGCAACTGGTTTGAACCGGTGTATGCACAGGGCACCTTGTGTGCCCCAGGCATGTCTCAATCCTTTCAGGCCTGTCCTACCTAATACACAAAATCCTGTCTGGGGTGGTGCTAGCACCTCCCAAGGCAGGAAACCCTTTTTCCAGGCCTCCCTCGCTGGAAGGACTCCCAGCAGCAGGAGGTCAGACTTGTGTCTGTGGTGGCAGCATCCATTTTGTGATGCTGAGGCTTCGGGGTTCACAGTTACATACATGTCGTGTCCCTCTAGAAGGGTGGAATGCTACCCCCGTCGCCAGAATTGGCGAGGGGGTAGTATTCCAATTCGTATGACACCCTACTCGACATGTTTTAATAATGCTATACCAAAGTTAGCATTCAACCGCGAGGATTATAATGCACTTAAGAGTATATGGTATAGCGTTATCATGGAACAGCTATAAGGACTTGGTTCCGCAAGCTGCAGACAGGCTCAGCTCATGCCAGAGCACCATCTCACATAATTCCAAGCACTCTGCCTTCAGGATTGATAAGGCCTGCCATAGGAGTGACTGATAGGAATATATGTGTCAATTTTAGGGTTAGATATAGGTATACTATATCTATAGCAAAGGGTGTTTACACCACCTTGCCCCAGCTATCTTGGCAGCCAGTTCTGTCTGTTTGGATGGCCAGCCAGGGGTGGCATAATACATGCTGCAGCCCCTGGTAGGCCCTGGTTACACCTATGCCCTGGGTACCTAAGGTACACTGTACAGGGGCTGATAAGGTGACCCAGCATCCAATTAGGTATGTACCTAAGGTACATGGACTCCATTTTACAGAGAGAGCAATTAGTCTGGGGCCCTGAATAGCAGGGCCCCAGGCCAACGAGGTCGAAAACCAGCTAAACACTAGGCAAAAAAAGTTGGGGGTAACCATAGTCAGATATCCACCTTCTTACAGGTATGATACATGGTCATACTTAGATGGCAGAGGCCCATTGGCTTCTGCCCTTGAAGACATAACTCTCTTGAGTTGTAGAAAGGGTGTGCTGAGCCCTTGACGCACAACTCTAAGTTCAGTAGAACTTACTGTATTCTATTCTTGATTTATATGTACCTATGTACCTGTAGCGATTTTCAGTTAGTCACTCAATGAGATTATCTGGTAAAGCAATAGCAAGCTTTTTTTTTTTTTTTGATTATAAACTTTTATTGTCATTTGTGCACATATACACAGCAGTGTGCCTACAACCATATTAGGCCGGCAGCGAGACACAGACAGCATCCAACAGTAAAACAATAAAGCATTAGTCTGATTATGACAGGTCTACTCGCTAGGTAACTTGCATTTGGGTGATTGCCAATGGCGGCACATTTCGTGGGATAGTACAAATAGCATCAGGGTCAACACATCGTTGGGCAGGGGAGTACCGTTACAATCCAACATATGGCCTATTAGGGTCTCCTGAAAGTAGAGGTATTGCAAACCCGGTTTAAAGCAGCTTAGCTAAAAATCGGAGCAATTTATCATTACAGTTTACAAAATCTATTAAGCACAATCCCGCATATCAGTCGCTCCTGCATATTCGCATAGTCACACAGATAAAAACATTGGTCGGACAGTAATCCTTACATCTAATAGGCCAACAACAGCATGGACATCCAGCATTCCATCCCCTCCGCCCATTCCACAATATAGCAAATGTGACTAATCCAGTTCTGCTATTAGGGGTACGCCGACAGTGTCAGTACCCTCCTCTCCTTGCGTTGCAGTTAAGAGAAGGTATGTCTGCAGAGGGCCCCAGATGTCCGCCGGCCTAGAGTTGAGAGGCAGCAGTTCCGAGAATATTCCGTACTGTTCCTGAAAGTATAACATGTCTTGCAACCAATCTTTGAATTTAGGGGCCCGACCCTGACCCCACCTACAGGCCAGATGTCTCCTTGCCAATAACAGTGCAACATTAGTATACTTTCGGACCGTCCGCGCTATCTGTGCGGTGTGTCCCAGCAGGAACAACAGTGGATCTAAGTTCAACGCAACCCCTATCATAAGGGAGATACCCTCACAGACATGCGACCAATACTCCTGTACTCGTGGACAGTTCCACGCCAAATGGAGGAAGTCCGCCCCTCCCTGTCCACATCGCTCGCACCTATCCGAGTCAGCCAAGCCGAATCTAACCTTCCTAACAGGCGTGTAGTACAACCTATGGAGGAACTTGTAATGTATAATTTTGAAGCGACTGCTAGACATCACCGCACCCGATAAATCACAACAATACTCCAATTGTTCCTCTGTGATCTCCCTGCCAAGATCCAACGACCAATGCGCTCTAGCCGCACTCTCCACAACAGGTAGTTCTCTCCGTAGGCATTTATATATATTGGACACTAGATGTGCACCATCAGTGCTATTCAGTACAACTGTAAGTGGGGCTACACTGGGGGGTTCACGAGGATATTCAGGCAATAAGGCTCTTAGGCCTTCTCGCAGCCGTAGATAATAGAATAGTTCTAAGGGGTTAGGTGCGTATTCCCCCCAAAAATTTCTCGAGACCGGAATATCCCATCGTGGAATAGATCACCCCATGTCTGAATTTTCAACCGGCGACACATTTGTTGGAATCCTACCTCTTGAAAGAGCGCCACTTGTGGATGATAAGACAGTGGCAGTCGAGCTGTATACAGTAACGGTGTCTGCAACCGTCTCCCTATTCTATGCCATGCGTCC
Source organism: Lissotriton helveticus (assembly GCF_964261635.1). Lineage (NCBI taxonomy): Eukaryota > Metazoa > Chordata > Amphibia > Caudata > Salamandridae > Lissotriton > Lissotriton helveticus. Next base: position 1,067,508,656 of record NC_136063.1, read on the forward strand.
ATTGTACAAGTCACTGTATTAGAGTGCATATCCAGTTCCGATGTGGGGGCATGAACCACTCCGACCAACGGCAGTGGGTGAGCTATCCAGTCCTCCGCCGCAACCTGCGGCATGAAGGCAGTCGGCTTCATCCAATAATACAGGTAGTGCGCCTGAGCACTCAAATAATACACTTCGAAGTCGGGGACGTCGAAACCTCCCACACTATAAGGTTGTGTCATGACTGCCCATCAGAGTCGCGCCTGCTTGCCCCCCCATACCAGTCGTATAAGTTCAGAACGCAAGGTTTTGAAGAAAAATGCGCCCGGGTGATAAGGAATATTGAGGAATAGATACAGGAAACGCGGCAAGACCACCATTTTTATGAGGGAAACTCTCGCCGCCATGGACAAGGGCAGTTTGATCCAGCGAGTCACTGAGTCCGCCAGTTTAGTGATAGCCACTCCATAGTTCATTCGCAACGTATCTCCCTTGTCTCTCGATATTTGTATCCCCAAGTAGCGCAGCTCCGAGGCGCACCACTCCAGAGGGTAATCGAGCGGAAACTCCGACACAGCTTGCGTTAGAGGGAAGAGCTGGGACTTACCCCAGTTAATAGAGACGCCAGAGAGGCCTCCAAAGGCAACAAACTCCCGCAGCAGTGCATTCAAGTTGGAACGGGGGTATTTGACGTACAGTGTGACATCGTCAGCATATAGTGAGATGGAGAGTTGGCGTTGATGGCAATTAAAGGCGCTGGCTTTGTGGAGTTGTCGAATGCGACAGGCCAGCGGCTCTATCGCTACAGCGAAGAGTAAAGGGGAGAGGGGACATCCCTGACGGGTACCCCTCGTTATTGCAAAAGTATCAGTGAGCCGACCGTTCGCAAGCACTCTCGCCGTTGGAGCCGTGTACAGCAACCGTACCCAATTTACAAAGATCGGGGGAAACCCCATCTTCCGCAATACCGTGAATAGGAACTCCCATTCTACAGAATGGAAGGCTTTCGATGCGTCTAAAAAAACTGCAGCGAGGGGTACCTCAGGGCCAACCGTCTGAATCAGGGAGAAAACAGTACGGAGGTTGTGCGAGGTTGATCTCGTAGGGACGAATCCTGACTGATCAGGCAATATGAGTGTGGTCATGAGTAAGGAAAGTCTTGCGGCGAGCACCTTGGCTAGAATTTTGGCATCGCAGTTCAATAGCGACAATGGGCGATACGAGTCACAGTGTTTAGCATTTTTACCCGGCTTAAGTAAAGACGTGATGACAACCTCTCTCATGGACCTCGGCAGTACACCCACTTCCAAGGCATCCTCAAACACCTCCCGCAACACTGGTGCCATGACATCCACATAACATTTATAAAATTCTGCGGGAAGGCCATCATGACCCGGCGCCTTCCCGTTGCTCAAGGACATAATGGCATCTCGCACCTCATCTAACTCAAGCGGTGCCCCCAGAAACTGTCTATGGGCGTCGCTTATCCAGCAGAGCGCGACATCCCCCAGATAGCTGTCCAGGTCAAAGTCCCCAGTCGCCCGTGATGTATAAAGTTGTTCATAGTGTGTTTGGAGAGTGTTCAGTATTCCAACTGAGTCTCTGTATACCTCCCCGTCAGCTGTAGTCAATTCTGAGATAGTATTCGAGCCTCGCGCCACACGAACCGCCATTGAAAGCGCTCTGCCCGGTCTCCCTCCCTCATTGTAAGCGCGGGCCTTCCAGTGCTTCCCTTTGAACTGTACCTCCCTCTGCGCCTCCGCCTCATATTCCGACAATTTAGCCCTGAATTCTCGCTGCACCTCTCCTTCAGCTCCTGCACCATGCTTGCCTCCAGTGTCCGCAGGTCTTCCTCCAGCCTGTGGAGCGTGCGCTGTATATCTCTTAGCACCCCGGAGCTCTTAGCAATGCACCATCCCCTCACCGTAACCTTAAAAGCCTCCCAAATTGTTTCCACACTATCCACAGTATCCTTGTTCCGGGGAAAAAACTCTTCTATATCGTTTCTGAGTTCTTCACGGAAAACTGTGTCTACCAGAATGTTAGGGTGTAATCGCCAAGGCGGGCGCGGTTTATCAAATCCGGGCATATCTAAAGTCATCAGAACTGGGCAATGGTCAGAATGTGTTCTGGGCAGATGTTGAGCATTCAGGACATGTGGTGCTAGATTCATAGACACAAAGATGTAATCGATTCTGGCCCATGTTCCAGTGTATGATGTGAAGTGTGTGCCATCTAGCAGATCAGGGTGTAGGTGTCTCCAACTATCGACCAACCCCTCCTCTTCTACTATCCCCCGAAGGGAATCTCTCGCCCTGGTATGGTATGTCGAGCAGCTGTCCGCTCTGTCCAATCTCGGGTTTAGAGCAACGTTGAAGTCTCCACCCCAAATCAGATAACTAGAACCCACATCCATTACAACTCCCCAGAGCAGCGTAAAAAAAAGGGATCATCAATATTAGGTGCATAACAATTGGCAATGGTAATCATCTCCCCACCCAATCTCCCCCATACAATCACATATCTCCCCTCCTTATCAATATGCTGACCCTGTAGTGTGAACGGGAGAGCCCGGTGTATAAGAATGGCAGTACCCCTGGCGTATGAGGAGTAGTTTGAGAAAACCCTCACACCTGCCCATCTCTTGCCGAATGCAGATGTAGCTGACGGGGGGTTGTGAGTTTCTTGTAGCATAACCACCTGTACGTTATGTCTATCCCAGTACGCCAACAGCTGTCTGCGTTTTCGTGCATCCTTTAGCCCACGCACATTCCATGATATAAAAGTACATTTGTTAACTTCCCCTGCACCCGTAATTGTCAGTTTCGCCCTGCTTTGAGAAAGTACGATGCATCATCCATATCATCAGTATATTGCAATCATTCTTCCCCCCTTCAACACTCCAGTATACCACTATGTCTGTTTGCTTGTGTATATCGCACTCAACCAACTCACGTAACTCCCAGGCATTCCCCCAGTCCCCCCCACCTCCCACAGAAGCGTCCCTAACTCGCAGGTTTCTCCATCCACCCTCCCCCACCCCAATTCTCTCAACAACCAAGGGTGATAACATACCCTATAACAACAGTAACCGCATGGGTAATACCCGCTAGGTAGCATTCCAGGTGGCAGCACATCACCCCCTCTTCTCCTCCAGCTCCCAATGGCGGAGCTCACCCAGCTAGAGGGAGAGAGGGGGGTACCTGGCGATAAGAATCTAATTCAGCTTTCCTCGGGCCAGATCCCCAGCCCACCTTAACTTAAGGAGAAAGAGAGGAAAGCGACCCCAGCTACCGCCATGGATTAGTCCACAAACCAGTACTCACATACAGGAACCAAATCGATATCAAAAGTCTCAGAAGCCGTGTGGTCACTGTTCCTCATCCTCCATATGGTCGTTTCTGCGATCAGGCTCAGCAACCCCGTCTCCATTCTGGTGCGCCGTGCGTTTAAAAAGTTTGATAAAGTCCTCTACTTGTTGCGGTTTCGTAAAGAACTTTTGGCGCCCCTGATAAATGATCCGCAGTCGAGCCGGATAGAGCAATGCGTAGTCCACTTGGAGATTGCGAAGTTTTGCTTTAACATCTAAAAACTTGCGCCGCTCCTCCTGCACCATGGGCGTAAAATCAGGATATATTGTAAAGTTGCTGCCATCAAAAGTGAGTGTTTTGGAGGTTCGAGCCGCCCGCAATGCAGTGTCCCTGTCTCTATAGTTTAGCAGACGGGCTATGATAGGTCTCGATTTCATGCCCGGCTTGGGTACCCTCACCGCTCAACCGGGCGCCACCTGGGATCAGTGATTGAGCAGGGTGGGAGCGCGCGGCAAAAGCAGGGTACCGAGGAGACCTCTGGTCACGGGTAGCCTCTCAGACTCAGGCCCGGTACCTTTCCAGCGGTCCCACAACACTACTGTCCCACCGTGTACCAGCAATGAGCAGTAAAATGAGGCAGCAAACTTCCCAGGTCCAATGTGTGTTAGGCAGTGGCACAGATCAGTTAGCGGTCACAATCATTCCTTCCTATCAGGTCACATGCAGGTGAGTGGAAGCTCTCCAGTATGTAGGGTGCAAGTCATACACTATAGAGTACGCTAGCCTGTGGGATCACAACACCCTCGCACTTGCCTAATTCACCGCAGCAGTGGCGTCCTCAAAAGCGGCACAAATGCAGCTCCCCCCAAGTGTATGGTACTCCAGGTGTGTGGTATCGCAAGTCCCGTCGCCTGCCGTCCTCACCTCGGGGTAGGTACAATACTAGGACCACGCAGGGGGGGGGAGCGGGGGAATTCCGTGCAGGAACAGATGATGTACACGGCTCCACAGCAATACCTGCAGATCCGGCCTCTCTCCGTCGTATCCCGCTCCGCGCACCTCGCCTGCGAAAGGGCGAGCCCTCCAGCCAGCAGCCGGCAGCCCCCACCAGGGCACGGTGTTAGCGCTCGATCAAGCGAGCCTGGTACAATCCGCTATGCGATGAGGGCTGGTCAGGTAGGATCTTCCGGTGGCTCCGCAGGCAGTGCAAAAAACCCTGCTCCCAAGATGGCCGTCTCACTCGTTGGGTTCCAGTAGGGCAGCGGTAGCGTTCAGCTGCAAGTACGCCGCTCAGGGTGTCACAATGACAGCGGGCAACCAACGTATGAGCGGGGCTTGGCTGCACAAAAACCAGGCAGGTATCAGCGCACGGTGTATTTCACCGCCGCGAAGAAGGAGTAGAAAGACTGTACCCCACAGCCGCCGTTCCGTAGTCCGCAGGAGAGTTCGCGCCTTTCAAGGCCTAGTTGCCACCTCCAAAGCCTCGGCCTCGCGTCCCCCGGCGAGCCGTCCCGCAGCTTAGTGTCCTCCAGCAGTCAGGGTCGCGGGAAACGTGAGAGCCTCCCCCGGCCGCAGGCAGCAAGCAATCCGCTCCAAACCCGGACCGGAGTCGCCGTATAGCCCCCTCAGCAGATGGGAGCAAATTCGGCCCGATTGATCGCCGATATGAGGATAATGTCAGGATTTAGATCGCCAGGATGTGGGAGCCTCACGAGAAGGCGTCCATTCACAAGTGCGCCACCTAGCGCCCCTAAAGCAATAGCAAGCTGGAATCCAACCGCTGCACTCCAATGGGAGAAGTTGGCCTGGCATATTCTGTCCACTAGTTCTAGTGGGCACCTTGCACCAGTCCAAGCCACCCTTATTGATGATAGATTGAAGACAACCTTTATTAAAAGCTATCCTAGTGGTAGCTATGGAGACCAGCCTTCAGGCTAAGTCTTGAAGGAGTGTAAAGCAGCTTGGTTTACCTGATTATAACCTCTTGAATGACCAAATGAAAGGAGAACCACACAAGGTATATATAAAATATATGTTTTTATTTCTAAACACTCTCTGCTAACCTCTTTATGAGATTAGAGAACAAGATACACAATATCAACACAATAGAACTTCAGTAAATAGCACAATATACAATGGGCCCCAGGGGGAGACCAAACTATATATTAAGAAAGTGGTATAAGAACCACGACTTGACTAGACACAGTGCCTAGAGCCTGTACAATCGCCGGGACCCCAAGGAACCACCCAAGGTAGTGACACAGGGGACCCACGGGGGACGTGTGCAGTGTGAGAACACAGCCGCGAGCTCCGTTAGCTTCTATGGGGAAAGTCACGGTTTGAATTTTAAAGTTTAAGGACACTTAGGAGAGGACTTTGAGGAAACCCCTTTAGACTTAGGTGGTTCTAGGGCCAACACCCACGGGAGCACCGGAGTACTCGAGTTACCTCACCCAGGGAAGCCGGGTGCATAGGTGTCAAATGGTGTTGGGTCGTTGTTTTCAATGGCGACCTGCTGCAAAGTGCTGCTGCCGGGAAGAAGGAAAGTGTCCGGAGGAATCCAAGCCTGGATCGAAGATGTGAAGAACCTGAAAGCAGAGGGGACAGAGTATGGGTCACTTGCCAATGACCAGGGGCACGATAGACGAATGCCCACCGATGTCGTGTGCTTCAGGTGCATAGAGGTGAAGCTTGACTCTGCAGCCACGGGGACCGGGAGAGGTCCACAACAACCAAGATCTGGATTCACGCTGTCCCACAAAGGATGTTGAATGCTAGTGTGTCGGTGCTTGGATTGAACTCAACAAGCCTTGGCAACAGCAACCCACGCAGGAAGAGAAAAGATGCTTCGGTGCGGACCAGCAAGATCCTGGGGACTCCCTAAGAGATGGAGAGTGAGGGCACGTCTGGAGCCACCAGGTAAGCCCAATCAAATTTACAGTTGCCTTCACAGGGACCCACCAGTCGGCGGACTAGGGATCATGAAGGGACCTCAAGAGAAAACACAAAGGGCCAGCTCACGGATTACTCGTGGAGTGTAGGCCGGCGATCTTCAGTGGAATTGCTGCTCGGGATCAGGGCTTCATGTAACCTAAAGGTCAGCCTCAGAGGTCTCCTCAAAGCTGATGCTTCTGCAAATGGTTGCGGTTTCCAGGGGTTCAGGTTGCACGGTCTCCGTGAGAGATACAGGCCTCAGACTTGCTGAGCGTACAGATCGACCTCAGAGACCACGGGAACCCAACTCCTGTGTTGCAAAATTCTTCGGAGTCCTCAGGAACTTCAGAGATGCAAACCGGACAGATGCATCTTTGGTACCTGCCAAACATGGAAGTACCTCCTTTACTCCAATGGAGATTCTTCAGTTATCCAGCGCCTTGTAGATCAACGAAGTTCCAGGATTATGTATCAGAGTTTCATCCAGGTACATCTAAAGTCCTGTAGTCAGGGGTTCCTACTTTATACCCAAGGAAGGGCTGGGACAAACTCTGGGGACCCACCTATGGAAGGGTCAGGATAGAGGGGTGGTTACACCCATGTCCTTTGTCTAGTTTTGCGCCAGAGCAGGGGCTGGTAGCCCCTGCAACCCGTTTGAGGTGGACTATGCACGGGGACACCAAATGTGCCCCCAGTGCAGACATCAAAGCACTCTTGGAGTGCACCCACCCAGCCCCAATACACTAAAACCTGTCTGGGAGGTGGTTACACCTCCCTATGATAGGAAACCTACTGTCTGGAGTTTCATCGAGCAGCAGGAGGCCAGACTCGTGTCTGTGGCTGCAGCATCCATTTTGTGATGCCAGAGTTCTGTAAAGCTGGTACCGGGTGTACCGGTGTATTCACGTTTCTCCCTCTAGGAGGGTGGAATCATACCTCCCCCGCCAGGACTGGCGGGGAGGTATGATTCCAAGGTGTTTGACACCAAACACAACATGTTTCCTTGCAGCCATTCCAAAGTTAGCATTTACCGTGAGGTTATAATGCACTTAAAAATATAAGGTCTGGCTGCATCACAGAACCACCCCGGATAATAGATTCTGAGCTGCAGAGAGGCCATGCTCATGCATGGGCACCCTCTCACTCAAAACCCAGCACCCTGCCTTCAGGATTGATAAGGCCTGCCAGAGGGGTGACTGATAGGTTTATATGTGCATTGATATAAGGTAGAAATAGGGAACCTACATCTAAATAAGGGGTGCATACACCACCTTACACAGGCTGCTGTAGCAGACCTGTTGTGTCATTTTGAGTTCTCTCTCAGGAGTGGCATAATACATGCTGCAGCCCCTGAGAATCCTCTGGGGTACCTATGCCCTAAGTATAAAGGGTACCATATACTAGGGACTTATAAGGGCCCCCCAGAATCCAATCTGTGGTGTACCTAAAGTGCATGCAATCATTTTAGAGAGGAAGCGGCTACGGTGGGGTCCTGGATAGAAGGGCCCCAGGCAGACTAAAGTCGAAAAACAGTGAAACATCAGCAAAAGGTGGGGGTAACTATAAGAAGCAGATCCTACTCTCCTACACTACCCAAGAAGGCACCAAGAAGGTGGCATTTCAAAAGGCGCTGACAGTCTAGGCAGAGGCCCACTCCCATGAAAATGATGAGTTGGAGGAGGTTGGGAATGGCTAATCTGAGGGGTACCTGCAGCTGTTGAGGAGGACAACCCTGAATTTGAGTTCCTGTTAGAGCAGGGAGCAGTGTCTCCGCCCATGGCCTATCCCCATTGGAGCTAAGGGAGAGGAGGGAGGTGAGTGAATTTAAGCTGCAGATGGTGAAGCCAAAGATGGAGGCAGAGGATAAAGGATGAGAGGGAAGCCAACAAGGCTGCAGCTGACAGAGCCTTAGTAGAGAAGAAACTTTGTTGGCTCACAAACTGAGTCTGAAGGACCTGGAGATCCAGGCAATACAGTCTGAGTCCTGCAGTGATGGTGGCATTATACATGCAGTAACTGATGGAGATAAAAGGTTCCATATACCAAAGGATTTGGCACCCAATTATGTGGCGGGAGATGACATTGATAAATGGTTTTCTGCTTATGAGGTTGCACTCAAGGTACACTGGTTTCCTGAAGAGCACTAGGGGGTTGGTGAGTGGAAACAACTGCCTTTACTTTGGAGGGACACACTTATGACATATGAGGTTGGGGGACCAAACCAAGGACACTCCTAAGAAACTGTTTTGATTGAAAGATTTGTACTGACAAGAATTATCGCCAAAGAATCAGGGACAGCCAGAAGCTCCCCAACCAATCCTAGGTAGATTTGATTGATTATTCCAGTAAGGCACTGAATCGCTGGGTGAGGGGCAGCAATGTTAATGATTTTAACAGGTTGTATGTATCATGTGATCATAAGAGGGCACATGCTCAGTATCTATTTTCCAGAGTTGCGCCAGCACCTAGTTGACAGTAAGCAGACTGACCCCAGAAAGCTTGCTGAGGAGTCAGACCACTGGGGTAGCAACAGAATGTCCAAAAAGGTATCTGGGGGACACCCACAAAGGTGGTCATGGTTCCCAACAGGAGAAAGAGGGGAGAGAAAAACTTAAAAACAAGGAGTTCTCAAAAGGCCCCCATAATAATTCCAAAAAGAGCAGTGGTAACCAGTCCCAGTCTGAACCAAAGAGAAAGGGTTCTTTGACCATGACAGGGAAGTCTTTACCACAATGTACAGAGTTTACTAAATATGGTCGCTCTAAGGGCGACTCCAAAAGTCCCAAGAGGGCTCAGCACCCTGCCAGTGGGCAGACACCTGGGTTGGTGAGTGTTGCGCTCGGGGAGGAGATAGTCCCAGATAGCTGTGGGGAACAGACAGAGGCAACCCTAATATCCCTGGGGGATAGAGACAATGTGCCAAAAGTCCACATGTCTGCAAATAAAGACAGTGGGTCACCATTAATGGGCAACAGGTGGTGGCTCATCGAGACACAGGAGCCAACATGATAACTGTCGAGTGTCAGCTGGTGTCTGCAGAGCAAGTCCTACTGAACACATTCCACCAAGTCATAGTTGCCAACAATCACAAGAGCCATCTACTGGTGGCTCTGGTTCCCTTTGAGGGAGGGGGAGTCGCAGGTTCTCTGAAAGTAGCTGTGAGCCCTGCCATGCCTGTTGATTGTCTGTTGGACAATGACCTGGAGCACACTGCCTGGAGGGAGGTAGAGCCTAGCTGTCACTTGGAGATGAGGGGATTGCCTGAGTGGGTCTGCATGAACCACGATCCATGACTTCCCAGAAAGGCAGTCAATGGAGTCTGAAGCCTGGAAGTATGGTCCAGACAGCTGCCAAAGAGAGGTACAAGGTGCGCAGGAAATAAGTGCCTGAAGTTCTCACAGTGGAGATTGATGGGGTCCCTGAGAAGGAGGCCCCAGGGCCAACCAGGGAAGACATTGCTGCCCTAGGTGACCTACCTGAGCTTGCCAGTGGGCAGGATGAGGGTGGGCCCAGCAGAGAGGAATTCTGCCAAGCGCAAAACGAGCCCCCACTCTTGAGGACTTAAGGCACCAGGCCTCAGCCCATGCAGCAGGTAAAGCCTATGGGGATCACCTAATCTACTAGGAGAACAATGTCCTCTACAGTGAGCCCAAGGTTCCTGGTGCTGTGGCAGCCTGTGTGCTGGTGGTCCCTCAATGCTCCCGGACCTTCTGTTATGAGTCCGGATCTGAGCACAACAGCTTGATGTGCATCCTATTCATTGAAGAAACTACAATTCCCATCATGCCTTGAGGAGCAAGTCGTGACATTGTGGCATCCTACTTAGCGCCCCATGTGACAGGAAACGATGTCGGAAATTCCAGATTGCTGTAGTACCCTGGGAGAGATGTTCGTTGTGCTTACCGACTCCTGTCCTGATCCGGAAGCCTCTTCATTTGGTGAGTGCGGTGTCAGCGTCTATTTAACAAAAGGCAATTCCGGCCGTATTGTACTCCGTTGGCGAGCGCACAATTGCAGCTCATGCAGAGGATGGTTTGTGTTACAAAGTGAAGTTGTCCTCCGTTGGTGAGCTTGCGGCTGGCGGCTCATGCGGAGGACGGTTATTTGGGCTTAAGGTGAAAGCATATCGCACAGCATTTTCGGCCGCGATTAGACCTTTGTTGGAATCTGTATTTGCCCTCCGTTGGCGAGCTCGCATCTTGCAGGCTCATGTGGAGGACGGTTGTTTGTGCTCAAGGTGAAAGAGTATCGCACGCATTTTCGGCCGCGTTCAGTCCTCTGTTGGTGAGTTGAATTTAAGCTTGAGCAGAGGACGATTGGTTATGAGGCTAAAGACTCCAGTATCGGAGACCCAAGAAAAGTAATAGTGGTACTTTGTATCAAGGGGATCTATGGGGTGTCATAACCCTGTGTGTTTCTTTTCCCAACATATATAAAGAAGGTGTATTCTATATTGGAGCAACCTGGCTGAGATTAAAGCAGTTTTTAGGTACAACAGGGTAAGCTCCCGCTATTGCATTATACAGAAGCATAACAAACGTTTACCAGTAACAAGGGAGCTTATGAACTTTTTCTTATTCTCCTTTTCATACAGTTGGATATAGTTCAGGATATCTAGAAGGCCTCTGATTGCCAGAAGAGAATTATCTTGATATAGTGTTCATATATTTATTTGCCTTTCAGGTATAGCAGTGAATATTGAGTATTGTCTTGCTTTTGATATCTAGTAGAAGTGGTAGTTCAAGGCATGTGTTTGTCGTTTCAGATCTCCCTCCCTGCTGTTCCCTTCCTTACCTTCCCTCGCTTGATCCTTCCACTGACCTATGCTATTACAGCAAACTATTACGTTCGAGAAAAGAGTCGAGATAGTTTGAATATTTCCAAAATATAACATAAAATCTACCACAAATAGAATTTCTTGCTATGTTCATCAAAACTATATATTTATTTAATAGCACATTAGTCAAATGCTTTTGGTTCAAAACATAAATGAGAAAACATGTGTTAGATCCACATCGTCACTAATTCGTGCACACATTGAATGCTTTTCAATTCAAAACATTATGATTTTTCATGTGTGATATTTTACAGGGCTCTCAGTGAGATAGAAGAAAAAAACTTGGTGAGTGGAATGGGGGTGAATGGATAGGTGAGGGATAGGGTAAAGGTGTTGTGACAAGCACAATAGCATATATTTACAATATAACCTTTACGGTCTTGGAAAGATCCACAAGTTCTCCTTTAGTCATAACACAGAGGGCATGAATAATTCATTGATTTGTGTCCCACGTGTTTGACGGTTTGTAGAAGTCTACGTTTCGATTCCTAAGTGTTCATGGGCTGGTGTATCCTCGTGTTGGGGTCTTCATCAGGACAGTAGGTAGTGAGGAGCACCTAAGAATAGTAAATACGTGTTGTTAAGTGGAGTGTCAGTTGGTAGATTAACTAACTATAGTAGGTAGTGGTTGGTACCTACTTGAGGGAAGTTCTGTAATTGGACCATCCTAGAGTGTCAGCAAACCGCTCTTCAAGTTCTGTACAGAGATACACAATCTCTTTTAGACAATGGGCAATTATACATGCTAATCTTCTGGGAACTCTGCTGGGGAAGGGACTCACCCTAGATTCCGTGGGTGTTTAATTATACCCACGGTGTGTTTTCCTGACGGGTGCTGTAATCGACCCCGTTCGGGGTGGTAAATCTCCCGTGGTCAGTTGCTGGCAGCGAAGCGGAATAAATCTGTGAATAAGAGAGCGAGTTGATTAGGGGAAAAACATGTTTGGTGCGCGCGGTAATCAAAACATGGATATATGACTTTCCGCTGTACCTAGGCCAATGGGTCTGACCGCATCAGATCGAGCGTGAGATTGCCACAGCAAGATCTGTTTGGGGTAGTTGGTTATTCTGTGCAAGCAGCTTGAACGGCAGGTCTAGCTCGGTGGAATCCTACCGGACTGGTATGTGCAAAACAGGTACGAGCGTGGTTGAGTAATTACTCTGTGTTGGTCACATTAGATCAAGAGTAATCAAAAGAGGAAGTAGGTGTGGAGCACCATCTAAGGGTTCACCTCATAGAATACTGACTTATACTGCATTGTCGGCATATTTGACTGAAAAGTCTGTGCAGGCAGCTATGACGACATGAGATCGAAATATCTCGGGGGCACAAAGCACGTGGGTACGTGTGCAACTGTTCAAACAGGGACTCACAAAAAGCAAAACAAACTAACTTACTTATATTCGAGCGTGTATGGAAAAATACACTGTGCAAGCGACTAGAAATAGTGTGAGATCGCCACAGTTCGGCGACTGTTAGACAAGTTACATTAAACGATTCGCATCTAGGGAGAATGACCAATACTATGTAGTGAGAGATCTACGGTTGGCTCACACTAGTTCGGGGACTATTGAAAAAGGGTTAGAGGCAACATCTAGTGGCTCACATCATAAGGAAGTTGACTAACACTCTGTGACCCGCTCCAGGAGAGGAGACCTCATCCTGAAATGAACGGGCGTCCTGGCGGTTTCAGTGTGTTCTTATGCACCTTAGGTAAGGTGTAAATAGTCGGGGTTCTGGGATGGTTGACATTCAGGTATTCGTATTCCTTATCAGAAAGAAAACCTGCTTCTTTGCCCCTTCTCGTGATGTCTTGGATCTTCTTTCTGATTTCTTTAGTAGGGTCAATACTAATGGGTGTATAACTCGTACCATCTCTGCTTTATTGTCCTTGACGGTTGTTTCGCGCAGATCTTCATCAGGTCCCGTAGTGATGAAGATCTGCGCGAAACAACCGTATGTTAAACACAACATCTCGAAGGGAGAGCGTGAAGCCTTGAACACCCTGAGGAAGAACACATTAATTGTCATCAAACCAGCTGACAAGGGGGGAGCAATCGTCATGCAAGACGTCACGGACTATAAAGCAGAGATTCACTCCCAACTAAGAGATGGTACGAGTTATACACCCTTTTTTTAATGTATATGCCTGTATGCTTATACCTCTGTTTAAATCCAGCAAAGAAATATTTTTTTTAAATGTTGTAGCTTGGAAATTTTCCTAGAATGCCTAGTGAATGGCGGATAAAACTTTTATTATACTCCTGGACATTACTATGGGCCACTGGAGTGCTTTCAATGCAGGTTTTACAATGTCTCTCCTTCACAGTTAAGGCAAAATCTGGCAGAATGTACTCTCTGCAGGCTGCCTTGAAAGGGCATTCTTAAATAAACATATTCTTAACGTGTGTATTGCTTCTACTGTTCTAAAACTGAATTCATACAGTACTAATATTATGCAAAACTACTTAGTGTTTTTATAATACTGTTTTTGTTATCCTTACAGCAAAAATTAAAGGAGGAGAAGGAAGTGAAAAGGGCTCAATTGGATGGGAGACACGATTATGTGTTGGGAATAGTGGCTGCCTGTTTGGATTTGGAGAAGGCAGAAATAGAAGATGCAGTTCTTGAGGGCAATCAGGTATGTATATGTAGCCACCCTTTGTTCTATGAGTACCGCTTTCTCAGGGTACTTTTTGGCACATTTCAGAAGGAGTTTTTCAAAAATACAGTATTTCTTTGTATGTATCACTCCTTCTTTTCTGTCGCTGCAACTGAAGAGGGTAATTCACAATGTGTTAAACACTCGAGCAAAAGTTCATGGTAACATAAAAGGAAAGTGATGGTGTCAGAATATCATTGGGTACTTTTTTTAATGGATAGGACCCTAATGCAGATTTATGGTTTGGGACTGGAAGTCCGACATGGAGGGAGTGCTTAGTAGGTGTATTGAACTAGAAGGCAAACAAAAAGAAGCCAGGTTCTTTGATATTGCATTGCATTTATAAAGGTGCAATATTTAATTAACACCCATCCTCATGTTTGAGCCCTTTTTTTTCGATCAAGCATACAGGCCTCTGTCTGGTAGCAAAAACCTATAGTCTACTTACCAAGAGCTTACAGTGAGCTTAAAGCCCATCCATTTCCTACCATTGGTTGCCTTTATTGTCACTTTCATTTGCTTGCTTCTTATTCAATGGCTTGCCTTCTCCATCTTGTTTTATTCCCTCTCCCGGATCATATTATCTTTATGTGTGTCCTTCCAATGCTCAGTTTTAAATACTGCATTTTCCTTTTTGACTGTGTGTGTTTTCCATTCATCTGTCTCCTTGTGCTACTCTCCCCCTGCTTTGTGTTGTTTCTATTGTCTGAGTGTGTCTATTCCCCACACGTTCCATGTGGTTCTCCCTTCACTCCTTGTTGTTTTGTCCCTTGTGTGCATTTTCCCGCCATTCTTGTTGCTCCCTGTCTCATGTGCTCCTTTTTACTCCCGCCCACCCTCTACCCCAACCCACCGTTCCAATGCCAACCTCTCCATCGCGGTAATTAAAAAAAAATATTGGCTGCCAGCCCTTCTGCTTTATGAATAAAAGCACTTTAGCACCTCTTCGTTTTCTTAATTGTTTTATTTTAATTATGATCAGTCTTGGATCGCTAAATAAAAAAGGGCACGCATGTCACGCAGGTACATCTTGCCTAACAAACTATGTGACTGCCAGCAGACACATCCTCATGCCATTTTCCCCCTTTGAACACACTATACTGCGCTGCGGGGGGAAGCTGCCACCAGGGAAGCCAAACGCTCTGGGGAGGACCTGCCACACGAACCTGGTGCCGTGAGGGGAACGGCAGTAAAACCTACTTACTTGGCCAGCAACCCGACCGCCGCGAGGGCAAGGGACTACATCCCCCAGGTGCCCCGGCGGTCGGGTGACGTCAGCGGAGCGCCCGGAGGCGCGGGACAAAACCAGGAGAACCTCTCGCACCGCGAGTCGCGCGCGGGAGCGGCCGGGCTAAGGCCGGGACAAGGGCGGGACCATCTAAGGCCATCATAGGCCAGTGGAGGCCGGGTCGGGCCACCCCCCCTGGCCGCGCAACCTAAATAGGTAAGACCTCTTGTGCCAAGGCATTCCCTGTCCCTGTAGGTGCCTGCTGCTATTTACAACATGTCTCCGAAGGGGGCCTCGAAAATTCCTACTGTGTCTAGGGACCTGGCCAGGGGGACGATGGTTCACTACTTAACCAAGACAACACCGTCTACTGCCCAACAACCTGCAAGAACACCTCGAGAACGATTGTCTACTGACCATTCCTATAGTGATATCACTCCCCCTCAGTCTGCCGTCGCATCACCAAATCTATCATTTCTGAGGGAACTTAATAGTTTATGCAAAACCGACTATGCGGCCGTTAAGTCAACATCAGAGCATATTAATGCCTCCTTTTGTCCTACAGTCACCACAAGCCCCCATCCTAGTACTTCATCCCCACCCTATGGAAACCTCCTGGCTACTTCCCTTTGCCCACCTGTAATAGGTAACACGAACCCCATAATGTTTTTTCAGGACCTTTCTGGTGAAAGAAAACGATCAGCCAACCAACAAACAGGCACGCAAGCTAAGGAGAATAAATTGCTTGCACCCCCCATTTCACCATCTCTTTTGGCTCAGATTCAAATTATGTTTAACGCCACAATACACCCATTAATAGAAAGAATGAACGATCTTGGGGTCAGGATCGCGGCAATAGAGGAAGTGATTAAGACAAACTCGAGACTCCTAAAAAATACGGCAGACCCTAACCAATCTCAGCCTTTACGCGACACGGTAAAGCTTTTAACAACTTCACAAAGTAGTGTTCTTCAAATCCGACAGGCAACACCAGGCTTGCTAACCCAACCTAGCGAGAAATTTCCCACCGAAACAAAAACAGCACACTGCTGTTCCTTTAAAACGGGGTTGAACAAATTAACCACACCACCTAAAAGGCCACCTCCCAAGATAAGGAACATGCAAAGCAAAACAAATCACATCCATTTACCACCAGAGGCTGCCCCGTTTGTGGGTGTCCTCTCTGGGGTGCCTGAACTCACTAAGGGAAATACTGAAAGTGAACAGGAGCTGAGAAACAAGGCACTATTTTGGCTAACAAAGAATAGACCCCTACCCCCCGACATCGACAGTAGAATACAATGTGTTAGAAGGGTGGGATGGTTAGGTCCGCTTCGAAAAGAGAGAGCCGGTGATCTGGTGCTGATAAAGTTTGTAAATAGTAACGTTGTCCCTTACCTCCAGTCTTGGAAACCACAGATAGGAGATGGACCTATACACACCTGGGGACTATCTGATTTTTATCCCAGAGAATCACTTTACCCCCATACAAGATCATCGAAGAGACTAACTTTTGGTTGGGCAAAAACGGCTGCGGGGTGAGGGGCTTTTTATACCCAGACTCTGTCTTGATATACAATGGATTGTTTTGGTACCTGACCTTTTTTAAAGATTCCATGCTATGATGTTATTTACTGATATTTACTGTGATATGATTTGAAATGTAACTGTGTATATATTTTTGCTATGTGCTTTTATGATTTTATACCTAAAAATCGAATAAAGCTAAATTTAAATTTAAACACACTATACATCATTGCCATTTTTACCAATGCTGTACAGCATGTTTT
Source organism: Lissotriton helveticus (assembly GCF_964261635.1). NCBI lineage: Eukaryota > Metazoa > Chordata > Amphibia > Caudata > Salamandridae > Lissotriton > Lissotriton helveticus. The sequence continues at coordinate 1,067,525,398 of NC_136063.1, forward strand.
AAAGGCATTGGCAGAATATACAGCTCTGAAAAGTGATACCTATTGGCTTTGCCAATGCTTATTTGACATGTGGGGCAGTTCACGCATAGGGGCTTCATAACTTTTTTCTTTAAATGATATGTGGTTTAAATTTGTGTACTTTTCCCCCACATGATGTAACTTGTAAACCTTTGCAAGGTATGTGATTCGCCTTGGTAGGGCTTGAGTATATAGCCAAAATGTTAATAAATGTAGTTTACGTCCCCCAGAAACGGGAAAATGTAGTGTGCAGTATGTTTTTGCTCTTTTTTTAGGTCTGGAGCAGGTGTGTCCAACCAGTCGATTACGAGCTACCAGTAGCTCTCAGAAACCTTCAGCGTAGCTCCCAGCCTTTAGTTAATTTTTAACTAAGAATTGCAATAAATAAATGTTTCATTTTCTTTTTAAAGTTGAGGAAATGCTGGGTTTATTTTACAGTATTATCAGGCTGCAGATAGCAGAGCCTGATAATGAGCAGTGCTGCACTCAGATTTGGGACCCATGTGGGTCACAAAGTTTAAAAACTGAAGCACAGAGGTATTTAAGTCTTAAATAAAAGTCGTTCTCAGCTCAATATTGGAACCAGAGAACAAAATGATATTTCTCTATGCTTTTCAATGAGAGAAAGTTAACAGAAGATTTAACTTAATCATTAAGTTAACTCTTCATTCAAATTTTCTCCCTTTTCTAAGTGTCACATTTACAAACAGCAGGCATCTTGCGCCCAGTGGCTGTAGACACGGAGCCATATTCATAACTGAAAAAGACAGTAACGTTTTTTAGATGGGTGAAATTTAAAGTGGAGAAATTTGTTTCTATGAAAAATTGTCTTAATGTTTTTCTCTACTTTAAATTAAGCAAATTAAGTCCTAAGGTTTTCATGCTGCCTAACACAGATATTGCCTCATACACAGAAGAATATATGGCGACGTTAATCAGCGGTCCCCTGCTCATTCATAATGCCACACTAGCTGGCACCTCCTGCAGCAGCAACAGACAAACTTGCAAAATTCACATACATGTACTATAGGTACATCACCAATTTGGTACTGGACACCTTGTCAGCCCCTGTACAGTGCACTATAGGTGCCCAGGGCATAGGTGCATCCAAGGCCTACCAGGGGCTGCAGCATATCTTTTGCCACCCCTGGCTGGTACTTAAATCGACACAACTGGCTGATCCCTCAGCTGGGGCAAGGTGGTGTAATCACCCCTTGCTTAGATATAGTATACCTATATCTAAACCTATATCTGGACACATATATACCTATAAGTCACTCCTATGGCAGGCCTTAACAATCCTGGAGGCAGAGTGCTTGGTTTTATGAGATGGTGCTCTAGCATGAGCTGAGCCTGTCTGCAGCTTTCGGAACCATTTCCTTATAGCTGTTCTAGTGATACTGCCATACCATATACTCCTAAGTGCATTATAATCCTCGCGGTTATTGCTAACTTTGGTTTGGCTTCATCAAAACATGTCGTGTTTGGTGTCATACACTTTGGAATACTACCCCCTCGCCAGTTCTGGCGACGGGGGTAGCATTCCACCCTTCTAGAGGGAGTAGACATGTTACTTTACTGAAAACGCGGTTAATCCTAACCAGAGTCCCAGCATCACAAAATGGATGCTGCTGTCACAGACACAAGTCTGACCTCCTGCTGCTGACCGAAATTTGGCAGAGGACGCCTGGACAAAGGGTTTCCTGTCACAGGGAGGTGTCACACCACCCCAGACAGGAGATAGTGGATTGTAGCAGGGAGGGTTGAAAGAAACTAGACACTGCCTGGGGCGCACAAGGTGTCCCCGGGCAGATTCCAGTCAAACCGGTTCTGGAGCCATCCAGCCCCAGTCCTGGCATGAAACTGGACAAAGGGAAAGGGGTGTAACCACCCCCTTCCTGGGTCCCACTCATAGGAGGGACCTAGCAGGTAATCCAGCCCCTTGATTTGGAATAAAGGTAGGAGCTGTGCAGATGCACATCAGATTATCCTGACTGAAACTTATGAAATGAAACTCTGGACCCTTCGACATCCCACTCGACGTGAAAGACTGAAGAATCTCCCTTGTGGTCAAGGAGTGACCACCCTGTGCAAACAGGCACCATCCAGCACCTGACGTTTGCTTTGTTGCAGTTCCCGCCAGAACTCGAGCAACAGAGATCGACAAGAGCCAGTGTTCCTGCCTTCCAACAGCCCGATCCACAGTCTATGCAGAGCTGAGACCCGTGGAAGCGACCTGAAGCGTGGGGCCGGCCATCTTGGAAAAACCACAAAGCGCTGACCGTGCAGCATCCGAGGCTCCCTTGGAGCTGTGCATTGGAGCATGAGAAGATCCAGCCCCGCGCAGCTTTTGCACCGAAGCTCACCCCTCCAAACTCCTCGAGTGCTGCGTGTGGCCCTTTTGCATTTTCCTGCTTGACGTGTTGATCCGGTTGCTTGCCCGTTGGCTAGCGGCCCCAGTACCCTGAAAAGGAGCACCCGATCTGACCATCCTGGTCCGGTCAAGAAGGAATCTTCAAATCCTGCGTGGGTTGCCTTTGCCAAGGCTTCTTAACTCCGATCCGGAAGCCGACACCGCCAACAGCGAGAGCCTTTTTGGGAAAGCTCGTGATCCACTCCTGGACATCCTCGGGGCCCCAGAGTCCACGTGGCAGCGGAGACAAGCTTCACAACATCAACCTGATTGCGCCCGACATCGCCTGGTTCCTTCCTGGTTCCTTCCTGGTCACTGGCTAGTGACCCAGACTCTGTCCCCTCTGCTTTCAGGTACTCAACATCTTCGATCCACCCTTGGATCACACCGGACACTTCTCTTCAGGTCGCCTGCAGCATCTTCATCTTCAGGCACCATAGAACTGCGTGACGAAACCCGACACATCTTTGCACCTGTGCACCCGCTTCCTGTGGGTGAGGTAACTCTTGAACGCCGGTGCTCCTGTAGTGGTTTACACCTCTAGTGTCTAAGTCTAAAGTTTTTTCCTTCTAGTCCAGTCGGAAGACTCTTAAAACTGTAACTCGATAACCTTTACGCACCATTGACTTTGCATTGGTGCATGCGTGTGCTTTAGGCACTGCACCCGAATCCCGCGGGCTACTCCCGTCCTAACTATTGTTAGACCCTCGTAGTCCAAGCGATTCCCAAGGCCCTAGGCCTTACCACTGATCGATTAGTGATTGTTATACCACTTGTTTGATATATGGTTTGCGTGGCCACCGGCCTCATCCATAATTGTGCGACTTTCATATGTTATATTGTACTTTTGTTTAAATGCTTGTGCTTCATTGCTCATAAAGAGTAGTGGGGATTATTCTGAGAATAAATACATATATTTTTATAATATATAACTTGTGTGGTGTCCTTTCCTTTGATATTACAGGATTGCATATGGTAAAACAGCTGGCTTCACATGCCCTCTTGAGTTAAGCCTTTTAGGCTGCTTAGTCCATGCTACCCCTAGGATAGCTTGTCTATAAGGTTGACTTACAACCACCACCATAAGGGATTGTTTGGACTGATACAAGGTTCCACAGAACTGTGGACATCATATACCAGGCCAACTTCTCACAAGGTGGGAATCCAACACTTTAGTGTCATAGAGGTGTATGCAATTTGTGAGAGGCGGACAGGTTTCACGGGTAGAAGGACTTGCTATGTTCAGATTAACAGCGGGACCGGAATGGGAAGTGCACATAGATGGAGTACAAAGAGGATATTAGGGGGAGTTGGAGGGGATTGACGACAGATTTAAAGCCTCATAGTAGTGCTAGTTCACAAGTACTGGAGATCCGACGCGAGTGCCTGATCTGACACCTCACTGTATGTTCGTTTTTTATAAAGTGTTTTTTTTTAGTTGCTTAAAATATTAATGACGCGCAGTGAATTTGCTTTGTAAATTGATCGACACTGTTATTGGTAAGCACAACGCTGACCGGCCCACGGGATGTGGGAAGCGTTGCTTTGAGTAGTACCTTTAAGCTCAATTGCAGCCTGCCCCGGGGTTGTAGGCGCATTGCTGTGTATGTCAAAGGGAACTTGCATAATAATAAAATATATAATTTTTTTTTTTACAAATCTCTATCTACACTAGATCCTCATGGCACCTGGTTGTCATAGTAATAGCGCAAAACCAAAGGGGATGATGGACGGAGTGTTTGAGCAATGCAAACACTCACAACCAGTCAACTGATCTGGGTTTAATCCTTCATCGTTCTTTAGCTCACTCCGCCACCCCAGTTCAGACATGGCCATATGCAAATCAGTCTGACCCTGTGCCTCATGGGAACTGTGCAGCCCGAACTGTCAAGCCATGTCTTCCCTGGACTGGAAACAAGCATCCTGGGACCGGTTTCGGGTTCATAACCCTCTTCAGCCAGGCTATGTTGAATCCAGTAGCAAAGTGAGCAAGGGACCCACGTCTGGGCATACCCTGACAACTTAGGGCGAACAAAGCGAAACCAAAGGGGATGATGGACGGAGCGTTTGAGCAATGCAAACACTCACCCCCAGTCAATTGATCTGGGTTTAATCCATCTTCGCTCTTTAGCTCACTCCGCCACCCCAGTTCAGACTTGGCCATATGCAAATCAGTCTGACCATGCGCCTCATGGTAACAGTCCAGCCCGAACTTCCAAACCATGTCTTCCCTGGACCGGAAACAAGCATCCTGGGACCGGTTTCGGGTTCATAACCCTCTTCAGCCAGGCTATCTTGAATCCAGTGGCAGAGTGAGTAAGGGACCCATGTCTGGGCGTACCCTGCCAACTTAGGGCGAACAAAGCAAAACCAAAGGGGATGATGGACGGAGTGTTGAACATTGCAAGTGCTCACCTCCCAAGGGATATTCTTTACCTTTGGGACACTGCCAATTTCTCTTGATCTGGGTTTAATCCATCATCATTCTTTAGCTCACTCCGCCACCCCAGTTCAGACATGGCCATATGCAAATCAGTCCGACCCCGTGCCTCATGGGAACAGTCCAGTCCAAACTGCCAAGCCATGTCTTACCTGGACCTGAAACAAGCATCCTGGGACCGGTTTCTGGTTAATGAGCCGTCATCAGCTAGGCTAGCTGGAATCCAGTGGCAACGTGAGCAAGGGACCCACGTCTGGGCATAACATGCCATCTTAGGGCGAACAAAGCAAAACCAAAGGGGATGATGGCTGTGTGGTACTGAAAATTCTGGACCCGTGTTATGAACATCATCGTAGCATGACGAATTTGATATCAGAAGACCGAGAATGGCTAGTACACTATGCACAAGCATTTTCGTCATGTTCGAGTGACGATTTCACTCTGAAATCGTAGTTTTCGTCCTGAACCCTCGGGTTCCATTTTGTGTACGGCAGCCATTTTGTGAGTTGCCCTCATATAGGCAGATGACTAAGGCCAAACACGATTCTGAAGGACACGTACACCTCTTCTGACTTTCCTGTGACCTGGGCAAGCTGACTCCACTGCCCAAGGCCAAACCTGTTCGGTCAGTTCCTCTCCCAGTGGCCGAACGAGATAGCATCAAGGCACAACATGTCATAAACCTTTCATCACACACGAACCACGCCTGATCTTGTACACACCTGTCCCTGTTTCCTACTTTATGACTTGCTTTACGAGGAGGTGCCTAGAAGACTCTGAGTTTCTGTAGTCTGAAACAGGAAGTACCCGAAGTCGTTGGGTGTTGTCCCTGGCACCGCTGGGTTACCGGTTCGGTACCGGTTCTGAAAAACCCAGTACTTCAGTTGGCGCCCAACGCGGGGCGATTTCAGCAGTACCGGTCCAAGCCAGAGGTTGGTGAGGAGCTTCGTGTGAAAATTCTGGAGGAAGGCCGCCACTTCATCGACCCCTGCATGTCGACGTGGTCCGAAAGTCTTTGCTGCGAGGTTCCCCGCTTCCCGACGGCTACAAAGGACTGCTGCCCTGACTATCGCCCTGTTTTGGACCCTTGATGTTTGGTAGAGTGAAACGATAGACGAGTCTTCTGGTGACGTCATCGATACCTCAGTTAAGTATAAGTGGAGCGTCTCCCAGTCCTTAGTTTGGTTCTTAGTTTGGGTATCCCTTCGGGATCTTTGATTTGGAACTTGCAAGTACCAAAGCCGAAGGACTCGTGTATTCACGAGAATATCGTATTCGATAATCCTTTGAAGTTTGAAGCTAGACTAGAGAGCGAAGATGCCTGGTCTTAGCAGACTTGGAAATTTGTTTTGTCTTGGTTGTAATAATAGGGATTCCCGATTGGAGGACTCGTGTCCGGTTCCTCCGATTGGAACTCCTACTTATGAATTGTATGTGAAACATGGAGTAGGCCCCATCACATACAATGAAGTATGGATCCGATACACCAGAAAGGATGGTGTTTTAAAATGGCCACAATATGGTAGCTTTGACACGGAAATCCTAGATAACCTCGAGGTCAAACTTTTCAAGAAGAAGCCCGGCCGGCGATGTTTGACTCTTTCCGCCTATGGCGTAAGGAAGCCAAACAGAAGGAAATTAAATTAGCGAAGAGAAATAAGAGAGAAAGGGGTATCTCGATAATGCAGGCTGCTATGCAGTTTAAAGATAATGAAGAGGAACAGATGAGTGAGCAGTTGCACAGGCAACGTAAAATGGTAATCGATAAATGCTATCTAGTTTTGCCGCCTCTTCAGCAAGACGCAGCAAAAGAACTTGAAAAAGATCCCCTAATGTCGCATTTGTTGAGTTCACCACCCCCCTACGCGCAGAATGCTACGGCACCTCCGCAACCTTTAGTTGCGCAACCTTTAGTTGTTTTGCCTCCTGCTCCTCCACAGCCACCAGCTGTTCTCCAGGTGGTTCCTATTCCTCCGGTGCAGCCTCCTCAAGGGCCACCGCCTTTGACATCTGCTTTGCCTTTACTTCCTACAACTTTAACTACTATATCGACTCCCACTTCTGGTGTTCCTTCTGACACTGCCTCTGCATCTGCCTTGCCTCACCCTGCTTTTCCGCTTGTCTTTTCATCCAATTCTCCCTCTGTTCGACAAAGAGTGACTAGCACGGTCACTAGTCTTCTATATCCTTTCTTTGGGGCATCAAGTACGACCCCTACTTTAGAGCGTACACAGTTGCGCAGTCAACTGCCTGATTCTAGGGAGAAGAAAACGTTGAATTATTTGGCACATAGATGGGTGACCGAACCGACTAAATATGAGCTAAAGTCTGTTATGGATGTCTTCCAACAGTGGGAAGCACCGAAGCAGAGATACGTTTTTGAGAAAATGTGTGTTTTTCTGTGTGAGGATTTAGAGGATAATGATTTGGAGCCTAATCCGCCCGAGTTGAGCCGTGTACGGTTCGAGTTTTCAAGGGAACAATTGTGGGTTCAGATGTTGAGAAAGCGGTTACGACGTTGTTATCCCTCAGGAGTGAAGGCATTTCTCGTTCATTGTTTGATTCCTCTTTTAAGAAGAAGGTGAGACAGTACCCCATGAGAGAAGTTCCTCCAGTATGGAAGGAATAAGTAGCGGCTGGTGCGAACAATAACCCCCCAGCTATACCAGCTCACTTTCAGCGTGTGTGGGTACATGTTCCATGGAAGCGAGCTGAAGTTTTGGCCCTTAAGCAGACATTGCCTGATCCCCGTAAGAATCCTGCAGGGTATTACAAGGAGTTATCGCAGACTGCAGGTTCATGCATTATGAATTTAGCCGATATAGATATGTTGTTTGGGAATGTTGTTCCACAGCCTTTATGGGGAAAGATTCGTCATGCAGATCATGATCAAGAGTTAGGTGACTCATGGGCTAATATTACTGCTGCAGATGGCCGACAAGTTGGTGGTGCTAAACCACAGCCTTTAGTAGCAGACCTCCCTGGTAGGATCATTAATTACATGAAAACTTTAATGCCTGCGATGCGTGTGAATTGGGATAAATTGTCTGCGTGTAAGCAGAAGAAAGATGAAACGGTGTCTGATTTCTTCACCAGGTTTGAAGAAACGTTTGTCGACCACAGTGGTCAAGATATGAGTACAGAAGGTGGTCAACGGTTGTTCGTTGACAAATTCGTACATAATTTGCTTCCAGAGTTGTGTAAGAAATTAAAGGATTCAGAGAGTTCGTGGGCCGTTTCCTCTTCAGCACAGATATTGGCTACTGCACAGTATTATGAGAATCGAGATAAAGATGAGAAAGATAGGGCAGAGAAGAAAACGAAAGAGTTAAAGACAAAGGTTCTTTTACAGCAAGCGTATCCACCACGTGGTAGTGGTGGCCAGAATAACTACCAGCAACCTCAACAGTATCAGAGGAACTCACAAAGAGTCGAGTATACTCAACCATGTGTTCCTGTAGGTCCCAATCAGTGTTCGTATTGTAAGGAAGAGGGTCATTTCAAGTATAGTTGTCCTATTTTGTTACAGCGTACAAATGGTGCTTCTGGTGTAAGAGGTCGTGGTGTTCAGCAAGCGCCTAGAGGTAGAGGACGTGGAAATTTCCCCCAGAACGCACGTTCCCTTCCGCCTCAAAATTCAATGAATAGTTTTGATCAGCAGAATAACGCGTCTGGTAGGACGGCTCAGTACTATGCTGATGACTACTATGCAGAAGATGAGAATATGGAAGGTAATGATTGCTAGGCCAGCCGTAGGCAAAGAGAGGGAGTTGTTTCAGTTCCAGTAGATCAGAGTGGGCCTTATGTTGAGGTGATTACATCAGGTGTGTCAGAGCCTTTTCTGTTGGATACTGGTGCTACAAAGAGTTCTATTATGCACTCTAAACTCCCTGGCGCATCTTTGTCTGGCGAAACGAATGTTTCAGTAGGTTTTTCTGGTGCCCCGGTTAGGAACCCAGTGTCTAGTCCTATGTCCCTTTCTGTTGGACCTTGTGAATTCGAAGCACCCCTTATTCTAACGACAGGTTGTGGTGAAAACTTGTTGGGATTAGACTTGTTGAAAAGATTGTATGAGACTTTGTACTGTTCTCCCTCGGGAGTACAACTTACACTAGGTATGAAAGTGGTTTCTCGAATGTATTTGTCGAAGGACAAACTTCAGACAGAATTGTCATCTCTTCTCGATACTCTTTGGGCTACTGGTCCTAATGATGTGGGTCTTTAAGACCGCCATATGTTGTGACATTGAAAGCCAATGTTAAAATGCCACGAATTCCCCAATACAAGATTTCGAGTGAAGGTGAAAAAGCGTTGCTAGCGATCATTTACGATTTGATTGAAAAAGATGTAATTAAAGAGACAAGAGGTAATGTTTGCAATAGCCCGGTTCTGCCTGTTTTGAGGCGTACTGACCCTTCTCAGCCACCTTTGTACAGATTCGTGATTGATCTTAGAGAGGTGAATAAAATAGTTGTGCCACAATTTCCAGTTGTTCCTGATATCACTGCATTATTGACCATGATTCCAGCTTCTGCCACCTGGTTCTCGGTGATTGACTTGAAGAATGCTTTCTTCAGCATCCTGATTGCCGAGGAGACTAGGGATATTTTCGGCTTCAGTTTAGGAGGACGAAGCTTCCGCTTTAAACGCGCTCCTCAGGGCTACTGTGAAAGTCCATCGATATATAGTTAGGCTTTAAAGACACAGCTTGATACCATTGTTTTACCTGATGGCGCTACCCTTATCCAGTACGTTGATGATTTGCTTATTGCTGCAGATACCGAGGAAATCTGTAAAGAAGCCACGTTGTCGTTGTTGCGTCATTTGTGTGATTTGCATCACAAAGTGTCCCTTTCCAAATTGCAATATTGTCGACAAGAAGTGACCTACTTAGGTCATCTCTTATCGAAGGAGGGAAGGAAACTGACCCCAGAAAGAATTCAGGCAATAGCGAAATTGAGTGTGCCAAGAACACAGAGAGAAGTGCGTGCTTTCTTGGGTATTACATCATATTGCAGACAATGGATACCACATTTTTCTTTGCTGGCCAAACCCTTGGTAAAAACAACAAGTGATGGACTGAATGTGGATCAATGTCACACACTCCCCCAGTCAAAAGATCTGGGCCCAAATCCATCGTTTTTTTGCACTCCACACCACCCTGGGTTAGACAATGGCGATATGCAAATCAGCTCTGACCCTGTTGCCCCATGGGAACAGTCCAGTCCGAACTACAAAAGCCATGTCCTTCCCAGAACGGAATCTAGCATCCGAGGACCGGACCGGTTTCGAGGTAACACCTCTCTTCAGCCCGGCTAGCTTGACTCCAAGTGGTGTGGAGTGCCTGGGACCCACGTCTGGGCATCCCCAGCGCACTTAGGGCGGCAATTGCAAAAACAACAAGTGATGGACTGAATGTGGATCAATGTCACACACTCCCCCAGTCAAAAGATCTGGGCCCAAATCCATCGTTTTTTTGCACTCCACACCACCCTGGGTTAGACAATGGCGATATGCAAATCAGCTCTGACCCTGTTGCCCCATGGGAACAGTCCAGTCCGAACTACAAAAGCCATGTCCTTCCCAGAACGGAATCTAGCATCCGAGGACCGGACCGGTTTCGAGGTAACACCTCTCTTCAGCCCGGCTAGCTTGACTCCAAGTGGTGTGGAGTGCCTGGGACCCACGTCTGGGCATCCCCAGCGCACTTAGGGCGGCAATTGCAAAAACAACAAGTGATGGACTGAATGTGGATCAATGTCACACACTCCCCCAGTCAAAAGATCTGGGCCCAAATCCATCGTTTTTTTGCACTCCACACCACCCTGGGTTAGACAATGGCGATATGCAAATCAGCTCTGACCCCGTTGCCCCATGGGAACAGTCCAGTCCGAACTACAAAAGCCATGTCCTTCCCAGAACGGAATCTAGCATCCGAGGACCGGACCGGTTTCGAGGTAACACCTCTCTTCAGCCCGGCTAGCTTGACTCCAAGTGGTGTGGAGTGCCTGGGACCCACGTCTGGGCATCCCCAGCGCACTTAGGGCGGCAATTGCAAAAACAACAAGTGATGGACTGAATGTGGATCAATGTCACACACTCCCCCAGTCAAAAGATCTGGGCCCAAATCCATCGTTTTTTTGCACTCCACACCACCCTGGGTTAGACAATGGCGATATGCAAATCAGCTCTGACCCTGTTGCCCCATGGGAACAGTCCAGTCCGAACTACAAAAGCCATGTCCTTCCCAGAACGGAATCTAGCATCCGAGGACCGGACCGGTTTCGAGGTAACACCTCTCTTCAGCCCGGCTAGCTTGACTCCAAGTGGTGTGGAGTGCCTGGGACCCACGTCTGGGCATCCCCAGCGCACTTAGGGCGGCAATTGCAAAAACAACAAGTGATGGACTGAATGTGGATCAATGTCACACACTCCCCCAGTCAAAAGATCTGGGCCCAAATCCATCGTTTTTTTGCACTCCACACCACCCTGGGTTAGACAATGGCGATATGCAAATCAGCTCTGACCCTGTTGCCCCATGGGAACAGTCCAGTCCGAACTACAAAAGCCATGTCCTTCCCAGAACGGAATCTAGCATCCGAGGACCGGACCGGTTTCGAGGTAACACCTCTCTTCAGCCCGGCTAGCTTGACTCCAAGTGGTGTGGAGTGCCTGGGACCCACGTCTGGGCATCCCCAGCGCACTTAGGGCGGCAATTGCAAAAACAACAAGTGATGGACTGAATGTGGATCAATGTCACACACTCCCCCAGTCAAAAGATCTGGGCCCAAATCCATCGTTTTTTTGCACTCCACACCACCCTGGGTTAGACAATGGCGATATGCAAATCAGCTCTGACCCTGTTGCCCCATGGGAACAGTCCAGTCCGAACTACAAAAGCCATGTCCTTCCCAGAACGGAATCTAGCATCCGAGGACCGGACCGGTTTCGAGGTAACACCTCTCTTCAGCCCGGCTAGCTTGACTCCAAGTGGTGTGGAGTGCCTGGGACCCACGTCTGGGCATCCCCAGCGCACTTAGGGCGGCAATTGCAAAAACAACAAGTGATGGACTGAATGTGGATCAATGTCACACACTCCCCCAGTCAAAAGATCTGGGCCCAAATCCATCGTTTTTTTGCACTCCACACCACCCTGGGTTAGACAATGGCGATATGCAAATCAGCTCTGACCCTGTTGCCCCATGGGAACAGTCCAGTCCGAACTACAAAAGCCATGTCCTTCCCAGAACGGAATCTAGCATCCGAGGACCGGACCGGTTTCGAGGTAACACCTCTCTTCAGCCCGGCTAGCTTGACTCCAAGTGGTGTGGAGTGCCTGGGACCCACGTCTGGGCATCCCCAGCGCACTTAGGGCGGCAATTGCAAAAACAACAAGTGATGGACTGAATGTGGATCAATGTCACACACTCCCCCAGTCAAAAGATCTGGGCCCAAATCCATCGTTTTTTTGCACTCCACACCACCCTGGGTTAGACAATGGCGATATGCAAGTCAGCTCTGACCCTGTTGCCCCATGGGAACAGTCCAGTCCGAACTACAAAAGCCATGTCCTTCCCAGAACGGAATCTAGCATCCGAGGACCGGACCGGTTTCGAGGTAACACCTCTCTTCAGCCCGGCTAGCTTGACTCCAAGTGGTGTGGAGTGCCTGGGACCCACGTCTGGGCATCCCCAGCGCACTTAGGGCGGCAATTGCAAAAACAACAAGTGATGGACTGAATGTGGATCAATGTCACACACTCCCCCAGTCAAAAGATCTGGGCCCAAATCCATCGTTTTTTTGCACTCCACACCACCCTGGGTTAGACAATGGCGATATGCAAATCAGCTTGGTAGCATTGACCTGTAAAGATACACCGAATCCCATTCCATGGTCTGAAGAGTGTCAGAAAAGTTTTTCTGAATTGCGTGATGCATTATGTTCGGCTCCTGTGTTGGGTACTCCCGACTACAGTAAGCCCTTTACATTGTATGTCCACGAGGAAGAAGGTTGTGCATTGTCGGTGTTGACACAGTTGTTTGGAGACAAGCAGCGTCCATGCGCGTATTTTTCGTCGACTTTGGATCCGGTAGCTAAAGCATTGCCGAGTTGTTTAAGAGCCACAGCAGCAGCAGCCGTTTCTATTCGACAGTCTGCTGGTTTAGTGATGAATAACACATTGATTGTGATGGTTCCACATGCGTTGGACACGTTGTTAAACAGAACCAAGACACAGCACTTAACTAGTGCTCGGTTGTCAGGTTACGAGTTGACACTTTTAGCGAGTCATGTTCACATAAAAAGATGCAACACGCTTAACCCAGCTACGTTGTTGCCGATTGTAGCAGAGTTAGATGCTTCAGAACAGCATGATTGTTTTCTCAGAACAGAAGAAGAGACGAAAGGGAGGATAGATTTGAAGGACACTCCTCTTGTGAAGTGTGATGGTACCTTATGGGTGGATGGTTCGTGTTTCAAGCTTCCGAATGGAGATACGACTGCGGCATATGCTGTCACGACTTTGCATACGATTGTTGAAGCTGCACGTATCCCACATAATTCAGCTCAAGCAGCAGAGTTGATTGCACTTACACGAGCATGTGTGTTGTCGAAAGGAATGAAAGTGACTATATATACCGACAGCCAGTACGCATTTGGTGTGGCTCACAGTTTTGGACGATTGTGGAAAGAACGTGGATTTCTGACTTCGCATGGAGCTAAGATACAGCATGGTCAGTTGGTGAATGAGCTCCTTGAGTCACTTACGTTACCGTTGCAAGTTGCGATTGTAAAATGCAGTGCACACAAGAAGGTGACAGATGATGTTGGTCGTGGAAATGCATTTGCTGACGAAGTCGCAAAAGAAACAGCAAGGAATGTGATGAGTCGAATGTATGTTGCAGGCCCTGCAAGATGGATTGGTGACGTTGGAATGTGTGAAGATACGATAGAGAGTGTGAAGTCTATTCAAGCTGAAGCTACAGAGAAAGAGTTGAGTGTGTGGAGAGAAAGTACGGGTAAACTGGATGCAAATGGTTGTTGGGTTGAATTGTCAGAGCATCAGAGATGGTTGTTACCCGATGCGTATGTGCTTGCAGTGGTTACAATGGCTCATGGGATGGCTCATATCAGTGTGAAAGGGATCTGTAAGTTGTTGGCCCCAGTATGGCAAAATGCTGGAATTCCTAAGTGTGCAGAGAATGTGGTCAAAAATTGCATGGTGTGTCTGAAATACAATCCTGGTAGGGGAACCCCAATTCCAGCTGGTCATTTTGCGCCTCCAACGTATCCGTTCGAGGTTTTGCAGCTAGATTTCATCCACATGGAGAGGTGCAACAACTAACACTGGGCGCCCGATTCGGCTACGCCCACGGAGTGGGCGTAGTGTTGCCTTCTACGCATTTTGCATAGACAGCGTAGCCGGCAACACTACGCCCACTCCGTGTGCGTAGCCGAGTCGGCCGCCACCCGCCTCCCTCCCGCCCTCGCCTAGATACATTATTTAAGCAATTAGCCTGATTAAAACAATATTAAAGCACTTACCTTGTCCGGGGCTCGTCCGGGGCTCCCTCTTGAATAGCGTCCTTTTCCTGGATACCAATGCGCATGCGCGGGCGGCCGCGCATGCGCATTTCTCCTGAGAAATGCGCATGCGCGGCCGCCCGCGCATGCGCATTGGTATCCAGGAAAAGGACGCTATTCAAGATGGAGCCCCGGAGGAGCCCCGGACAAGGTAAGTGCTTTAATATTGTTTTAATCAGGCTAATTGCTTAAATAATGTATGTGGGGGAGAGCGGGAGGGAGGTGCGTAGTGGGGCTACGCGGAGTGCGGGAGTGGGCGTAGCTTCTTGCCCTCCGCGTAGCTCCGCGGAGCCCCACTACGCACACTACGCCCACCCTTAGCAACAACTTGAAATACGTACTCGTTGTTGTTTGTGCCTTTTCAAGATGGGTAGAAGCATATCCCCTAAAGGACAATACTGCCTTATCCACAGCTAAAGCCCTGGTGAAAGAATTCTTCCCTAGATTTGGAATGCCGAGAATGGTCTGGAGCGACAATGGGAGTGAATTTGTGGGTCGAGTGATGAAGAAAGTATGTGAAGGGCTAGGCATCCAACAGAAGTTCCACGCTGCAAATCACCCCCAATCAGCTGGACTAGTAGAATGCTATAATGGCACGCTAAAGTTAAAACTGGCCAAGATTCAAGCGAGCTCTGGTCTTAAATGGCCTAACGCTCTGCCTTTAGCACTCCTGTCCACCAGAATGACTGTGCACTCGCGAGTTGGACTTAGCCCATATGAGATAGTATTTGGCCGTCCGGCCAACATATGGGGAGTGCCTAGGCCTACAAAATTCAGTGAAATCGAACACCCTGTTTTGCTTGACTATCTTTACGAATTGACGGCTAAATTGCGTGTTTTACACCAACAGGTTCATGAAACTCTGGCTCAGGTCTCTGAAGCTCCAGGACACCCCATCAACCCTGGATCCTGGGTTCTGGTGAAAAACTTTCAACGGACAAAGAACGACCAGCCCCGGTGGACCGGCCCACACCTCGTCCTTCTTTCAACAAGATCAGCTGTTCCAGTGGAAGGAAAGAAGCACTGGATCCACGGTATACATTGTAGAAGGGTACCTTTGCCTCTGCCGTACAACCAGTGGGTCCAGGAGGGTGTCGCCGAGTCAGAGACTGAAATTGTGCCTCGTTTTCTGCCTTTCAGTGATGCACGTATAAAAGGAACAATTACTGAAAAAGAGAGTGACAACATTTTACAACCAGCTGTATCACCGTCAGTTCGATTGGACACTACCGAACCTGAACTCTTTTTCCAAGATCAGACAATACCTGGAAAGAAGAAATATAATCTGAGGCCGAGAACTATGGACAAATAAAGAAAAGATACTTTTGCTTTGCTATTTTTGAAAGTGCAGTTCTCTCATCTGAGAAACTTTTTTATTTTTGTTTTTCGAACCACAATCCGGGTTCCGCTGTAGGGTCGCGGTTGCCCAAAGTCTTTGGGGTGCAGCTGAAGACGTTAGGTCGACAGTTCTGGTTGGTCTATGGGAGTTGCCCTGGACTGACAGAAGCATTCCTTAGCATAGAACACCCAACCATCGTGAGCAGCATATTATAGAGGATGGAGTTTTTCGAGATGGAGAGACCTGCCAAACCAATGAACTTTAAAGCCAGAATATGTAAAATGATGACCAAGAAAAGCTTTTTGATACTATGTATTTTCATGTTATTAAGTGTAATGATGTTTTTTATAGGATATGTTTTATTCTCGTTTCAAGTGACATTTGCATCCACCACATCGCCCATACCTCCTCCTTCCACTGTTTCCTCACATTCTTTTCAACCCCTTCCTGAACATGAATCCGCTAGGAGATTAGAGTTTATTAATAACTCCTTCGTTCAGCTTTTGCACCAACACCAACTAGTAATGAACACAACTAACTGTTGGGTGTGTGGTCTTATGCCTCACACCACGGATAAAGGTATTCCTTATCTGGTCCTGCCTTTCAGCCATAATGGTTCTGTGCGGGCATACAGAGCGATGTTCATCTACGCACATGAAGTCTACCCCCTACGTTCCGTAACAGACAATCCTAAGAATAGTGCTCTAGTTAAGGGTATAGTAGACATGATTAAGGAAGATATTTCCTACGAAACTATCCCGAGAGATGAGACACTAGTATATATAGGATGGAACGTGACGAGATATGGAGCTACTTTGAGTGAGAAACAGCAAGCGAAGAGATCTTCTCTGATTTGGATTGTACCCCATCAGGGTCACTTATGTCTGCAAGGTACTGGCAAGAATCCCAGAGCTCAGCTAGGCAAGAGTATCTGTACTGAAACGTATGTTTTTGCGTCTCAGACTTCCCCTTCGTTTCTAGCAGCTAAGGGTACCTATTTCATCTGCCATGATAGAACCTATACATGGTTGCCCCCTGACTTCTCGGGCTCATGCTTTGTTTCGTTCCTGTTGCCTCCCACCTACACAGCTGCGGCAGATTACCATAAGACAAGGATAGTTAGAGGTGTCTTCAGTAAAGAAGACACTGCAGGACAAGAATTTGGGGACTTCGTAAAGAGTTTTCTGCCGTTCTGGGGACCAATGGTTAACAGCAGGAACATAAGGCAATTGACAAGGGTGGTTGAATCCACCGTAATTGAAACTGCCGGTGCCCTTAGTAACTTGACTGCTGAGCTCCAGTCGGATCGTCTTATGACCCTTCAGAACAGGGTCGCGCTAGACGTCATACTTGCAGACCGAGGTGGGGTATGTAAATTGATCGAATCGAGTTGCTGTGTTTTCATTCCAGATAACGCTCCAACAGTGTACCAGGCCATCTCCAAACTACATAAGATTTCCGAATCTATTCACGTGGATAAAGGAGATTGGTCGTTGATGGGATGGTTCTGGGAACTGACATCCGCCTGGGTATGGAAAATTCTGATGGTCGTTGGGATGATCTTAGTCACCCTTTTCCTGTTCTGTCTGTGCGTACAGTGTGCTCCTGCACTATGGGGCCTCTGTGCTACATCGTGTGTAAGGAAACCTGTATCGAGGGACGAGCTGAGTAATAGGATGATGCTACAGCAACACCTCAATGACTTTAGGAATATAGACCTGGACTCAGATTAGCGTGAGTATAGGTTTCTTGCCTATGTAAGGGCAAAAGGAGGGTTTGTGGTACTGAAAATTCTGGACCCGTGTTATGAACATCATCGTAGCATGACGAATTTGATATCAGAAAACCGAGAATGGCTAGTACACTATGCACAAGCATTTTCGTCATGTTCGAGTGACGATTTCACTCTGAAATCGTAGTTTTCGTCCTGAACCCTCGGGTTCCATTTTGTGTACGGCAGCCATTTTGTGAGTTGCCCTCACATAGGCAGATGACTAAGGCCAAACACGATTCTGAAGGACACGTACACCTCTTCTGACTTCCCTGTGACCTGGGCAAGCTGACTCCACTGCATAAGGCCAAACCTGTTCGGTCAGTTCCTCTCCCAGTGGCCGAACGAGATAGCATCAAGGCACAACATGTCATAAACCTTTCATCACACACGAACCACGCCTGATCTTGCACACACCTGTCCCTGTTTCCTACTTTATGACTTGCTTTACGAGGAGGAGGTGCCCGATTTTATTGGGGGTCTGCCGATATTTGATGAAAATACTGGGCCTTGCCGGATAATTTATTGTGGGCTGAACAAACTGAAATATGGGCTTGTCATCATGACTCTGCTTTTTCTTTGTAGTGAAAACATGTGAATGGTCAACTGAAATTTAAAGAATGTTTGCCTAAAGCTTAATATTTTGTATAAAAAGAGAAGGCTGGCTTTGTAAGTTTGAGCAGTCTCCTGAGAATATACACTGTGTTGTACTTCTAGGATACCTGTTACTTGGTTGCAGCCAATAAATTCGATCTTTGACTTCACCTAGAAGACTCTGAGTTTCTGTAGTCTGAAACAGGAAGTACCCGAAGTCTTTGGGTGTTGTCCCTGGCACCGCTGGGTTACCGGTTCGTTACCGGTTCTGAAAAACCCAGTACTTCAGACGGAGTGTTGAACATTGCAAGCACTCACCCCCAGTCAACTGATCTGGGTTTAATCCATCATTATTCTTTAGCTCACTCCGCCACCCCAGTTCAGACATGGTCATATGCAAATCAGTCTGACCCCGTGCCTCATGGGAACAGTCCAGCCCGAACTGCCAAGCCATGTCTTCCTTGGACCGGAAACAAGCATCCTGGGACCGGTTTCTGGCTAATCAGCCGTCATCAGCCAGGCTAGCTGGAATCCAGTGGCAAAGTGAGCAAGGGAACCACATCTGGGCATACCCTGCCAACTTAGGGTGAACAAAGCAAAACCAAAGGGGATGATGGAGGGCCCTTTAGTTTTGTAGAGGGATTACCAGGCGGAGTATTCGGAGTAGCACCTACCAACTGATCAAGACAGAGCGAGATAGGAAGGAGGGCGGAGGAAAGAGCCTTGTCGAAGTTTTCTATCTAAGATTTTTTCTATCTGCATCTATGAGCGTCTCCATAGTCTCATTATAGTAATAGTCTTAATCCTCTGCAGGTCCATATGCAGCTAGTTGTTGTTCATAGAATTTGCAGTCTGACATCATGAAGAATATAAAATATTCCTTCTCAACGAACCCTAGTGCACAGCTAATTTTACAACCCTGACCAGCTTAGGACACAGGGCATCAAATGGGAGCAACTATGCTGAAGCAGAGAGGCTGAAAAAGGTTGGAGGTACCACAACACTCTGTCTTAGGACTTGGGGGGAGCTGGGAGCCCGTCCTGCCTATTCAGCCAGTCAAAGTTCCAAAAATTATTATTATTTCCCAACAGGAATTTTAAGGTGAAAATGATTGGAGAAAATGCCCAGAAACTGAAAGGGCTATCGAAAGGGGCCCGGTACCGGCACTCGCTGCCAAGGCAGGAATCCCTCTATTTTCCTAACCCGGGGAGAGGAGTCATCCAGCTTCTATCGGCGAACCTGCAATTGCGTGCACTGACGTGTGCAGGTTCCCGAGAGGGACGCTTAACCCCTTCACTGCGGCGGCTATTCCGCCGCAGTGCTAAGGGGGCGGGGCGGAAGAGCGGCGGGCGCATGCTGGTGACGGAACCGCTCCGTCACCAGTGTCGGTTGCGCTGTGCTTATGACGGAGCGGTTCCGTCATGGCCCGCCCCGCTCAATAGAACGCTCAGCGCAGGTGCAAAATCCGCGCCGCGCAGGCGTGCCGAGCGCGCCATGACGAAACCGCTCCGTCATCAGCACAGCGCGGCCGCGGCTGATGACGGAGCGGTTCCGTCATCAGCAGGGAAGGGGTTAAGCAGCTCAATTGGGCTCCTTTACGTGACCTCGCTCCCAGGGAGGGGCCACTCCCTCACTGTGGCGCGATGCGGCGTACCGCAATGGACCTGCCGCTTCGATTCACATGGTACAAATCAGGTTAATTACGGGCATACATCTTACAGATAAGGAAAAGGAGGACTGCGCAACACGCGCTGATAATCAGAAAGAAAGAAAATACACTGTGACGCACGATTGAAGCGGAGCGAGCGCTACATCGCGGCAGAACCATTGGTATGACAATAAATGAAATAGCAGTGATAAACATGTAAATCAAATGCATAACAAGCCATAATAGCATGCAAAATAAGCAGGCACTCATCTTGACTGCGGAGCAGCAAAGAAAGAGGCAGTAGGATTGTGCCTCGCTATTATGTTTATTATGGACTGCTCGGATTGGTTAACGAAGGAGGCTTGGTTCAAAGCCTCATGGGACATGTATTGTTTGTGATTTACTGTTTTTTCTTTGGTTGCTGTTTTGAGCAAGTAAAGATTGAGAAGAATAATCTGAGCCTCCGGTCCTGCTTTGGAATCTCTTTATAAGCTCTACAGTTGAAACGCTGATGCGCTTCTATTAAAGTTGTTACGGTCCCACTGCCTTGTTTGGTAATGCTGTTGATAGCAGAGCAACCCCTCCACAGTGGGTTTTGGAAAAGCACACTATATCCCAAACAGTGACTGCTGTTAGCGCAGTATAATCATAAGATCCACGTGGACCCAGTTGCAAGGGAAAAGGTATGCTCCTGCCGTATTGAGGAGCGCAGCACGCCCCCGGGACCACTCAGGTCTCTTTATAAATATGCAGGAGTCCGTTCACACAAGGCTGCGGACCTGAGCAGGCTGACGAGATTGCGGGTGGTACACACAACATGAGCCCCAAAAACAGTGCCAGCCTTGCTTCCCCTGTATCCAGGGCTTTAAGTGGGTCGGGTCTCACCGGGTCTGAGCACCGGCAGTTTTTCAAAGGGGGCTTCGAAACGGGTCTCTATCGGGCTCTGTTTTGTGCCCTGGCACAGGTGGTCCGATTTTTTGGAACTGCAGTGACATCAGGCACATCGAGGTGCGCTGCTCACACTGCTCACTTCTCACTAGTGAAGTCACGGCATGACGTCATGCCAGGTGAGGGTTCTAGGGAAAGAGAAATCCTTTAAAGAGAGTCCTGTTCTCTCCGGATTTCCCTTCTCTTTTGAAACTCAGGAGCAGCAACATCGTCCTGGTGTCACCAGGGCTTTAAGTGGAAGCTTTTTCCATATTATATGTAAGCCACAGTTGTGCCGAATTATCTTATGCAACTAACAACCATTGACAAAGTCAATAGTCCTGACTTCTTGTAGGTACGATGTTACTTATTGTATAATTTATCTGGAAGCAGTGACAGAAACAGCAAACTACAAGTTGGACAGCAGTCTATGCAAAGCATAGATTTTTAGCGTACGTGTTTAAGCCACGCCCTTAATTACTTTAGGCACACCCCTTCGAGAGACCCACCAGTTTTTTCATCCCACTTAAAGCCCTGCCCGTATCTGATGCCATCCGGTGGCGGTGTCCGTGTATACGCTTCTCCTGCAGTGGGTCAGAGGCGTTGACAGCCTGCCGCCTCGGGATGTGGAGAATCTGCCTTTCCAACAGTGCGGGACCAGGGAGGGGCTTTAAAAAGAATGGCGGCAGCCTGGGACAATACTTGGAGGGTATTCTTTTGCCGATGTGGCGGTACCCTCCAAATCCCCCCCTTTGAAGGTGGTTCTCAGTGCTGCGGCACTTGGAGTCTGGAATTAAATACACTATCTTGAGCCACCTGGCTCACAGGGGGAGCAATTCTGCAGGCTGTGACGTGTATGACCCTATGCGCTCCACTGCCTCGGGAGGAGACACAGAGTGCTGTGGCGCACATTACACCATGTCATGGGAGGAGGGGGGGGGGGGCGACTGGACTCAATACTGGGGAAAAGTGCCTGCAATGCCTAGTGTCAAAAAATGAAGCGTCTCATATGCACTGAACCACAACTGAGCTAGGAACAGATGTCATGGCGTGCTGATCGGAATGAAGGGACAAAAATATAAAGCACTCTTCATGCGCTATTTGAAAGAGTTACGTTCTGTCAGCCCTCAGAACCCTGCAGCAGTCCACTGCTCAGAGACTCTGAGGGAGGAGGGGTCATTCAGCGAGCCCCTGGAGAACACTAGGTGCAGGGCACATAGGGAGTTAGCAAGCAGCAGGCCAGCACATATTTAACAGCATGCAGCAGGCTAGCCAAACTAAGCAAGTAGCCCAAAATGGCAGTTCCTCCAGCAAGCACAGTAATCCTGTGGTGCAGAATGTAGAGCCATCATCATCTGGTTACAAGTCTCACATAGGGTTTACAAGTTTGGGGTCAGAGCCCCTGTACTTATTCTCACAATGTCTTTGAGGTATAAGTGACTTCAAAAAGAAACCTTAGAAGTGCACAACACCCCCTTTCAATCCCAGCCCTGGCTCCAGATGTCCAGTAGGGGGTAAACAAACCCTTTGTGTGAGGACAGGCTACAGCCTATACAAATGTAAGAGCTCCCATCCTCCCTCTCTCCCAGCCCTGGAAGACTATCAGTATGCAGAAGGATGCAGATGTCTCTCTTGTCTCACCCAGCCTTTCCTGTATTGTGGCTGTCTGGAAAATATGCATAAAGTGTAACTGTCAGCCAGACCCAGTCGTGGATTGGAGTAAGGCTGCCAAGCACATAGAGTTATAAGCACAGAGAAATGCCCACTTTCTAAAAGTGTAATTTCTAAAATATTAGTAAAAAATCCACCTACACCAGTAAGCTTGATTCATCACTACTAATCTAAACAATCCAAACATGCAACGCTACTCCTTCCAGAATTACACTCAAAGATAAATAAGGGAATTCCCATGCTAGCCTATGAGAGGAATAAGCCTCACAATAGTAAGTAAAAAAATAGGCAGCCGCCCAATAAAGGCACATGTCCTATCTTTTACTTGCACAGTACCCTGCCCACAGGGCTACTTAGGGCCTATCTTAGGGGTGACCTATATGTAGTAAAAGGGGAGTTTAAGGCTTGGCAAGTAGTTTTAAATGCCAAGTCAATGTGGCTTTAAACTGTGCACGCAGGACCTGCAGTTAGCAGGCCAGAGACAGGTTTGAAAGGCTACTTCTGTGGGTGGCGCAAGCAGTGCTGCAGACTCACTAGTAAAAAAGAACAGATGATGGACGGTATTCTGGACAAAACAAACATTCACTCCCAGTCACAGATCTGGGTTTAGTCCATTGTTATTTTGCTCACCATGCCACCCCAGTTTGGACCCAGCCATATCAAAATCTGTCTTGACCCTGCCCATTTAGTGCAATAAAAACAAAAAGAACAAATGACAGACGGAATGCTGATCAAAACAAACATTCACCCTGTCACAGATCTGTGTTTAATCCATCATTTTTTGCAAACTATGCCACCCCAGTTTGGACCCATTCATATCCAAATCCGAGTTCGAAAAATCTTTATTTCGATCACATGATCATAAAAGATGTACATAGCATCATAAAACAATTCATTTACAAATTAAGAACGCATAAGAACAGTGATCGTGGTTAATTAATATAATTGAGGGGTGCCAGAAATCAAGTCTTTACTGAGTCACCAAGTCTCTTAATGTAGCGTTTGCGGGCATACCACATTGAAGTTAAGAATTTGGATAAGGCAAAAACCAAAGTTGGGGCCAAATCAGTCTTTAGAACTCTGTAGGCAGGCAAAAAAGATCTGAATCCCATGTTTTTGAGTAAAGGAACGAGCCAGTACTTCCTACTCCTCTCGTAGGCTGGACAAAAGAAGATCACATGTGCATCGTTCTCTTTTACATGGGCACAAGCAGGACAGTTTTCAGTAGAAGGGTGGGAAGACCATGTTGCTGTGAAGGATGCCAAGGGCAGGGTCCCATATCTCCATTGAAGGAATAATTTCCTGGTTATTGCCGGGGTCATGGCGTCTAGGACACTTTCCAGTTGATAAGAGTCTTTAATTTTTGTGAACTGATCGGTTAGGGATCCATCTCGGATGCCATTAACGGATTGTATCAGCATGTGATCATAATATGCTCTCGATAGTACTTTTCTGGAGGTCCTAGTACTTGAGTTTGCTGGATCTGTCCAAAGTTCAGGAAATCCTATTACCTCAAGAGTTCTCTTAATGTATTTTAGCCACGGTATTCTAGTGGCATTCGGCAACATTAAGAATTCCTGTAGCTCTGCTCTATAAGTACTGAGATCTGGGCTGCTCCATAGGCGTCTCCAAAATGCAAGCGGTTTGAGCCCCAGCTCCTCAGTTATAGGCCGGAGGCCCAGATCCAGCCTTAAAGGGAGAATTGGAGTGCTCAGTGGAAGAGCGGTGATCTGCCTCAGGAACTTGTTCTCAGTAGTGAGTAGTTTTGATGATGGGATATGGCCCCACAGTTCACCCCTATAAGTGACACCTCCTCGAGCCTGTGCCTTATAAATATGAATGACGGGGGTGAGTGGCCGGTAGGGTGATTTATTCGCTAATCTCATTATGCCACCCGCCAACTGTGCCAGTTTAATGTTTGCTTTTAACTGATGGGGCAGCCACGTTAAATTTTCATTGAGCGTAATCCCCAGGTATTCGATAGTATGGACCCGTTCCAATTGGACTCTACCCAGGGTTGGCGGTGGGCGGTTAAGGGGTTTGGGATTGACAATCATGAATTTGGTTTTCTGCGGGTTGATTTCGAGTCCCCTATCAGTGCAGAACTCCAGAAAACCATTCAAGACTCGTTGTATGCCCATTGGGGATTTAGACAGCAGCAGGGTGTCGTCTGCAAACATAATTGCAGGCACCCTGCTGCCAGTCAGTTTTGGAGCATCAATGTTGGGGATCCTCTCCAAATGAGCGATTACCCCGTTCACAAAGAGGCAGAACAGGGTCGGTGCGAGCACGCAACCCTGCCTTTCCCCTCTGCAAACGGGGAACTTTCCTGTTAATTTACCACCTCTACCGCATCTGACCCGCGCATAGTTGTTGTGGTGTAGTCTCATGAGGATTGCCAAAATGTCTCCCGGGACATTCATCTCCTCCATAACCTGCCATAGTTTCGCTCTTGGAACCAAATCGAAGGCGGCACGTAAGTCCACAAAAACTGTGTACAAGGTGCCGCCCTCGATTAGTGCTGTTTTCCAATATAACAGGTTCAACCTGAAAATTTGATCGGTTGTGGACACCCCTTGCCTATATCCCGCCTGGTAAGGAGTCAAAATCTCCATCTCTTCAATCCAGTTCTGTAGCCTATCTAAGATCAGTCTCCCAAAAAGCTTTTGGGATGCGTCAATAAGACTGATCGGACGATAATTGGATGGGAGCAGAGGGGATCCCTTCTTGAAGATAGGGACCACCTCTGCCCCCAGCCAGGTATCGGGGACCTCCATCCCCCCCAAGACAGCATTAAATATGAGCATAAGGTAAGGGGCCCATATCCCAGGTTTCTGCTTGAATAGATCGCCGGGTACCCCGTCAAGGCCTGGGGCTTTCCCTGTTGTTAACCCAGCTATAGCTACCCTCACCTCTTTTTCTGTAAATCGCTCCCCTTTGGAATCTGGTAGTATCCTGTTGGGTAGTATGGTGAGTGCCCCCTCCTCTATTGAGTACAGTGACTGGAAGTGGTTCTTCCATGTACTGGGGGCTATATTCGGTTCAATAGCCGAGGATAAATCCTCTGTTCCATTGGCCACTATTCTCCAAAATTTACAGGAGTCTCTGATGGTAAGTGTTCTTGCTAGTTCTTCCCAGTATTGTTCGTCCCACTCGGCCCTGGCATTCACCAGGAGTTTCCTGTAGGCCCTTCTCCAGGATTGAATTTCCTCCCTAGGTTTATGCTCCTTTATTGCTAAAAGCAATTTAGTTTTTGCGTCCCTACATGTAGCATTGTACCATGTCCTCTTAGTTGTTGGGCCGGTTTTTCCATCTTGTTTGGAGAAAAGGTCCAGCTCCAAGGTACTAATTAAATCTGCATGAATCTCAGCCAACTTTTCCTTGTTACCCTCTTCTTCTATTTTCAGCCCAGTGTAAAATGCGCTCTCTAAGAGTGGGGTGATTCTGGCATACAATTTTGGTAGCTTATTGCTGCTAGTAGCCAGTTTCTCCCACCTTACTCTTCTCCGGTTATTTACCAAGAGGAGGCCTGACTTATTGTTACTAGGAGCGGGGGCTGTATCCTCTTTTGCTGGCAAAGCATATTCAAGCTCTAGGGCGTTGTGGTCGCTATCCCATCTCTCGGTAATCTTAAAATCAATGATTTGAGACCACAGCGGTAATTTGACAAGAATATAGTCAATTCGCGATTCGCTACCTGGTTTATTATAGGTATGTTTACTGGGCATGTCTGATTTACAGCGCCCATTGCAAGCCCTTAAACCCTGATTTAGAATAAGGGCGGTTATCTGCAAAGCGAGAGGGGTCCAAGCTCTGGGTGGGGGCGCCACCGTGGTCGGGATTAGCCATCGTGAATCTTCTTCAAAGGAGGATCCATCACGAAGGCCTGGTAATGATTCAAAGTGCGAATTTAAGTCAGCGCCCACTATACAGTGGAGTTCCCCTGGAATACTAGCTAAGAAAGCCGAAAGCTCCTCTATAGTAGAAGATTCTTGTGATGTGGGTACGGGCCTCGAGTACACATTGACTACCACCAATTTCGTGGAGTTGGGCCACTCAAGGAGGACAGCCAAGATGTCCTCAGAACCTGTCGCCATACATCTTGCCTGGCAGCCCAGGTCTGAAGCTACCCAAGTTGCCAGCCCTCCTGACGGTCTACCCCGACCCCCCCACTTGGCTGATTTGGAGAATACTGCATAACCTTGTGGTATGAGTTCTCTAGCCCAGGTTTCCTGAAAGAGACATATACTCTTTGAATTGATAAAGGAAACCCACTCCAAGTTATCGATTTTATTGGCCAACCCAGCAATATTCCATGAAATTATTGTCATGGATGATGGTTTGCTATTAGGTGGCCCTATATTTGGGGCCTTAGAGGCATTAGTCTCGTGGATGACCCATGGAAGAGGCGGCAGTTTCCCCTGGTCCGAAATGTTGTTAGAATTAGTCTCAGATATGTCCACTAAGGGAGGCTCTGTTATGTAATGAGGTGTTAATTCCCTGTGTGCTCCTGTAGATTGTGATCTTTCTGGGGATGTGCTCTTCCCTGTCCTGGTGGTTGGGGGGGACTCTCTTCCTTGTAAGTTGAATTGTCAGTCAACCATTTCTAGGCTACTATCTCTGTTGTAGGTTGGGAATTGGGCTGGGTAGTGCATTCTATGCGGCCCTAGAACTCCTCTCCCAATTCCCCCTCCTCCGCCCCTCCTCCCAGCTTTGTACTCCCATCCTGCCTCCTCCCCGTATGGTGAGACGTGATCAGGGCCTCTGCATTTCTGATAGTAAGGATCCCTTCTATCCCTACAGCGACTGCCCCAGTCGTCCGGCATTTCCTGATGTAGCCCCCCTCTTTGATCCTCCAAATTATATAAACTCGAAGGATAGAAAGACGAGAGCGGGAGGACTTGGATGTTACTGCCTTGGTCATCAGAGGGCCATGTGGAGATGTAAGAAGCTGTGTTTGGCTCTCTGAAGGTGACCAGGACGCAGTCTCCTCTAATTGTTTTTCTAGAATGTCCCACCCACGAGGCCCGCCTTACCATGATGATGTCACTAGTTATGCCATGTGGGAGCGGTCTATTAATGGACAACCAACTAATGACTTTATTTTTAAGGGAGGGAATTGGTTCTTGTGTCGCAGGTTTTAATTCAGGGACCCCTGTCAAGATCACAGTATAGGGGGACGCCTCTGGTGGAAGATTCACAGGTTTCGATTTACGGGGAATGGTGGATTTCTTCCCCGAAAGAGTTAATTCAGTCTGAGGTGTTATCTGGGTTGTGACTGGGTCTTTGGATGGGGGAAGAGTAGTGGGAGCTGGAAGCGAACACTGCTGGGTCGTTAGAGGAGCAGTGTTTGTGTTAGGGTTAGGGTGAGATTTGGGGTCTTCTTTTGGAGTGGTGTAGGTTGGGGCTCCTGAATGGCTAAAATTGGGGCCTTTTTATTTGGAATTGTTGTGGACGCAGTTCCTTTTGCGCATTTTGGGTCTATGTCCCCCTTAGCTCCTTTCAGTTCGAGTTTCATTAAGTCTGCTAGTTGGACGGTAGACTTTTCAATATTGACCAGCCTAGCTTCGATCTTAATTAAACGAGCTTCAAGGGGGCTCAATAATGACTTAAGGAGTGCGCCTATATCAGCCAGTGTGATATCGTCTCTGGAATCTTCCACTACGATGTTATTTAAATCAGCCGATTCAGCTATATGCGTAGGGGCCGCAGGTGAAATTATTATACTAGGGGTGTTCTGACTAAAATCGATGTTGGTGATGTTAGTGACATTTCCCTTTGGTAACTTGGATTTTGGGGCTTTTGTCCTACTGCCTTCCTTGTTTGATCCCCCCTTTCTCTTTTTCTGGATGGCGCCTTCCCTGGTGCCCCTAGTTAGCTCAGAGTTAATCTCTTTGTTAATAACTTGGACTATGTTTGAATCAAGAATCGTGGGTGGGATTGCAGGTACGTTATGGGGTATTTGGGCTTTGGGCAGGGCCATTAGGCTCATATCATCTAGGTCGCTCGGAGCCTCTAGTGTAAAGTCTGGGTTGGTGATTACATCGCTCGATAAGTAATTAGCCCCCCTATCCTTCGATGTATTATTTATAGGTTCTGATCTCCCCTCTGGAGTTCTAGCTTGAGCCAATGGTCCCATTGAAGATCTCCTGACCCAATCTATTTCCTGGGAAATTCTTCTCTCCAGGACCTCTATTTCCTCAATTAAGAGTGATCCAGCTTTGACAAAATAGTTGTCGATGGTACCTATTGCGGCTCCAGCCGCAGCCAAGGATGATTTGCTTCTGGTTTCCCTGGTACACATCGTTTCTTTCTTTTACAGGAGTCTGCAGGCAGGGGGTGTGGGCCAGGGCCGTCCTCTGCCATCCTCGAACGGCCTCAAAGGCCCGCTCTTTGCCCGGTCTTCGCCCGCGCCTCCGTCCGCGCGCGTCCCGCGTTCGCGTCACAGGGCTGGACTAAGTAGGAAAAAGGAACTCCACCTGTGAGTTGGGGGCGGCGCTTGCAGGGAGAGCGGGCCAGATGATGGTGATTGGCCGACCGGGGACTCCTGGGATCTGTAGTCCCGGTCTTCGCTCGCAGCCCGGCAGCAGCCCTGAACTCCCCAACTAGCACTTCAAGCAGCAGTTACCCTCAGGCTTCAGGAACGATGCGGGACCCGCGGAGCGGGTCCGGCGAGGTGTGGGGGTCCAGAGAGTGGAAAAAGCTCCCACACAAATGTCCAAGAGCAAAAGGGCAAAGTCCGTGGAGCAAACAGCATACGGGTCCCACAGAGGAGAGTAAAGGGAAATGTTTTTAACTCCACCTGTGAGTTGGGGGCGGCGCTTGCAGGGAGAGCGGGCCAGATGATGGTGATTGGCCGACCGGGGACTCCTGGGATCTGTAGTCCCGGTCTTCGCTCGCAGCCCGGCAGTAGCCCTGAACTCCCCAACTAGCACTTCAAGCAGCAGTTCCCCTCAGGCTTCAGGAACGATGCGGGACCCGCGGAGCGGGTCCGGCGAGGTGTGGGGGTCCAGAGAGTGAAAAAAGCTCCCACACAAATGTCCAAGAGCAAAAGGGCAAAGTCCGTGGAGCAAACAGCATACGGGTCCCACAGAGGAGAGTGAAGGGAAACGTTTTTAACTCCACCTGTGAGTTGGGGGCGGCGCTTGCAGGGAGAGCGGGCCAGATGATGGTGATTGGCCGACCGGGGACTCCTGGGATCTGTAGTCCCGGTCTTCGCTCGCAGCCCGGCAGCAGCCCTGAACTCCCCAACTAGCACTTCAAGCAGCAGTTCCCCTCAGGCTTCAGGAACGATGCGGGACCCGCGGAGCGGGTCCGGCGAGGTGTGGGGGTCCAGAGAGTGAAAAAAGCTCCCACACAAATGTCCAAGAGCAAAAGGGCAAAGTCCGTGGAGCAAACAGCATACGGGTCCCACAGAGGAGAGTGAAGGGAAACGTTTTTAACTCCACCTGTGAGTTGGGGGCGGCGCTTGCAGGGAGAGCGGGCCAGATGATGGTGATTGGCCGACCGGGGACTCCTGGGATCTGTAGTCCCGGTCTTCGCTCGCAGCCCGGCAGCAGCCCTGAACTCCCCAACTAGCACTTCAAGCAGCAGTTCCCCTCAGGCTTCAGGAACGATGCGGGACCCGCGGAGCGGGTCCGGCGAGGTGTTGGGGTCCAGAGAGTGAAAAAAGCTCCCACACAAATGTCCAAGAGCAAAAGGGCAAAGTCCGTGGAGCAAACAGCATACGGGTCCCACAGAGGAGAGTGAAGGGAAACGTTTTTAACTCCACCTGTGAGTTGGGGGCGGCGCTTGCAGGGAGAGCGGGCCAGATGATGGTGATTGGCCGACTGGGGACTCCTGGGATCTGTAGTCCCGGTCTTCGCTCGCAGCCCGGCAGCAGCCCTGAACTCCCCAACTAGCACTTCAAGCAGCAGTTACCCTCAGGCTTCAGGAACGATGCGGGACCCGCGGAGCGGGTCCGGCGAGGTGTGGGGGTCCAGAGAGTGGAAAAAGCTCCCACACAAATGTCCAAGAGCAAAAGGGCAAAGTCCGTGGAGCAAACAGCATACGGGTCCCACAGAGGAGAGTAAAGGGAAACGTTTTTAACTCCACCTGTGAGTTGGGGGCGGCGCTTGCAGGGAGAGCGGGCCAGATGATGGTGATTGGCCGACTGGGGACTCCTGGGATCTGTAGTCCCGGTCTTCGCTCGCAGCCCGGCAGTAGCCCTGAACTCCCCAACTAGCACTTCAAGCAGCAGTTCCCCTCAGGCTTCAGGAACGATGCGGGACCCGCGGAGCGGGTCCGGCGAGGTGTGGGGGTCCAGAGAGTGAAAAAAGCTCCCACACAAATGTCCAAGAGCAAAAGGGCAAAGTCCGTGGAGCAAACAGCATACGGGTCCCACAGAGGAGAGTGAAGGGAAACGTTTTTAACTCCACCTGTGAGTTGGGGGCGGCGCTTGCAGGGAGAGCGGGCCAGATGATGGTGATTGGCCGACCGGGGACTCCTGGGATCTGTAGTCCCGGTCTTCGCTCGCAGCCCGGCAGCAGCCCTGAACTCCCCAACTAGCACTTCAAGCAGCAGTTCCCCTCAGGCTTCAGGAACGATGCGGGACCCGCGGAGCGGGTCCGGCGAGGTGTGGGGGTCCAGAGAGTGAAAAAAGCTCCCACACAAATGTCCAAGAGCAAAAGGGCAAAGTCCGTGGAGCAAACAGCATACGGGTCCCACAGAGGAGAGTGAAGGGAAACGTTTTTAACTCCACCTGTGAGTTGGGGGCGGCGCTTGCAGGGAGAGCGGGCCAGGTGATGGTGATTGGCCGAACGGGGACTCCTGGGATCTGTAGTCCCGGTCTTCGCTCGCAGCCCGGCAGCAGCCCTGAACTCCCCAACTAGCACTTCAAGCAGCAGTTCCCCTCAGGCTTCAGGAACAATGCGGGACCCGCGGAGCGGGTCCCGCGAGGTGTGGGGGTCCAGAGAGTGAAAAAAGCTCCCACACAAATGTCCAAGAGCAAAAGGGCAAAGTCCGTGGAGCAAACAGCATACGGGTCCCATATCCAAATCAGTCTTGACCCTGCTCCCCATGGGAACAGTCCAGCCCAAACTGCCAGGCCAGATCCTCCCTGGACCAGAAACAAGCCTACCGGGACCGGTTTGGGAGTATCACCCGTCATCAGCCAGGTTAGCTTGAATCCAGTAACACAGTGAACACAGGACCTACGTCTGGGCATACCCTTCCCACTTAGGGCAACACAAGCAAAAGGCCCAATAGGAACATTTAATTTACAGGACCTGGTTATATGGAATACTACTGTACAAGGGACTTAGAGGTAAATTAAATATTCCAAATAGGTGTAAACCAATCCTACCATATTTCAGGGGTGAGAGTACATGTACTTTTTCACTGATTAGCAGTGGTAAAGTGCCCGGAGTTCTAAAGCGATCAAAAAGAGGGCCAGAACAATCAGAGGCAGAAGGCAAAAAATTTGGAGATAACCCTACAAAAAGGGCCAGTTCAAACATGAGTACATCAATTTTACCACAACTTTTATGTTTAAGCACAAATATGTGTTTGTTTATCTTCATTTTATTTCAAACTTTATTTGGCATTGGTATGTACAACAAATGAATACTGCAATATCACTTAATGTTATCTCTCTTGTTGCTCAAGGTTTAATGTTAAGTCTGAAAACCCTTGATTACAAGATTAGAAAGACAAATGCGACAACTACCTCTTCTATACACATTTTTCGTAATGCTATATTCAATAGACATTCAAACATCTTAAGTTTGTTTATTAAAGAAAGAAGAGATTAGAGTCTGTTGTTATTCGTGTTTTTGAAACTCGCAGATGCTTCCTGGAGAGATTGTAAAAGAGGTACAGACTTGGGCCAGCACTCTTCCAGATTGTTTTATATTCTATAAGACACACCTAAATGGGATCAACATCACTTTACGGGTTTACCAGTTATTAGAGGCGGGCGACCCAACAGATTATCAGGGCGTGCTGAGCCAAGGATCTGCCTTGGCTCTTTGAACCCATGCATAAGCTGAGACATGAAAATGTTTGCCTTGTAAATCATACAGCTAGCATCACGAAAAAGTATCTTACACATTTTTACAAATACAATTCTTTAACATGTGGAAGCTTTGACATTATTACGTCACATTACAGCACTGCAGTGAGAAGTACTTCTTCATGGATGTCATTTAGGGGTTGCAGCTGCGACCGACCCCTGGATTGTGTGTTGAAACTTCCCAATAACGACCAGGAGACATCAAGTAAGGAGCAGACGTTTACTGGAATCACAACCTGGCATCTGACTACCTCCACGACCCAGCTGTAACTGCCAACCGTGGAGTGCCGTCAACCTTACATTCTAGGACAATGATGTAAGCACGAGCATGTGGAATACAAAGAAGATGGAAGCTCCACAAAAGGTAAGAGTACCTCGAGAGCTCTGCCCCTCCACCAAGATGAAGTATGCGTAACACGGAAAGTATACATCACAACACATCTTCTCCCTTTAATAATAAAAAGAAACAAGAAAAATACAGAGAGAGAAAAGGAAGAAAAAAAAGAGAAAACAACAAACTGGAAAGAAAATTAAGAAGAACAAAGAATAAAAATGACATCAAATAAGTATTTATTCTCTAACATAATCCTGAAGATAGCATTGTGGGTTGCAATTATTAACACCCAACTCAACAGGAGGAAAGTTGGACAACTCAAGCTGACCCTCACCCCTAAATCTTTGAGGAGAAAAACACAACTCATTAGAATGCGAAACATCTTCAGTAAGTTTAACACTTGAATCACTCTTAACCACCATGTCAGGCATGAACATAACACCAGAACAGCTTTCACTGTCACTGCCGGACTGGTCAATACAAGTTTTGCAAGTCTTGTCATTAGAACCACCTTTCTGATACAATGCCACTCTAAGCAAATTCCATCGTTCTCCACCTTCATTGACAACAAAATACCTACTTACACTGACAACACTACAAGGTCATTTGAACTTTGTAAGACCACCTTTAATCCTTCCCGATTTCAATTTAACCCAGTCACCAACCGAGATCTTGGAAGAAGGGAGTAATTCAATGGCACGCTCACCTTCAGAAGACACCCAACCTTTAAGCCAAGATGGGACAAGGCGAGAGCCAGGAAAGTGCTCTCTCATAATCAAAAATGGGTACTTGGAAGTAACACTGTGAGGAGTTGTGCAATAAGCCCATAGCATATCTTGAGCAAGACGACTGGGAGAGAAACCATTGGCTAAAGCAAGTTGTAAAGTACCTTTAATAATTCGCCCTTTCCACAATGCCATTACCCTTCGGATTGTAAAGAGAGGTACATGAATGTTTCACACCGCACCTTTCCAAAAAACAGCGCATTTCACCAGAAGTAAGCTGAGTCCCATTGTCTGTAAGAAAGACTTGAGGAATACCTTCACGTAGAAATAAAGTCTCCAACACAGTAATGGTGGATTTAGTTGTAACATCCTTCAAAAACTCAAGGTGCAGCCATCGTGAGTGTACATCCACAACTACAACAGAAAAACGCATATCCAAGGACAATTCTGAAAGAGGTCCAATGAAATCGAAACAAATGGTATGCAATGGTTTACGCGGATCCTCAATGTGGCCCATACAACTCTGTGGACCAACTCTCAATCTCTTCTCACTCTCTTTGCAAAGAGTACAATTAACCACCTAATCTCTGATCTGATCATCCATAGCAGGCCACCAATATTCTTGCTTGATACGTCTAATGGTCATGCCTTGGCCTAGATAACCCTTGTGGGCAAGCTTAAAAATGTGTAGCCTAATGGCACTTGGGGGAATAAATCTCCCACCCCTCATGATAACAGTCTTCCCACTGAGAGAAAGTTCATCTAACAACTTCCAATAAGGCCTAAGTGGTGCCGAGACCATACTCTCATGGGGTGAACCTTTCTACATGAGAGTTAAAACCTCTTGCAGAATAGAATCTTTAATCATCGCTTCAGACCACTGTGCTTTTGAAAAAGACCCTAAACTGCATTCACAAACATCAAAAACAAAAGCAACTGCCTCTTCACTTTCAAGCTTTTTAACAATTTCCTTGTCTACTGTTTCCCAATTAAGTGACATGCGTGATAAGCAGTCAGCTTGTAGATTCCTCCAACCCTTAATGAAATCGACATCATATAAATATTCCTGTAACCTAGCTGCAAACCTGGCAAGACGTGCTGAGCCCTTTCCAGCACCTCCTGCAGACAACATTTTCATTAACGGTTCATGATCGGTCCTCAACACAAACCGTGATCCCCACAAATATACTCTGATGTATTCCACTCCCCAAGCTGCAGCAAGAGCTTCACGCTCTATCACAGAGTAATTTCTTTCAGTTTTGGTGAGAGTTCTTGAGGTGAATGCAATGGTTCTCTCACCGCCTCTCTGAAACTGAGAAAGTACCACACCAATGCCAGTAAGACTGGCATCAACAGTCAGAAACAATTTGCATGAGTTATTTAAAGGTGAAAGGATTCCAGCATTACAAATCTGCCCCTTAAGCTTGGAAAAAGCATTAGACTGCTCATTAGCCCACTCAAATTTACAACCCTTACGGAGAAGTTTCCTGAGAGGTTCAGCAATATCAGCAAAACCTCGCACACATTTGGAATAGTACTCAACAAGGCCCAGAAAAGACCTGTGCTGGTCCTTGTCCTGTGGGGAAGGAGCATTCTTTATGGCATCCAAAAGATTTGTTTTGGGATAAATACCGCCACTTGAAATTGAATACCCCAAGTAGTCAACCCAACACATTCATATCACCATACTAAATATACTTGGAAATGTAATATGGCCTGTTCCAAGGTAGACCAGTAGATGTCACCAGAGTTGCAGCAATTACAAGTGAACCTACACGAATAGCTCTGTACAGATGAAATAGAATAATCCTCCTGTGATCATCGAGCAATTCCACACACACTGTGCCGAGAGTCTCCAAAACGATGTTAACAGGCTCTCACAAATGCGTGTTCTACTCGTAGTATAGCGTGATCAGTCAAAGTTCACAATGGACAGAAACTCCTCACCTGATGCTGTGAAGATCCTTAAGAATTCAGCGTACTTAATAAAATGCCAACCGATGGATGCTGACCAACTCCGTGAGCAGAGGAAGTTGATCGGCAATGGCACAAAAAAAAATGAACAAGATGGCGGCATGTCACGCTGCATTACTTGAGTAGGGTTTGACACGCAGTGACGTTTGTGCAAGGACCTGCATTTCACTCCAGGGCTGGAGAGAGCACAGCGCACGCTGAAAATGGCTGCAGAATCCAAAGTCGGCAAAATAGCACAAAAGTACCTCCAGGCACAGCAAACAACGAAGAGGATCACAACGGGAGTCAAACACAGCTGGCCAATTCATAAGAAGAGTGCAGGTGTAGGAGGGTGGATGCCTGACTATGGTTACCCCAGACTTTTTGCCTAGTGTTTAGCTGGTTTTCGACTTAGTTGGCCTGGGATCCTGCTAACCAGGGCCCCAGGCTATCTGTTCTCTCTTAAAATGGACTCCATGCACCCTAGGTGCATAACCAAATTGGTACTGAACTCCTTGTCAGCCTCTGTACAGTGCACTATAGGTGCCCAGGGCATAGGGGCATCCAAGGCCTACCAGGGGCTGAAGCATAGCTTTTGCCACCCCTGGCTGGTTCTTAAATTGACACAACTGGCTGACCACTCAGCTGGGGCAAGGTGGTGTAATCACCCCTTGCTTAGATATAGTATAACTATGTCTAACCCTATATCTGGACACACATATACCTATCAGCCACTCCTATAGCAGGCCTTAACAATCCTGGAGGCAGAGTGCTTGGTTTTATGTTAGATAGTGCTCTGGCATGAGCTGAGCCTGTCTGCAGCTTGCGGGACCATTTCCCTATAGCTGTTCCAGTGATACTGCCATACCATATACTCTTAAGTGCATTATAATCCTTACAGTTATTGCAATTCCGGTTTGGCTTTATCAAAACATGTCGTGTTTGGTGTCATACAACGTGGAATGCTACCCCCTCGATGATTCTGATGATGGGGGCAGCGTCCCACCCCTCTAGGAGGAGAAGACATGTTACTTACTGCAAATGCGGTTAATCCAAACCAGAGCTCCAGCATCACAAAATGGATGCTGCTGCCACAGACACGAGTCTGCCCTCCTGCTGCTGACCGAAACTCGGCAGAGGAGGCATTATCAAAGGATCTCCTGTCACAGGGAGGTGTTACACCACCCCAGACAGGAGTTAGTGGATTGTAGCAGGGAGGGTTGACAGAAACTAGACACTGCCTGGGGTGCACAAGGTGTCCCCAAGCAAATGCCAGCCAAACCGGTTCAGGGACTTTCCAGCCCCAGTCCTGGTGGGAAGCTGGACAAAGGAAAAGGGGTGTAACCACCCCCTTCCTGGGTTCCACCCATAGGAGGGACCTAGCAGGTAATCCAGCCCCCAGATTTGGAATATAGGTGGGAGCAGTGCCAATGCACATCATATTATCCTGACTGAAACTTATGAAACAAAACTCTGGACCCTTCGACATCCCACTCGACATGGAAGACTGAAGAATCTCCCTTGTGGTCAAGGAGTGACCACCCTGTGCAAACAGGCACCATCCAGCACCTCAACCTTTGCTTTGTTGCAGTTCCCGCCGGAACTCAAGCGACAGAGTTCGACAAGAGCCAGCGATCCTGACTTCTAACAGCCCGATCCACAGTCTATGCAGAGCTGGGACCCGTGGAGGCGACCTGAAGCGTGGGAGCGGCCATCTTGGAAAAACCACGGAGCGCTGACCGTGCAGCACCCGAGGCTCCCTCGAAGCTGTGCATTGGAGTTTGAGAAGCTCCAGCCCCGAGCAGCTTTTGCACCGAAGCTTACCCCTCCACACTCGACGAGTGCTGCGTGGGGCCCTTTTGCATTTTCCTGCTCGACGCGTTGGTCCGGTCGCTTGCCCATTGGCTAGTGGCCCCAGAACCGACGAACCTAAGAATTTACACAGCTGGTCTGGTTGCTCCAGAATGGCACTCACTCCCCTGAAAAGGAGCACCCGCTCTGACCTTGCTGGTCCGAGTATTAAGCCTTCTTCGAATCCTGCGTGGGTTGCCTTTGCCAAGGCTTGTTGACTCTGATCCGGAAGCCGACACCGTCGACAGCGAGAGCCTTCGTGGGACAGCTCCTGTCCACTCCAGGACATCCTCGGTGCCCCAGAGTCCACGTGGCAGCGGAGACAAGGCACCCGACATCGACCTGATTGCGCCCGACATTGCCTGGTTCCTTTCTGGTCACTGACTCGTGACCCAGACTCTGTCCCCTCTGCTTTCAGGTACTCTTCAACTTCTATCCACCCTTGGATCGCACCGGACACTTCTCTTCTGGACGCCTGCAGCATCTTCATCTTCAGGCACCATCGAACTGCGTGACGAAACTCGACACACTTTGGCACCTATGCACCCGCTTCCTGTGGGTGAGGTAACTTACTAGCGCCGGTGTTCTTACACTGGTACACACCTCTAGTGCCTAACTCTAAAGTTTGGTAATCCTAGTCCAGTCGGAAGACTCCTTTTGCAATAACTTTGTAACTTTTACGCACCATTGACTTTACATTGGTGCATGCGTGTGCTTTCTGCACTGCACCAGAATCCGGTGGTATTAGGAGGTCCATGGTCACCTCCAGAATGACTAGGAACCATGCTTGAGACCTCCAAAGGGGGTTATCACTACCATGCTCTGCAAATACCTGCATGCGTGTAAGAGAAGGCGTGGAAGCATGACAAATGGAGGAAAGGCATGTGGCCTTAAGCCATGCCAGTCTATGAGAAGGCATCCACCCCCGCTGCTTGAGGGTCCGGCTTCCAGCTGAAGAAATTCTTAATCTGTATGTTCAGCCTGTCGGCAAAAAGGTCTGTCCCGAAGGGACCCCATTGGGCCTGGATGGACATGAATATTCCCTGGTCTAATTTCCAGTTGCTGGAGTCCTTGGAATTCTTGGAAAACTAGTCCGCAACATAATTGCCAGGAATGTGTTCCGCTATAACAGAGAGTCCATTGCTTAAGCAATATCCCCAGAAGCACTTCGCTATCTCTGTAAGACATTTGCAATGTGGACCCCCCGTCTTGTTGACGTATTTCACTGCAGACACATTGTCCATGTACAGCATTATACAGCATTTCATCAAATTCTGGGTGAAGCACCAAACTGCGACAGAACCCGCTAGTAGTTCTATGCAGTTGAAATGCAGCTCCTTCTCGTGGTGTGTCCAACGGCCCACTGTTGATGAGTTGCCACATCTGGCATCCTATCCTTCTGAACTCGCATCCGATTCTATTATCAATTCTGGGTCTATCTCTGCCTCCAGAGATTCGTCACTATCTAGGTGGACAGGGAGCTTAGGGCCTGTTTGTTGCCCTTCTGTGATGCCCAATACCTCATTCTTGTCATTGTCTGGAAAGTGCGTGTGGGCAGCTTTTCCTTTTATTGTCTTTTTTGCACCCTTGGTAGGGTGTTCTGGTGCAACTCTTTTCTTTGGGGCCTTCACTGCCCCTTATTTGGCCTGAGTATGCATGGTGCTGGTAGAGGGCCATGCCCTTGATGGGGATCCTAATTTTTTATTAATGGTCTCAATGACGGAGTCTATGACTTTGTCAAGGGCTTTCTTGATCATTGACTCAATTTTACCTTCCAGGTTCAAATCCGGGTTGACTGACATCATGGGGGTAAATAATACTATTGTCAGTACAAAATGTCAAGCTTTTTCTTCCTTTTTTAAATCTGAATTAACCTTCCTTTTACAGGAGAGTAAATTATTTCAGTAATCATTTTACAAAACCATTTTTTGGGAGCTTAATGCTCAAAGGGTTAATAAAACAAATGTGGAAGGGATCAAGCGTTGAAAAATCTATTTAAATCAGGCGATTAGTAATCGTATATAATAGCCCCAATTATGAAGGTATGTGCTGAGCGTTTATCCGATGATTCCCGATCTTTAGGAATCCGTCAAACAGCAGCAACTGCCAAGCTGGTTGCTGCTTGTTCCTATCGCAACCACGCATGTATTCAACATGCGCGGTTGCCTCCAAGGTACTTTCCTTGAAGGTATCTTCCCTTCCGCGGTACGGCTGCAAAGGGCGCACCATGGTGGGGGAAGGAGGGAGCTTGTGTCGGGTGAAGTCCACAGTTGTGCCTATCAGGTGTCGGGGGAAGGCTGCAGCTGTAGCGAGCTAGGCGGATGCTGGTAAGCGATGCCCCCCTTGAGGAAAGCGACGGGTGCAGGCTGCAGACTGTATGCCTGACTAGTGTTTGACTCGCTGCTATGCAACAGGTGTGCGGCCTCTTGTAGTCAAAGGACGCGCATAATGGGTGAAATTGTAGAATATGACAAATAACCTAGTTTTTGGGTCCCGGGAATGGCAACGGGATTATGGGGGCAACGGGTTGAGGCAAGAGTTGCGAGAGGCTCTACCATAAACTATTACAATAGATATTAAAATTATACGATAAGAGAAAACTGTACACAAAAACTGTGCTCCCCATAAAAAACACAAGGATTAGTTGGAGGGTAGGGTCAAAAGGACCCAACTATGCAATATATATGTAACCGTGAGCAAGATCGCAAGATTGAAACGCGTTGGTTAAAATAAACCTGCCTTAAAACATCCTGGTGGAGTGCGAGTATAATTAAACTTGGTGGTGAATTAAATACAGGGAACATCCGTCCCTGATACTCGCACCTGTTGTGTAAAGTGTGCCCTCTGTAACGGATTTACTTTGGTGGCAAACTATATATATATATATCTATATATATATATATACCGCTCCAAAACCCTCTCTCCCAGCCGGGAAGAAAAGTAGCAGTACTCGCGGGATTCTTATCAGCTCAGTTTATTAAACGCTTCACAAACGCGTTTCGGGGTCCTCCCTTCTTCAGTGTGTTTACTTTATGTAAACGGAGGCGCCATTTTTAACCACAAGTGACAGATAATGAAAACGATGTAGGACTACTCGCCACAAGCATTCGTTGGGCGCCATCTTGTAATGTGCAAAAGCCACAATATTTAAATATATATCAAGCTCTATACATATCTACATCGATATTTAAAATATTTACATAGATATATTTACATCCTGTGCAATCTCACATATTTACAAGATTTAATATCAAAACAATTTTTATTGCAGGGATGTGTAGAACAATCAGTGATAAAATGCACATTATACAGTCCAGAGTTACATTACATAGCGAATGTCTTCCAATTATGTTGAACACAGCCATTTAGCCCATATCCCGGAGGCCGGGCGGCGCTAGTTCTCTTCATTGTACATTCCTCGGCCGAGCCCGACAACACTGTCAGTACTGCAGGAGCTCTTCTCCCCGCTTTTCAACCTTGTAATGTGGCGACCCGCACTGCTAGCCTGTAATGCTGTGCGCGGTCAACTGTGGGACCTGTAATTGTGTTCCCCCCCCCACCCTTACCTCCCTGTGATTGCCGTGGGTCGGCTAATGGCGATTCCTATATACGGATTGCCCTGTCTCAGTCCAATCTCGCCGTGTATCGGCTTGTCCATCATCTGTCACAAATAGTTCAAGAAATGTCAAGCTCTTATAACATCTTCAAAATAATTTCATATTGAATGGCTCGGGCCTAGCTCCCTAGGTGTACTGTTAGTTCCTCACCGCTGTTCAAACCCTTGGGAGTTTTAGTTTGTAAATCAATAATGAATCTAGACTCTAGTCTCCTTTAGTTTAAGTACCCTGTCCCCCCTCTGATATGAATTGGGACATGATCTAATCCAAAATATTGGAGTAGATCTCTGTTATATTTAATGGTGAAATGCCTCGCCACTGTATAACTCATGTCTTTATTCATAAATGCACGCATGTGCTCCAAAATCCTCACTTTAACACTGTGTATGGTGCAGCCTATATACTTTAGTTTACAAGGACACACTAAACAATAAACTACGTGTGTAGTTTGACATGTTATAAACTTGTTTATTGTTTTTCGTTCTTTCAACCCTGGGATGTCATAGCCTAAAACCCTTTTGCTAAATGCGCATGCCTTGCATCTACCGCAAGGGTAAAAGCCTTTCATCTCGGTAAGTGTGTTCTGTTTAGGTACAGGATTGTCCAAATGGCTGTGAACCAATTTGTCTCTAAGAGACCTCGCCTTCTTAAAGGTTATTTGTGGACTGGTGGAATATCCATTCCAATGATTGCATCCGTTTTTAAAACGTGCCAGTTCTTGCGTAAAATGGCCCTTATAGAATTAGTGTCTTCCGAGTAGGTTCTGATTAAACGAAACCTACCCTCACTTGCCTTTGCCTCATTGTTGTTAGTCAGTAAGCTTTCTCTTGGTATTTTTCTAACCTTTCTTAACGTATTCTCAAGAAGTTCTGGACCGTAAGCTCTGGAGATAAATCTTTCCAGACTTTCTCTAGCTGTTTTAGTAAAGTCACATTCTCTGGAACAGTTTTGTTAGAGACATAAAAACTCCTGTTCATTGTATTGTCTCGCACTTTCAACAGACCCCCTCCAAACAAAGAAGAGGTCGCCGATGTATCTATGCCAGGTTACGATATTTTTTGTCCATGTTGAGTTAGCTAGGGACCATGCCACCTGCTCCTCCCACCAGCCCACAAATAAATTTGCGTAGCTGGGGGCGAAGCAGGTGCCCATCGCGGTCCCCGAAACCTGCCTGTAAAGATCCCCCTGAAATAGGAAAATGTTATTTAAAAGACAGAATTGTGTAAGCTCAATCAGCATTTTGCTGTGTTTGGCAAATTGCAATGGTCTTTTACTTAGAAAATATTCAACAGCCTTTATACCCTGCAAATGGTCTATGCATGTGTACAAACTTGTGATGTCAACTACTATAAGAGTGTAAGATGATTCCCACTGTAAGTTCTCAATAGGTGTAATGAAATCCTTAGTGTCCCTAATGTAGGAAGACAACTTTAGTACCGATTGAAATAAAAAATGATCTACAAAAAGTGACACATTTTCAGTAAGGCTTCCCAAGGATTATACTATGGGCCTGCCAGGCGGTTGTGTTCTGTTTTTGTGTAATTTCGGTAAATGATAGAAAGTTGGAATTATCGGGTTCAATGTTCTCAAGAAAAGATATTCCTCAGTAGTCAACATAGATTTACTGTGCCATTTCTGAATTAACGCAAGATATTCAGTTACGCTTTCCTGTTATTTCTTTTTCGTTGTAAGTTCATAGTATCGATCATCAGTTAATTGTCGGAGAGCTTCTCCCACATACTGTTCCCTTGGTATCAAGACAATATTTCCTCCTTTATCGGACGGTTTATAACTGATGGTTGGATCCTTTTGTAACTCTTTTAATGCTTTTTCTTGGGCTTTAGTTAAGTTCCCCTTTCTTGCCCCACAGCTTCCTTTCTCACGAAATTGCACCAGGTCCTTTATTACTGCCTCCGAAAAAGTGTCTATCGCATCTTGGGGCATTTGTGGCAAGAACTGAGAAGCAGGTTTAAAGTCACTACACGGTGCTTCTTGATCAATCCCCAAGTTTCTAGTTCTTTGAGTTATTGTAATCTCATCAGGATCTCTAGATGTCTCTTCTC
The DNA here is from genome assembly GCF_964261635.1 of Lissotriton helveticus. Lineage (NCBI taxonomy): Eukaryota > Metazoa > Chordata > Amphibia > Caudata > Salamandridae > Lissotriton > Lissotriton helveticus. The sequence continues at coordinate 1,067,568,395 of NC_136063.1, forward strand.
CTTGTATTAGCTCTTCCAGTAGTTCCAAGGTCGTAAGATCATCCAGGAGCAATAAATCTGTGTCTTTGATTTTTCTTCTCATTTGTCTAGTTTCCTTGATTGTCGGTTTAATTTTGAAATATTTGTGCACCTTAAGTTTTCTTGTGAACTTAAAGAGGTCTATCCTGGTTTGTGCGCACACCAGCAAATCCAGCTACATGAGATCCAAAAGTATGAAACAATACCATCAAGGGATAGGCATCCTTTATTTAGAGGGTTGCCCACACCGATACACGGCGAGATAAACTAGTGACTGTGTATGATCTTGAAACAGGATACTAATGCTTAAGTGTGCGCAAAAACACATTCAAAGATGGCGCGTAATGTTACACTTAGCAAAGTCCCTTGTCTGTTGTTATCACGCTGTATGGGCTCTTTAAAAATGGCGCCAAACATCGCGTTCCCTTATGACACTGAGGAAGGGACACTTCCCGGAACGCGTTTGTCTTAAATAAAGTTTGTTGAAAACTGTAAGAAAACTGTAAGAACCCGTGAGTGCTGCCACTTTTCTTCTAGCTGGATGAAATGTGAGGAAAGCTGTGGAGCATTTATTTTGAACGCGGTACACCACCGCGTGGCAGCACCCGCCATCAGAGTGACTCGCGTTATTGGTGGACTTTGGAGCGAGTATAAATTTTGAGCGAGTGCACCGCCGCCACTTTATCGATTCAGACGGAAGAGGAACGATTCTGGAACTTCGTCGAAGATATACGGGGAGCAAGAATAAGCAACATACCGCGACGAATCTGCGATAAGTCTGCATACAGATTCTTTGATAAGTACCCGTGGCTGTGAGCGGCAAGGCGAGGGGCGGATACAGTAATTCAACAAACAGGAGGGGTGGCATTCCGGGACCGGGATACCACGTTTAACCCACCTAGAACTGCAAAATGTTTAATATGGCGGAGCGCAGCGATGCAGCAGGCGGAATGTTTAAAAATAAAAACCCTGACATTTCCCAGCAGCTTCCCAAGATTAATGTGGAGACTACAAATACACTCATGACCCAATACCAGAAATTGGAAAAACTCTATGAAAGGGAATTACGAAAATGGTGGGAAGGCACCTCCCTACAGGGTTACATTGAAGTACAACGAGTCCCGAGGGGACTAAGAATCTTTACTGTCCCGGCATACAATAATCCAGACCCCCTCCTGCTGGAGGCGCGGGCAGCGCATATAGCACTTTCGTGTAAAGGAATGCTGGAAATCCTTATCCAGTTTGCATGGAGTGACCGGGACAAAGTGGTAAAAGAAATTGAGGCCATGGAAGAGGAACAGTCTAAGAATACAGACAAAGACTAACAAGAACAACTAAGGACAGCAATGAAAAAAAGATTGGAAAAATATGAGCTCAAAATTAAAACAAGAAAGCAAGAAAAGTTTGACCGGGACGAAAGAGACAATGCAATGGGCAGGGTGTTAATCTTTGCGAAAAGATACAATCAAATGAGAAAAGGCCTGGCTAAGAACAATCAAAAAAGGATTGAGACTTCAGATTCCGATGTTACTGGAAGTGAGGCATCAGGAGATGAAACAGCAGGACCATCTGGCACAGTAGCGAAAACCCCTTTTCAACAAGAATTCAAGATCATCAGGCAGAATTGGCTGAGGGGAGGAAAGAACAAGCCCCCAGAGGACGACGACAATCCAGGAGAGGCGGTTGTAAAGGGAAGGGGAAAAGCAAAAACAAACATAACCCCGAGGATAACAAGGAACAAGCGAGGTGCCAGATGGACGAGATTGCCCTCACCGAGGGAGCCAGGGAGAGATCCGCCTACTCCACCCCGGATGGTCACTACCATTTCCGGGTGATGCCCTTCAGGATGAAAAACGCCCCCGCCACCTTCCAGAGGCTGGTTAACCAGGTCCTGGCTGGGTTGGAGGAGTTCAGCGCTGCATATCTGGATGATATCGCGGTGTTCAGCTCCCACTGGTCCGAGCACCTCCAGCACCTCTGGGAGATGCTGATGGCCCTGCAGAGGGCCGGTCTCACCATTAAGGCAAGCAAGTGCCAGATCGGACAAGGGTCCGTAGTCTACCTGGGACACCAGGTCGGAAGCGGCCTCGTGGCCCCCCTCCAGCCCAAGATCGATGGCCCCCACGACCCAGACGGAAGTGCGGGCGTTCCTAGGACTCACGGGGTACTACCGAAGATTTATCAAAGGATACGGCAGCCTCGCAGTCCCCCTCACGGAGTTAACCTCCAAAAACCAGTCGAAGAAAGTCAGCTGGTTCCCCGCCTGCCAAGAGGCGTTTGAAGCGTTGAAAGACGCCATGTGCACTGCCCCAGTACTACAGGCCCCCGACTACTCCCGAGAGCTCGTGGTCCAGACGGACGCGTCCGAGCATGGCATCGGAGCGGTCCTATCCCAGGTGAACGACAACGGCCTAGACCAGCCAGTGGCATTCATTAGCCGGAGGTTATTCCCTCGAGAACAAAGGTGGAGCACAATCGAGCGGGAGGCCTGAAGAAGCTGAGGCCCTACCTGTTCGGTACTCACTTCCGGGTCCAAACCGACCACCGACCCCTCCGGTGGCTAATGCAGATGAGAGGGGAGAACCCCAAACTGTTGCGCTGGTCCATCTCCCTCCAGGGGATGGATTTCACTGTCGAGCACCGGCCTGGTGTTGACCACGCCAACGCGGACGGCTGTCCCGATTCTTCCGCCTCAGTGAAGAGAACACCCACGAGGATGGGTAATTCTCTCCACCTTTCAGCTGGGGGGGACGCGTGTTGGACCTGGCCTCGTGGCGTGGTTCCCCCCGTTCCTCAGCACCCCGTTAGCGCAGCCATGCACCCAGAGTTCCCTGCGCAGCACCCCGCTAGCGTAGCCTGCTCCCAGAGTTCCCTGGTCATCCTGCCCCCTGTACGCCAGGATCCCGTAACCGGCGACCAGCCCCGCTTATCCCGTCCCACTCCCGGCTCCGGGTATACAACCTTTACCACGCAACTTTTACCACGACCTACCTTTACCACGCAACTTTTACAACGCAGGACCCTTTACCACGCATACCATTACAACGCAGGTATTTACAACGCAGTTACCTTAACAACGCATACCATTACAACGTAAGTATTGGTAAGTATATTATTTTATTTAAAATATTTTAGGTTTGGGTTTTGGGTAAATGGGTATTTTTAGGGTTCAGGGTCAGTTTTCAGTTTTTGGGTAAAGGGGTATTTTTAGGGTTCAGGGTCAGTTTTCAGTTTTTGGGGTACAGGGTATTTTTAGGGTTCAGGGTCAGTTTTCAGTTTTTGGGGTACAGGGGTATTTTTAGGGTTCAGGGCTGGGTTTGGGTTTTGGGGTACAGGGGTATTTTTAGGTTTCAGGGTTGGGTTTGGGTTTTGGGGTACAGGGGTATTTTTAGGTTTCAGGGTTGGGTTTGGGTTTTGGGGTACAGGGGTATTTTTAACATATATATTTAAAAAGTAATAAATTAATAATAATATAAATAATTAAAATATTAAATATTAAAATAATAATTTATTAATTTTAAAAAATATTATTAATAATTACATTATTTTACCATATTATTTACTTACCTATACTTACGTTGTAATGGTATGCGTTGTAATAGTACCTGCGTTGTAGTGTATTGCGTTGTAAAGGTATTCGTGGTAAAGGGTCCTGCGTTGTAAAAAATGCGTGGTAATGGTCTGCGTGGTAAAAGAACGCGTGGTAACGTCATATATCCCCGGCTCCGGGCACCTAGAACCTGCATGCCCCACAAGGCCCGGCAGCCATTTTCCCTTCCCAAGATCCCTGACTCCCTGGGCCTAGCGTGACCCCGGCCCCAGCAAAACTTAGACGCCAAGGCGCGCCAGTCCCGGATGGAGGGTAAAGGGCTCCACGAGTGAGATAAGCCAGGGAGTTTCGATGGCACCTCCGGCCTCCCCTGAGAGACTGGTTTCTGTCACACCTTTGGCCCTCCCCTGTGGGCCAGTTTCGATTGCACCTCTGGCCTCCCCGAGAGCTGGCTCCAGACCTGCTGGGCATCTGGGAATTCCCGGACGCATCCTCAAAGGGATCAAAGAGCCAACCGCCGGCCCTCGCCAACGACCAGCCCCCAAGGCATGAGACCTCCGCCTGCGAGGGTCCGGACATCAAAGGGCCAATGGACTATATCAAGGCCCGCACCACAACTAGCGGGCAGTTGTATCTTGGACCTGAAAGCCCTGCTGATCTGATCGCGGCTGATCCTAAGAAGAACTCAACCTTGCCTCGCTGAGCCCTGCTGATGCTGTCGCGGCTCCTTCTTCACAACACGGAACTGAACCACCTGAGCCCTGCTGACGCTGTCACGGCTTGACCTTACAAAGACCTCAGAGCCCTGCTGACGCTGTCGCGGCTCGAGCTTGAACCCGTAACCATCTGAGCCCTGCTGACGCTGTCGCGGCTCCTCAAGAACTTCTCCATCTGAGCCCTGCTGACGCTGTCGCGGCTCCTCAAGAACTTCTCCATCTGAGCCCTGCTGGCGCTGTCTCGGCTCCTCAAGAACTTCTCCGGATCGAGCCCTGCTGACCTCGTCGCGGCTCGGGGAGTACTCTGGTCCGGCTGGACCATCGACGGTACCATCACGACCTGAGCCGACTCGACGAGAGTGAAGCAGCCAGTACGACCATCATCTCCCGTATCCCCCGGCTCGAGGATTGAGAGCTGTGCGCAGGGTACGCCTCGTACTGGCCCAAAGGCTAAAGACTGTCCCGCTTCCCTCTTCCCGAATCCTCAAAGACTTTGTGATTCCTCGATCATGTGTACATAAGAGTGCTACTTTCTTTTTACTGCTTATAAAGAACTTATTACTGAATTCCAACGGTGTGGTGTCCGTTCGTAAGTGTGGTGTGAGCTCAGTGTGTACGATCCTAGACTCGAAGTTCTCCCTGGTGGGGATCTCACGATAAGACTCGGCAATATCTGTGGGGGAGGTGGGTCCTGGGGTGGTCAGGTGAGCACAATCTGGTGTTCTGAGATTGCCCCCTCTAACATCATTGAATGTGACTTTGAGAGATTTATTACAAGATCGAGAGAGTCCATGAAATTAGTAAATCGATCTAAAAGTAGTTGCAGTCCTCTTTCTGTTCTAGCCACCAAAACTGAATCATCTGCATATAAGAGTGCTGGAATTTTTTTTGAGCCTACCCTCGGAATATCTTCGCAAGATGCTATAAGAGCATCACCTAGGTTATTTATGTAAAGCGGAAATAACAGGGGGGGGGCAAGGATACATCCTTGCCTTACTCCACATTTAACCGGCCACACATCAGTCAAATTTCCATTTTCATTAACACGGACCGCAGCGGTATTATTCTCCTGTATTTCAGCAAGGAAAGATATCAAGGCAGGGTGCAGCCCGATGTCATAAAGAGAGGCCCATAACTTTTGCCTATTTACAAGGTCGACAGCGGTTGAGAGGTCCTTAAAGGCTAGATGGATGTCCCCCCGCTTTGCGACCGTGTATTTACCAATGACCAGATGTAAATTTAAGCATTGGCCCACCATACTTTTCCCTTGTCTGAAACCGTACTGCAGGTCAGAAATAATAGAGTTTTTATCCAGCCATTCTGTCAGCCGCATCAATACGACTTTCCCCATTATCTTTGCAGGAGAGTCCAAAAGTGATATTGGCCTATAACAGGCCGGATTCTCTCTTGAACCCTTTTTAAATATTGGGACTATGACTGCTTTACCCCAAGTTAATGGGAACCCTGCCATAGTGGCAGCGTTAAAAACACAAGTTAAAATCTTTGCCCACACAGTAGGATCAGCCCTGTACACATCTGCCGGGACCCCATCAGGGCCCGGCGCTTTCCCTTTAGATGTTAATGTTATTGCTTTCATAACTTCCCCCTCTTGGAAAACGATTTTTGGCACATGATTAAAGACCCTATAAGTGGTGGCCGCTGTGCAAGTACTCACCGAGAACAGACCACCAAAATGTTCCACCCATCTCTCTGGAAGGATAAGGCAGTCCTGGACGGTATTATCTGCCTCATCAAAGACTGGGCTATTTATCACTTTCCAGAAGTGGGTGCTACTTTTCAGGGTACTAGCTTGTGTTAACTCCTCCCAAGCCATCTCCTTAAGCTCAGTTTTCCGTGATTTGATAGCGTTTTTATAACTTCTCCTAGCTTCGGCGATGGTTGTTCCGTACTTTATAGCGGCTTTTAAGGCCACCATTAGGACGTTATGTGCAGTAGTGCACTTATGATCAAACCAATTTTTAAATTTCTTTGGTCTAGGTTTGCTTCGCCGAGTCAAATTGGCCGCTATTTGGTAAGTAATGCGATCAACTGCATCTAGGATTTCTATAGGTTCTACACCTGTTTCAATACAGAGGCTAAAATCCTCACGGTTACTATCATACAAACTACCAAGGAAGTCAGCTGGGGTGATTGCCTCCCATCTTAGCCTTCGTCCCTGGCAGTGAGTAGCTATACTAGAATTTGAAATATGAACCAGAGGCGACTCAGATAAGAGGGCCTCAATTTCCATTTCCAATCTGAGGGGGTTATGATCACTTAACCCATTTAGACTAACTTCAAGAGGGCCAATACGATTCATTATAGGGCATGACACTAAAATATAGTCAATAATGCTGCCATGGCCCTGCCCTGTATAAGTTGGGATCGGGTTTACAGAATCTGGTTGTACAGGGCAAAACAAATAGTGGGCGGCTAAAAGACTCTCAAGATACAACCCGCTTCTTGTGTGCTCAAAATGCATGAGCCCTTGTGAATCAGAATCATACTCCATATTGTATAAACTGTTTTTGGGACAAACATGTATATTAAAATCACCAAGTATTATGAGATGGTGTGGGGTGTCACTATTAGTTTAAAAGTTTTCTAAGAAAACAGCCAATGCTTCCAAATTATCTAATTCATCTTCCCTTGTGAAAGAATTATAAACATTTACCACCAATAAATTGGGAAGGCTATTTTTACCCTTCAACTTAGCAGCTAAAATATGGGGAGAATTAGACACAACTAACTCTGGGCTATACATCAGTTTTAGACTGAACAGTAACAAGAGGCCCCCCCTAGGTCTCCCCATTTGGGAAGGCTGTGCAAACTTATTAAAAGAAAGAAAGACGTCCAAGTGATAAGTATCCTTTGCCTCCCAGGTTTCCTGTAAAGCGATAATATGGCTAGTGGATAGAAAGTCCTCCCAAGCTTTATCCCCTCTTTTGGACCGTAGGCCGGCGATGTTCCAAGAGAGGATATTTACCTTGTTCGTATTCTCAGCACTTCCTATTATAGGTTCTCCCCTAGTCAAATTTGTCATTGTATCAGGTTGGGATGGCTCATTAACGAGCACCATCTCTAAATCAGGTATGGTGACCACCTCCCTTCCCTCTGCAATATGCCTGATGACGGGCTGTCGCATTTCAGGCTCCGACCTGTCCAGCAGTCAGCCTTGGTCATCTAAGCCTGACAAGGCATCATATCTGTTTGAAGTCAGGGTATGGGAGTTAATTCCCCCTTCAAATCTTTCTTGTGATCTATAAAAATAGCCCAGAGGTAATGCAGCAATGCTCGTAGTGGTGAGGGAATAGTCCTGTGCTTCCAAAACCTTTGAGACAAAATTGCATCCATCAAAATTGATAATAATATAATCACCCCTTAATTCTTTAGTCGACTTCCCAAGCCAGGCTACTCTACGAACCATCAAGATGTGGTTTGAGAGAAAGGATTTGAAGCCTTTATGCCTTATGAGCCATTCCACTGTTTTATTGTTTAGCTCCACCCATATCTCAATTTGATCTGCCCTTAGCGAAGGAACTCCAACCAAAACGACCACCAAAGGGCTTGAGGCTGGGGGTAAATCTATCACATCTTTAGCTGATTTTATCCCATGTTCGTGCGTCTGGTTTTTGGATGTACGCACATTTCCTGTGCTAGGCACATTTTTTTTAGTACTAATTGAGTTATTTACAGCTTTAGTTTGGGTCACCCCTGCATACTGCGGATTGTTTTTTTGGGCTGTGTTCTGCTGTAAATGACTAGTTGGGCCCCTCTGAATATTCAAACTGGCTGTCCCTTCTGGCCCTGATGGTTTTGGGATAGCTTTACTAACGTTATTAGAAATTAGTGAGTTTTTGGTTATAGAGTTTGCCTGCGTTACCCACGTCCCGCTTTGTTGCGAACTCCCCATTGCCGTGGTTAATGTGCCAGCTCCCCTCTAGTCTTCCTGGTGGATAGTAGTACCTTCTTTAAACTCTTTGGCTAGGCTACAGATCCTGTTTTCCAGGGTCTCCAACTGAGTCCAAAACGGAGCAAGAGAGGATGATATAAGGGACTCCATACGAACCCAAAAAGCCTGTGAGCCCCCTGAATCACCCATATCGCTGACAACAGGGGATGATGTGTCCTCACGCTCAGCCCCCTGGCCAAAGATGTATGTCTTTTTTACTTTATTTGCTTCACTTTTCCCCTGATTTTTATTTTGAGACCGTGTAGCCGGGCCACCCCTTGTGCTGGCCTTTTTTGCCTGGTTGAACGTGTGTCATGAGCATCACCTATATTAGGTATAACATGTATGTTAGTTTCCGGAGGTATCTCATCCGGACCGCTACATACGATGGGAGGGTTGGGAGATGTTACACTCGTGTCACACAAGACGCCAGGAATTGTGATCACTACTTCAGGGGGACATTCCACAATAGGTTTATACAACCCTGCCTTCACTTCAGTTACTGGACTTAGGGCTATGCCCCCTGTGAAAGATCTGGAGAATCTACATTAATTAAAGGTAGAGCCGTAGATACTGGGGACTTGGCAAGTTGTATAGTACCTATAGATTATCTTTTTTAGGCAGCATAGATTCCTAATGAGAGCCTTTTCTCAGTTAGAATTATTTCCTGCTGGAGCATGTTCCCTGCTCGAATCAGAAATGCGTCCATTGTTCCAGCAAAACTTCCCCCCAACCCCTGACTTTCCCCCACACCACTTTGTATGAAGCTCATTTCTCCCCTGTTTTACTATGTACCTTGTATTAATAAAAAAAAATTCAAATGTGCTCTACTAGAATGTTACCAGCAGTCTACAGAGTATTTAAATTTCTTAAAAGCTATAAAGTAGCCTAGATAGCAAGATTATCGTATGTAGACCGGGGTTAGTAAATCAGATCTATCATATTGCTTCACTGATCCAAAGGTCTCTAATGAGGTGATGTTACCCAAGTTATACTTTCAGCTTAATAGATTAAACAAGGAACATAGCCCACAAGTCCAATAATGATACGTCAGTAGTACACCAATCACGAACCCCACTCTAGGTTACAATGAGCATGTAAATATTTCTGTTGGGCACTGACACTTGCCGCGTATTTAATTGAGGCAGCTACTAACCATGAAGTCCAATATGTTAGAGGAGGGGCCCGGCCCGGCCTCGTCCGGCCTTGGACGTCCCGCCCGGCAACGCCCGCGAGCATCCCGCGAGGCGGGAGTGGTTCCTCCAATTTCAAGCGCCTCCGGGCGCAGCAATGGCGTCACTCGAGCGCCGTGGCCACCGGGGCACCTGGGTGTTGTGGTCCCTGCCCTCGCGGTGATCTTCTGGCCGGTAGGTTAGCCGTTTCCCTCACGGCAGAGCGTGCCCAACAAACACCAAGCCGTTCCCTTCACGGCAGATTCTCGAGGTTAGTGCTATGTCCAGCCTCCAACCAAGCTCTATATCAGTGTCCCATAGCTAGCGAACGGGTGACAGAGGGTGAGTCGTCGTGTGCGCCAAGCCATTAACAAGCAAGGTCTCCAGTTTCCGACCTGCACCCATGATGCGCAGGGTGTGGGTTGTTGGCTGATGCTCCGGTTCACTGACTGTGATCCTCCACAGGTGTCCCATCTCGGCCATTAGTGTGCCATGTGCCAAGAAATGGCCCACCAGAATGTCAGGATCTTCCTGCAACTGGCCACAGGTTATGAACTCCCGAAACCTGAATAGGTAGCTCACTGAAGCTAATCCCATGTCTCTACATGCCGTCAGTCCTTCCCTAACAATGCTTGTATAGAATAGAGGTGGCAAGTTCGGACTAACAGACATAGAGTACGGGATCATGTCCGTCACTAGCCTCAGGCTCTTATCATAGCTCCAATAAGCCACTTTCACCAGGCTTTCAGCTCCACAGGGGAACAACGCTGTAGGGAGCAACATCTATCCCACCATTTCCTGTGCCCTGCATGTTGGGAACCTGCCCACTTTGTTCAACTGCCTCCCAGCCAAAAATCACGCCGGCCATTGCAACAGTGCTGCCTCCTAACATTTTCTAAAAGCGGCACACACAGGACACCCTTTCTCACTGGCACCTGCAGCCTCAGCAGAGCCACGCTTCTGCCCCTATTCCAGATTAACCCTTGCAGCATGGTGTCCAACTCCCTGGAAGTGGCACGAGGCACAGCCATCGGTAGATGATGGAAATAATACAAGATGGGGGGGGGCATTACCATCTTGGAAAGTGATAGACATCCTTGGACTGTAATTGGGCGAGTGCTCCAAAAAGCCATCGGTCAACGTAAGTAGGATATGGCCCTGGTCAGATTTCCACAGTGAATCATTTGCATCATTACAGTTCCAGATCCTTAAGTACCAAAACACCAGACGCTCCCACATCACCTTCTGCTCCCCCACCATTACCTCTTGTGGAGGATAGTCCACACAGAGGGGAAAATACAAGACTTGGCCAAATTAACACCTAAACTCACACACTCTGGAAATCTGCTACACTCTCAAAAATAGCTAGAATTTTCCTGCGTATATACTGAATATAGAGCAGCATGTCATCTGCACCAATGGATACTATATGTACCTCATCGCCTAGTGGAACTCCGCATGATTACCACCCCTGACAAAGCTGCTGGGCTAGCGGCCTCATCGCCAGGGCAAGGATCAGTGGGGAAAGGGGCAGCCCTGACGAGTACCCCTGCCCAATGTAAAAGAGGGTGATATATCTTTTTAAAACCTGATGTGGGCAGTCGGCTAGGTAGGAAAAAGGCATATGTGTTGTTACAGCTGCCCCACAATGCCCAGTTTTGACAGAGTGGTAAACCGGTATTTCTAATCAAAGGTATGGAATGCCTTCACTAGGTCCAGCAGTAGGCAGGCTACATAGGGCCACCTCCCCCGGACCAGCTCCAGCACCCTATTTAAATGTAAATGTAAATGTAAATGTAGTATACTTGTAAAGCGCACAGCTGCCCCAGCAACGGGGCGTCCCGGCGCTGTATAACTCTGGGGAACCCGTCCTGGCTTTCCCTGTGGGATGGTCCCTTGCTGGGAGTCCCCAAGGTGGAGCCAGGCATCCCTGGAATTGGTGGGGCCGTTGTGGAGATTAGGCAAGCTAATGCCCAGAGTTGCCGAGTGGAACCACTGATTAGAGTAAGCACCGAAACGAGAATTATCGAGTCCGCTGACCAAGGTCCACGACCCTGCCGCGTCGGGAATTGAACCCTGGTCCCGGGCTGACTTCTGCTCTCAGGCCTGCCGCCTCTAACCAGTGAGCCTCTCAGTATTAAGTGTTGTGGATCTATGAGGGATAAAAACCTTTTGGACTCTATACACTACATGCAGCATGTGTACCTGCAGGCAGGATGCCACTACCTTACTACGGATTATATAATCCATAGCTAGCCTGGACAATGAATGGTAGGACATCAGTTCCGTCAGGTCACTGTTGGGTTTTACCACTGATCCCAACACGGACTCTCGCATGGATTGTGGTTGTCTCCAATAACTCACGGTGGCCTGTTAGAGTTACAGTAACCTGGGGTTAAGTAAAAGCTCATAGGCCTTGTAGAGCTTGGACGGGAGGCCGTCAACCCTGGAGGTGTTAATGTGGTAGTGCTCTTAATAACTCGGCATATCTCTGGTTCCAGGCAACGGGGTGTTAATCACCACACGTGCCGCAGGATCAAGTACGGTAATTGCAAACACAACAGTGATGGACAGAATGTGGATCAATGTCACACACTCACCCCAGTCCAAAGATCTGGGCCCAAATCCATCGTTTTTCCACTCCACACCACCCTGGGTTAGACAATGGCGATATGCAAATCAGCGCTGACCCTGTGCCCCATGGGAACAGTCCAGTCCGAACTACAAAAGCCATGTCCTTCCCAGAACGGAATCAAGCATCCGAGGACCGCCCCGGTTTCGAGGTAACACCTCTCATCAGCCCGGCTAGCTTGACTCCAGTGGTGTGGAGTGCCTGGGACTCACGTCTGAGCATCCCCAGTACACTTAGAGCGGTAATTGCAAACACAACAGTGATGGACAGAATGTGGATCAATGTCACACACTCACCCCAGTCCAAAGATCTGGGCCCAAATCCATTGTTTTTCCACTCCACACCACCCTGGGTTAGACAATGGCGATATGCAAATCAGCGCTGACCCTGTGCCCCATGGGAACAGTCCAGTCCGAACTACAAAAGCCATGTCCTTCCCAGAACGGAATCAAGCATCCGAGGACCGGCCCGGTTTCGAGGTAACACCTCTCATCAGCCCGGCTAGCTTGACTCCAGTGGTGTGGAGTGCCTGGGACTCACGTCTGAGCATCCCCAGTACACTTAGAGCGGTAATTGCAAACACAACAGTGATGGACAGAATGTGGATCAATGTCACACACTCACCCCAGTCCAAAGATCTGGGCCCAAATCCATCGTTTTTCCACTCCACACCACCCTGGGTTAGACAATGGCGATATGCAAATCAGCGCTGACCCTGTGCCCCATGGGAACAGTCCAGTCCGAACTACAAAAGCCATGTCCTTCCCAGAACGGAATCAAGCATCCGAGGACCGGCCCGGTTTCGAGGTAACACCTCTCATCAGCCCGGCTAGCTTGACTCCAGTGGTGTGGAGTGCCTGGGACTCACGTCTGAGCATCCCCAGTACACTTAGAGCGGTAATTGCAAACACAACAGTGATGGACAGAATGTGGATCAATGTCACACACTCACCCCAGTCCAAAGATCTGGGCCCAAATCCATCGTTTTTCCACTCCACACCACCCTGGGTTAGACAATGGCGATATGCAAATCAGCGCTGACCCTGTGCCCCATGGGAACAGTCCAGTCCGAACTACAAAAGCCATGTCCTTCCCAGAACGGAATCAAGCATCCGAGGACCGGCCCGGTTTCGAGGTAACACCTCTCATCAGCCCGGCTAGCTTGACTCCAGTGGTGTGGAGTGCCTGGGACTCACGTCTGAGCATCCCCAGTACACTTAGAGCGGTAATTGCAAACACAACAGTGATGGACAGAATGTGGATCAATGTCACACACTCACCCCAGTCCAAAGATCTGGGCCCAAATCCATCGTTTTTCCACTCCACACCACCCTGGGTTAGACAATGGTGATATGCAAATCAGCGCTGACCCTGTGCCCCATGGGAACAGTCCAGTCCGAACTACAAAAGCCATGTCCTTCCCAGAACGGAATCAAGCATCCGAGGACCGGCCCGGTTTCGAGGTAACACCTCTCATCAGCCCGGCTAGCTTGACTCCAGTGGTGTGGAGTGCCTGGGACTCACGTCTGAGCATCCCCAGTATACTTAGAGCGGTAATTGCAAACACAACAGTGATGGACAGAATGTGGATCAATGTCACACACTCACCCCAGTCCAAAGATCTGGGCCCAAATCCATCGTTTTTCCACTCCACACCACCCTGGGTTAGACAATGGCGATATGCAAATCAGCGCTGACCCTGTGCCCCATGCGAACAGTCCAGTCCGAACTACAAAAGCCATGTCCTTCCCAGAACGGAATCAAGCATCCGAGGACCGGCCCGGTTTCGAGGTAACACCTCTCATCAGTCCGGCTAGCTTGACTCCAGTGGTGTGGAGTGCCTGGGACTCACGTCTGAGCATCCCCAGTACACTTAGAGCGGTAATTGCAAACACAACAGTGATGGACAGAATGTGGATCAATGTCACACACTCACCCCAGTCCAAAGATCTGGGCCCAAATCCATCGTTTTTCCACTCCACACCACCCTGGGTTAGACAATGGCGATATGCAAATCAGCGCTGACCCTGTGCCCCATGGGAACAGTCCAGTCCGAACTACAAAAGCCATGTCCTTCCCAGAACGGAATCAAGCATCCGAGGACCGGCCCGGTTTCGAGGTAACACCTCTCATCAGCCCGGCTAGCTTGACTCCAGTGGTGTGGAGTGCCTGGGACTCACGTCTGAGCATCCCCAGTACACTTAGAGCGGTAATTGCAAACACAACAGTGATGGACAGAATGTGGATCAATGTCACACACTCACCCCAGTCCAAAGATCTGGGCCCAAATCCATCGTTTTTCCACTCCACACCACCCTGGGTTAGACAATGGCGATATGCAAATCAGCGCTGACCCTGTGCCCCATGGGAACAGTCCAGTCCGAACTACAAAAGCCATGTCCTTCCCAGAACGGAATCAAGCATCCGAGGACCGGCCCGGTTTCGAGGTAACACCTCTCATCAGCCCGGCTAGCTTGACTCCAGTGGTGTGGAGTGCCTGGGACTCACGTCTGACCATCCCCAGTACACTTAGAGCGGTAATTGCAAACACAACAGTGATGGACAGAATGTGGATCAATGTCAGACACTCACCCCAGTCCAAAGATCTGGGCCCAAATCCATCGTTTTTCCACTCCACACCACCCTGGGTTAGACAATGGCGATATGCAAATCAGCGCTGACCCTGTGCCCCATGGGAACAGTCCAGTCCGAACTACAAAAGCCATGTCCTTCCCAGAACGGAATCAAGCATCCGAGGACCGGCCCGGTTTCGAGGTAACACCTCTCATCAGCCCGGCTAGCTTGACTCCAGTGGTGTGGAGTGCCTGGGACTCACGTCTGAGCATCCCCAGTACACTTAGAGCGGTAATTGCAAACACAACAGTGATGGACAGAATGTGGATCAATGTCACACACTCACCCCAGTCCAAAGATCTGGGCCCAAATCCATCGTTTTTCCACTCCACACCACCCTGGGTTAGACAATGGCGATATGCAAATCAGCGCTGACCCTGTGCCCCATGGGAACAGTCCAGTCCGAACTACAAAAGCCATGTCCTTCCCAGAACGGAATCAAGCATCCGAGGACCGGCCCGGTTTCGAGGTAACACCTCTCATCAGCCCGGCTAGCTTGACTCCAGTGGTGTGGAGTGCCTGGGACTCACGTCTGAGCATCCCCAGTACACTTAGAGCGGTAATTGCAAACACAACAGTGATGGACAGAATGTGGATCAATGTCACACACTCACCCCATTCCAAAGATCTGGGCCCAAATCCATCGTTTTTCCACTCCACACGACCCTGGGTTAGACAATGGCGATATGCAAATCAGCGCTGACCCTGTGCCCCATGGGAACAGTCCAGTCCGAACTACAAAAGCCATGTCCTTCCCAGAACGGAATCAAGCATCCGAGGACCGGCCCGGTTTCGAGGTAACACCTCTCATCAGCCCGGCTAGCTTGACTCCAGTGGTGTGGAGTGCCTGGGACTCACGTCTGAGCATCCCCAGTACACTTAGAGCGGTAATTGCAAACACAACAGTGATGGACAGAATGTGGATCAATGTCACACACTCACCCCAGTCCAAAGATCTGGGCCCAAATCCATCGTTTTTCCACTCCACACCACCCTGGGTTAGACAATGGCGATATGCAAATCAGCGCTGACCCTGTGCCCCATGGGAACAGTCCAGTCCGAACTACAAAAGCCATGTCCTTCCCAGAACGGAATCAAGCTTCCGAGGACCGGCCCGGTTTCGAGGTAACACCTCTCATCAGCCCGGCTAGCTTGACTCTAGTGGTGTGGAGTGCCTGGGACTCACGTCTGAGCATCCCCAGTACACTTAGAGCGGTAATTGCAAACACAACAGTGATGGACAGAATGTGGATCAATGTCACACACTCACCCCAGTCCAAAGATCTGGGCCCAAATCCATTGTTTTTCCACTCCACACCACCCTGGGTTAGACAATGGCGATATGCAAATCAGCGCTGACCCTGTGCCCCATGGGAACAGTCCAGTCCGAACTACAAAAGCCATGTCCTTCCCAGAACGGAATCAAGCATCCGAGGACCGGCCCGGTTTCGAGGTAACACCTCTCATCAGCCCGGCTAGCTTGACTCCAGTGGTGTGGAGTGCCTGGGACTCACGTCTGACCATCCCCAGTACACTTAGAGCGGTAATTGCAAACACAACAGTGATGGACAGAATGTGGATCAATGTCAGACACTCACCCCAGTCCAAAGATCTGGGCCCAAATCCATCGTTTTTCCACTCCACACCACCCTGGGTTAGACAATGGCGATATGCAAATCAGCGCTGACCCTGTGCCCCATGGGAACAGTCCAGTCCGAACTACAAAAGCCATGTCCTTCCCAGAACGGAATCAAGCATCCGAGGACCGGCCCGGTTTCGAGGTAACACCTCTCATCAGCCCGGCTAGCTTGACTCCAGTGGTGTGGAGTGCCTGGGACTCACGTCTGAGCATCCCCAGTACACTTAGAGCGGTAATTGCAAACACAACAGTGATGGACAGAATGTGGATCAATGTCACACACTCACCCCAGTCCAAAGATCTGGGCCCAAATCCATCGTTTTTCCACTCCACACCACCCTGGGTTAGACAATGGCGATATGCAAATCAGCGCTGACCCTGTGCCCCATGGGAACAGTCCAGTCCGAACTACAAAAGCCATGTCCTTCCCAGAACGGAATCAAGCATCCGAGGACCGGCCCGGTTTCGAGGTAACACCTCTCATCAGCCCGGCTAGCTTGACTCCAGTGGTGTGGAGTGCCTGGGACTCACGTCTGAGCATCCCCAGTACACTTAGAGCGGTAATTGCAAACACAACAGTGATGGACAGAATGTGGATCAATGTCACACACTCACCCCATTCCAAAGATCTGGGCCCAAATCCATCGTTTTTCCACTCCACACGACCCTGGGTTAGACAATGGCGATATGCAAATCAGCGCTGACCCTGTGCCCCATGGGAACAGTCCAGTCCGAACTACAAAAGCCATGTCCTTCCCAGAACGGAATCAAGCATCCGAGGACCGGCCCGGTTTCGAGGTAACACCTCTCATCAGCCCGGCTAGCTTGACTCCAGTGGTGTGGAGTGCCTGGGACTCACGTCTGAGCATCCCCAGTACACTTAGAGCGGTAATTGCAAACACAACAGTGATGGACAGAATGTGGATCAATGTCACACACTCACCCCAGTCCAAAGATCTGGGCCCAAATCCATCGTTTTTCCACTCCACACCACCCTGGGTTAGACAATGGCGATATGCAAATCAGCGCTGACCCTGTGCCCCATGGGAACAGTCCAGTCCGAACTACAAAAGCCATGTCCTTCCCAGAACGGAATCAAGCTTCCGAGGACCGGCCCGGTTTCGAGGTAACACCTCTCATCAGCCCGGCTAGCTTGACTCTAGTGGTGTGGAGTGCCTGGGACTCACGTCTGAGCATCCCCAATACACTTAGAGCGGTAATTGCAAACACAACAGTGATGGACAGAATGTGGATCAATGTCACACACTCACCCCAGTCCAAAGATCTGGGCCCAAATCCATTGTTTTTCCACTCCACACCACCCTGGGTTAGACAATGGCGATATGCAAATCAGCGCTGACCCTGTGCCCCATGGGAACAGTCCAGTCCGAACTACAAAAGCCATGTCCTTCCCAGAACGGAATCAAGCATCCGAGGACCGGCCCGGTTTCGAGGTAACACCTCTCATCAGCCCGGCTAGCTTGACTCCAGTGGTGTGGAGTGCCTGGGACTCACGTCTGAGCATCCCCAGTACACTTAGAGCGGTAATTGCAAACACAACAGTGATGGACAGAATGTGGATCAATGTCACACACTCACCCCAGTCCAAAGATCTGGGCCCAATTCCATTGTTTTTCCACTCCACACCACCCTGGGTTAGACAATGGCGATATGCAAATCAGCGCTGACCCTGTGCCCCATGGGAACAGTCCAGTCCGAACTACAAAAGCCATGTCCTTCCCAGAACGGAATCAAGCATCCGAGGACCGGCCCGGTTTCGAGGTAACACCTCTCATCAGCCCGGCTAGCTTGACTCCAGTGGTGTGGAGTGCCTGGGACTCACGTCTGAGCATCCCCAGTACACTTAGAGCGGTAATTGCAAACACAACAGTGATGGACAGAATGTGGATCAATGTCACACACTCACCCCAGTCCAAAGATCTGGGCCCAAATCCATCGTTTTTCCACTCCACACCACCCTGGGTTAGACAATGGCGATATGCAAATCAGCGCTGACCCTGTGCCCCATGGGAACAGTCCAGTCCGAACTACAAAAGCCATGTCCTTCCCAGAACGGAATCAAGCATCCGAGGACCGGCCCGGTTTTGAGGTAACACCTCTCATCAGCCCGGCTAGCTTGACTCCAGTGGTGTGGAGTGCCTGGGACTCACGTCTGAGCATCCCCAGTACACTTAGAGCGGTAATTGCAAACACAACAGTGATGGACAGAATGTGGATCAATGTCACACACTCACCCCAGTCCAAAGATCTGGGCCCAAATCCATCGTTTTTCCACTCCACACCACCCTGGGTTAGACAATGGCGATATGCAAATCAGCGCTGACCCTGTGCCCCATGGGAACAGTCCAGTCCGAACTACAAAAGCCATGTCCTTCCCAGAACGGAATCAAGCATCCGAGGACTGGCCCGGTTTCGAGGTAACACCTCTCATCAGCCCGGCTAGCTTGACTCCAGTGGTGTGGAGTGCCTGGGACTCACGTCTGAGCATCACCAGTACACTTAGAGCGGTAATTGCAAACACAACAGTGATGGACAGAATGTGGATCAATGTCACACACTCACCCCAGTCCAAAGATCTGGGCCCAAATCCATCGTTTTTCCACTCCACACCACCCTGGGTTAGACAATGGCGATATGCAAATCAGCGCTGACCCTGTGCCCCCTGGGAACAGTCCAGTCCGAACTACAAAAGCCATGTCCTTCCCAGAACGGAATCAAGCATCCGAGGACCGGCCCGGTTTCGAGGTAACACCTCTCATCAGCCCGGCTAGCTTGACTCCAGTGGTGTGGAGTGCCTGGGACTCACGTCTGAGCATCCCCAGTACACTTAGAGCGGTAATTGCAAACACAACAGTGATGGACAGAATGTGGATCAATGTCACACACTCACCCCAGTCCAAAGATCTGGGCCCAAATCCATCGTTTTTCCACTCCACACCACCCTGGGTTAGACAATGGCGATATGCAAATCAGCGCTGACCCTGTGCCCCATGGGAACAGTCCAGTCCGAACTACAAAAGCCATGTCCTTCCCAGAACGGAATCAAGCATCCGAGGACCGGCCCGGTTTCGAGGTAACACCTCTCATCAGCCCGGCTATCTTGACTCCAGTGGTGTGGAGTGCCTGGGACTCACGTCTGAGCATCCCCAGTACACTTAGAGCGGTAATTGCAAACACAACAGTGTTTTGCAATTTTCACCCCGAGTGGGCTGGGTATGCTCAGACGTGAGTCCCAGGCTCTCCACACCACTGGAGTCAAGCTATCCAGGCTGATGAAGGCGGATAGCCAGAAACCGGTCCTTGGATGCTTGATTCCGGTCTGGGAAAGACATGGCTTGGTAGTTCGGACTGGACTGTTCCCATGAGGCACAGGGTCAGAGCTGATTTGCATATAGCCAGTGTCTAACCCAGGGTGGTGTGGAGTGCAAAAAAACGATGGATTTAGGCCCAGATCCTTGTACTGGGGTGAATGTATGACATTGTTCTACAATCTGTCCATCAACTGTGTTTTTTGCAATTTTCACCCCGAGTGGGCTGGGTATGCTCAGACGTGAGTCCCAGGCTCTCCACACCACTGGAGTCAAGCTATCCAGGCTGATGAAGACTGATAGCCAGAAACCGGTCCTTGGATGCTTGATTCCGGTCTGGGAAAGACATGGCTTGGTAGTTCGGACTGGACTGTTCCCATGAGGCACAGGGTCAGAGCTGATTTGCATATAGCCAGTGTCTAACCCAGGGTGGTGTGGAGTGCAAAAAAACGATGGATTTAGGCCCAGATCCTTGTACTGGGGTGAATGTATGACATTGTTCTACATTCTGTCCATCAACTGTGTTTTTTGCAATTTTCACCCCGAGTGGGCTGGGTATGCTCAGACGTGAGTCCCAGGCTCTCCACACCACTGGAGTCAAGCTATCCAGGCTGATGAAGGCTGATAGCCAGAAACCGGTCCTTGGATGCTTGATTCCGGTCTGGGAAAGACATGGCTTGGTAGTTCGGACTGGACTGTTCCCATGAGGCACAGGGTCAGAGCTGATTTGCATATAGCCAGTGTCTAACCCAGGGTGGTGTGGAGTGCAAAAAAACGATGGATTTAGGCCCAGATCCTTGTACTGGGGTGAATGTATGACATTGTTCTACATTCTGTCCATCAACTGTGTTTTTTGCAATTTTCACCCCGAGTGGGCTGGGTATGCTCAGACGTGAGTCCCAGGCTCTCCACACCACTGGAGTCAAGCTATCCAGGCTGATGAAGGCTGATAGCCAGAAACCGGTCCTTGGATGCTTGATTCCGGTCTGGGAAAGACATGGCTTGGTAGTTCGGACTGGACTGTTCCCATGAGGCACAGGGTCAGAGCTGATTTGCATATAGCCAGTGTCTAACCCAGGGTGGTGTGGAGTGCAAAAAAACGATGGATTTAGGCCCAGATCCTTGTACTGGGGTGAATGTATGACATTGTTCTACATTCTGTCCATCAACTGTGTTTTTTGCAATTTTCACCCCGAGTGGGCTGGGTATGCTCAGACGTGAGTCCCAGGCTCTCCACACCACTGGAGTCAAGCTATCCAGGCTGATGAAGGCTGATAGCCAGAAACCGGTCCTTGGATGCTTGATTCCGGTCTGGGAAAGACATGGCTTGGTAGTTCGGACTGGACTGTTCCCATGAGGCACAGGGTCAGAGCTGATTTGCATATAGCCAGTGTCTAACCCAGGGTGGTGTGGAGTGCAAAAAAACGATGGATTTAGGCCCAGATCCTTGTACTGGGGTGAATGTATGACATTGTTCTACATTCTGTCCATCAACTGTGTTTTTTGCAATTTTCACCCCGAGTGGGCTGGGTATGCTCAGACGTGAGTCCCAGGCTCTCCACACCACTGGAGTCAAGCTATCCAGGCTGATGAAGGCTGATAGCCAGAAACCGGTCCTTGGATGCTTGATTCCGGTCTGGGAAAGACATGGCTTGGTAGTTCGGACTGGACTGTTCCCATGAGGCACAGGGTCAGAGCTGATTTGCATATAGCCAGTGTCTAACCCAGGGTGGTGTGGAGTGCAAAAAAACGATGGATTTAGGCCCAGATCCTTGTACTGGGGTGAATGTATGACATTGTTCTACATTCTGTCCATCAACTGTGTTTTTTGCAATTTTCACCCCGAGTGGGCTGGGTATGCTCAGACGTGAGTCCCAGGCTCTCCACACCACTGGAGTCAAGCTATCCAGGCTGATGAAGGCTGATAGCCAGAAACCGGTCCTTGGATGCTTGATTCCGGTCTGGGAAAGACATGGCTTGGTAGTTCGGACTGGACTGTTCCCATGAGGCACAGGGTCAGAGCTGATTTGCATATAGCCAGTGTCTAACCCAGGGTGGTGTGGAGTGCAAAAAAACGATGGATTTAGGCCCAGATCCTTGTACTGGGGTGAATGTATGACATTGTTCTACATTCTGTCCATCAACTGTGTTTTTTGCAGGATCAAGTACAGCAGATTCAATCCTGTCAGGAATTTGGAAATATCTACCTGGCGCTCAGAGTATGGGGAATTGTATATATCACGACAATACACTGTGAAGGCTTCATGGATGGCTGCCTGGCTAGTGTGCATCTGTTTCAGGTGATCCCTAATCATCATCATATGCTGGGTTGGTGTTATGCTGCGGACAAGGCAGGCCAGGAGTTGTCCTTACTTATCTCCATCTGCGTGCATCTCAGCTTGTTATGTTTTAAAGTAAAAGCAACGCTGTTGCTCAATGAGATGGGTGTGGTGTGTTTGAGTATCTGTCAGCGTGGGTAACATCCCAGGCTGCAATTCGACTGCAGTCTCCTGCTGACATAGTGGTATCTCTGCTTGCATGAAAACCCTGTGGATATTTGCCCTAGCCCCCACTAAAGCCCCTATTCACCCACCACTCAGTACTGCTTTCAGTGCTTCCCACTCCACCAATCTAGCAGTGGTTGTGTCCCAGTTGTCAGTGAAATAATTGGAGATGGCGCCCCACACCTAATGTGCATGGGATTATGGTCCGAGAATGTTTTTCCCAGGTATTCAGCATCTAGCATCTCAGGCTGTAGTGTGTGTTGATAACAAATATTAATAATCCTAATGTGGAGATTGTGTACTGAAGAGCAGGAGGAGTACTCCTGGGACTCCGGATGTATGATTCACCAACAGTGTCAGAGGGACCAGTGCGCAGCCCATTTTGTACGGCACGCTGCCAGCACCGGAGATGATGGCGGGGGGGTAAGAACGGTGAAGCCACAGCTCTTGGACACAATTGAAATTGCCATCTACAATCCAGGGGATATGGGCCTACCTCATGAGGATGAGGGATAATCACAGAATGAAGTTTGGTTTGGCCACATTCGGAACATAAAGACTGCCCAATAATATTGGCATCTATCAAGGAGCCCCTCAACAAAGACATATTGCCCTTCAGGCTATATGGCAATATCTAATTGGCTAAATGGGACCCCCCTACAGACCCACACAAGGGGACTCCTTTCCAAACAAGAGTAGTTGGTCCAAAACAAATGACTCAGCAAGCACTTCTGGAACTTGGTCTCCTGCCTCCGAGCCACATGGGTCTCTTGTAACAGTGCTGTGTTTTTTCCCTGCGCCTCCTGATATATTGTCATAATGCATGTCTCTTCCTTGCTGTCCCCATACCTCTGGCATTCTAAGTCATAATGCCAATAGTACCTATGTGTGTGCAGTTTACTGGGAAGTGATGGGAGGGGTTTCAGGAGTATTCTGCCTCAAGGTGTGCCAGCAACACACATTCTGGAGTCTTTCCTTGGGGGAACTATGTGCACCAATCGATGGCCCGCCACTCAATGGATCTGTATCAGGAAAGAAAACATGAATCCTCAATAGCTCCATCTCAGGGCAGTATCCAAGGGGAAGACTGAACAATCAGTAACAACATCAACCTACAAAGGGAATCTAAGCAGTTATACCCACACACAACTCTGCCAAGGCATGCAGGTGAGGGGGATGTGACCTGTGATGCTAATAGGTATTGCATATGCTAGTGGTCTCCTAGCGGCCTTTCTACAATCAGTGGCAGACAGCAAGCAGCAGCGAACACTAACTACATCTCTTACTTTCATCTGGCAACTTACATCTACCTATCCTCTTTATGTGTACCTTTCCACATTACCTCTTGGCCTGCCTAGTCCCTACTTTTGCAGGTTTGATATCTCTCATTCACCTCAAAGTACATTCTCATCTCTCAACCTCTCCTTCATCTTTAAGCTACTTACAATCACCCTCTGGTACTGCCATTCTTCAATCCATCTCTTGCCTCTAAGCTCTACCCTTGCTCTCTTACTATTCAAGCCAGACTCTCACCTTCTCATTCTGGTGCAGCCCCTCTTACATCCACACCTACATTCCATGCACTACTCTTCAACTCTCTGTACACAACACCTCTCCCCTTCATGCTGTAGTCACAATGTACTGTGCTTATCACTTCCTCAGCAGCCGAGAATCGTATCATGTCATACCCTTCTCATCCCCATCTCTCCCTTTTCCACTTAATTTACGACACTAATTTATGCCAAAGTGTACCATTATACCCACCTCTTACATTCACTCTTAACACCTCACAACATCTCTCACCCTGACCCTTACATTGCTAACTGAATCTGGCCTTATTCATTGGCCTCTTACCATTCACTCACTCTACTCTGCTTAAGGCCTACTAAGAGTAATTAGACAAACTAGAGCATCCATATATTTAAACACACCATCCATCTACTGGCCAACACCTCGTATCTCTCCATCCAGCATCCTAACTCACACATCTGGTGTATCCCCTTGACATCCATCTATCCCAAAAAACAGTTACCTTGTCTCACTGTGGCTCTCTTACATCCACACCTCAGTTCCATGCTCCATACCTCTATTGTCTTTTGCATATTAACAATTACCTTTCTCAATGTATCTGCCTCTATCACAGACACCTTTCACCATAGTGCCACATATTTCAGCTCTCATCTCTTGCTAGCCTCAAACCTTGTCTAGCTGGTTCTACCTCTTTCACGAATCACTGACATAATATCGAAGTCAAAAATATAGAACACATTATGATGAAAGGTAACATCGCACAGTCGGGGATCGTCCGAACCGAGAGGCGTGTACACGGCTTGAGCATGCATGAGGAGGGGACTTTACCGTGAAGTACCGAAAAAATCATCACAACCCAAATAGAGCCATACTTACAAATAGCCCCATACCAGTTACCAATAAACAGTCAGTTGGCAGTGTAGAAGGTCCAATCGTTTATTACAACAGACAAACTCTGCCAGAGGAGCTTGTTGCGACCTAACCCCACGAGGTCCGCCAAGAAGACTGCTGGCACATTATCAGCAAATCACATATATACTGTTACATTTCGAAGCCGTTACCTAAGATGGAAAAATACAGACTGGTACAGGTTGGTGCAAAGGAAGGCCCATATATGGAACACAAAACGCTCCTCAGTATAGTTCAGCTCATTATAGCAAGGTCGAGAAGGTGACTCCCTTCTGCTAACTCCGAGAGAGTCCGAACAGCGCTCCCCTGGAATGTGCTTACCCAATCTACCCCCACCTATAACATTGACAGGCCTAACGTGCAGAAACAGCAGGTTGCTACAGTTGTACTATTTCACAGGGGAACGGATCTCGGCTATGGAGATGGAAAGGTTTCGTTAGTGCTGGAAGCAAACTAGGCCACAAAATGGCGCTTGTCGGGTCAAGTTGTGTTTGCGTATAACATAAAATAACGTGCAATAAAGTGTACATGAGTCCCTAAGCGGTGATGTGTGCAGGCTTATTAGTGTTTGAAACTCTATATCTGCTTAATAGCTACACCACGCTAATTTCTACCAATAACTACATGTTTTACTAGGCCCAGATCGAATTCTGGTTCCTCAAACCCTCCTTTTAGCGTGATGTAGCTAACTAATAGGAAGTACTAATCCTGGAAGACTTCTTCATCAATGGCCATCAGCTCACAAATCTCCTGTTGGAGCATCTGAGTTGTCTTAGTGGGAACAGAAGAGGGGGTGAACATGGCTGTCACTCTTGTGGCACAGTAAGAGCAGCAAGCCGGTCCACACTGCATACAGAGGCAACAGGTGAAAATGATACCGGCTGCTCCAGCGACTATCATCAATAATTTCCAACCCCAGGTCGACAATAGTCCCCAGAACCAACTAGAGAGTGACCAGGACCCATTCTCAGTGTGCATTTCCGCTGCAATACGATGTAATTTCTGGATAGCCAAATGAACCGTGGGGGCGGAGTCTGGAATATAAACACATAAGGAGCTGCCGATCACCCGGCATGCTCCTCCTCGATCAGCCAAGATGACGTCAAGAACCATCCGATTATGTAGCGAAACGAGTCTCGTGGCCTGAAGCTCTACAGTGATATTGGTCATGATATCGGTGGTGATATTAATGACATTTTCCACTATTCTAGACAATCGTCTTATTTCCCTACTATTAAAGATCGGCCCCCAGAAAGGGACCAATCCTTTCGTAAAGCCTGTAAACTGTTGCATGAGGTGTCAGTCTGATCAACCTCAGTCATGTCAAGCTGTCTTCGCTGTCTATTGGAAACTGGTTTTGTACTATGGAGCTGGTGTGTTTTATGGTAGTCGGATGGTGCTATGTTCACAGGGGGGTACAAGAAGGACAAGTAACACTGCCCCACCCATCCTCGTGGTAACCAAATATAAGCATTTTCCCCACAAACGAAGTACACATTTGGTGGTGTCAACAATAGAGGGCTGCTGAAGATCTTCATTCTATAAGTATAATTGCATATTCTGAAAAGGTGTATACACTATCATTATCGATAGAAATATTGCATTTCATTGCTCATAATGACAGACTGCCAGGTTGGAAAGCTTTGTTGTAAGATACAGATTTAAAGGATAAATAACCCCTTTTTTTCTCCCCTTTTGCTTCTGGACTTTCATCATTGTTTATATTGCTGATAGATGACTCTCATGTTATGTACTACACTGGTTGCCGAAACTGTCTTTGTGCCTCACTGATGCTTACTGCAGATTCCCTTTGTTTTATTGTACTCCCATATATGCGATGTCTGTGCTACTGCCTTGTTTTTTGTACTTACATCTCTATTGAAAAACATATAAATAAAGTGTTAAAAAAAAATATATATATAATGGGCTAGATGTAGGTAACTCTAATTTACCGACTCATAAATACCGAATTTTACCGATTTGGTATTTATGAATCGGTAAATTAGAAGGAGGGAGATGTACGTAATTTTTTATTTTGTATTACCGAATCGGTAACATTCGGTATTTACCGATTAGGTAAATACCGAATCGGTATTTACCGAATCGGTAAATAACGAATCCTGCAAGGGTGCAGGGGGTGTCACTTTGACACCCTCTAGCACCACAATTACAGGTTTGTGTTACATGTGGCACACATACATGCCCTAAGGGCATGTCTGTGTGTCACATTGCACAGGTGTGCATGCACAGATGTGCATGCACACCTGAATTCGGTATTTTACCACCCAATAGGATTGGGTGGTAAAATACCGACTCTTAAGGGCCTGTGGCACTCCTAGGAGTGTCTGCTACACATGGGTTTACCGAATCGGTAAATATACCGATTCGGTATTTTACCGATTCTGTAAATTTACCGATTCGGTAAATTTACAGAATCGGTAAAATATAGGCCCCCTACATCAGAAAAACCCTAATACCGGTCGGTAACGGCCGATTCGGTATTAGGGCTCCTACATCTGGCCCATAATCTTGAAAAAGCACAATAAAAAAAAAATATATATATATATAATTGCAGATGCTATTTCCAACCTGTACATGTCCCATACCCTGGACACAAAAATCGGAGGAAGTATTCAAAATAGGGACAGGCATAATGCGTTCACTGGTGACATTTCTGGCAACAAAATGCTGGAAGTACTGAGAATGATTGAAATTAGCAAAGTCATAAAGTTCGTCCTGTAACCAAGTACTGTTCTCATTAGCAGTATACAAATTCATACATGCATCTGGGTCCAGCGGTCCCTCCTCCCCCATTTCCAGCTGGGTCGAATCCCTGGTGTGTTTCAATGTATGCTAGGATCATATTATAATCCTTCTCCGAGTATTGTTTGGGGTTTTCTACATAATGGTTATACATAGCAGAGAACATTTGAAACCATGCTTCACCGCTTCTTAAGTAGGACAAGTGCAGAGAGAGAAACAAGTCATGTTTGTGCATAACTGATGGTAAGAGCCCACAAACCCAGCAATCGGTCATGTTGGTAGTACTGTGGGTTTGATGGAGCATTTCTACAAATACATTCTTGGCATAAGTCTGGCGGTGCCTTTGTTTATGCGGTGCTAAGGTGAACAACAAATGCTCTGGCGGGGCAATGGTAGAGGGCATCATAGCTTGCATGGGGTACTTATACTCTATATATATAAAACCACCCATAAAGATGGCTAATATAACAGTTATTACTAACACAAAGGCTATTTTCACACGCATGGTCCAAGTAGAAAACATTGGCTCATAAAACAGCAAATATCGTGGTGCAATGGGACGGTTTTCTTCAAGTACAACGCGACCAAAAGTGTACATTCCTAACTAAAAGTCCAAAACTAAACTCGGGCACAGCAGTCCGTCCTGCCAGAGGGTTCTTCTCCCTGTGTCCGTCAGAGTCTCACAGGCAGACTCCTATCGTTCATCTCAAGAAAACAAAGAAATCGTTCCCGAGGGGACTTGATGCACAACCTGGCCGTTTTTCAAGTGTAAGTCTTTCTTTCTGAACAGAGCACAATAACAAACGTTCCAGCTCTCAACGTGTTCAGTCCAGTGGCCTGCTCAGTACCTCAGACTTGGAATCTAGCAAACCCTTTCTACTCAAGTCTTTCCTTACCTCCTAGCAGTGTGGTCTGAGGCACCGTGATGCTTTCTTGGCCGTAGGTTGTATCGCACATGACCCGGGGTTTCCTGATCAGAAAACAGCAAAGTAGGCACTTTTCCTTCATTGGAGCCTCGGCTCGCGGGAATATCAACAACAGGATTAAGGGCACTTGCGGATTCAGCTGAGACCGGTTTGCCCAATCCCGTCACTCCTTCTTCTTGCCTTTGCTCTGTTTCACAAGCGTCGGAAAAAGGGACAAATGCAGTGGCTCTCTCAGTTTCCTGGGTCAATATTTTACCAGATTGCAGCTGATCATAAGGAAGCGGAAGTGGCAGTTTCTTCAGATGGGAGACATGTATCCAATGCTTCCTCCCATCTACCTTTACCGCCGTCCGCGTTGCAAGTAGGATTTGGTGTGGTTCGGACCACCTCGGGCCGAGCTGGTATACCGCTCGTATTGCTTAACCAGTACCCACTGGCCAGGTTCCAATCGGTCCCTCCGGCGGAGGCTGCTGTACAGATGCTACCTGCTGATGAATAGAATGGAGGTCTTTAGTCAAAGTGTACAGGTAATCGATCAACATAGGTTTTTCAACATCAGAAAAAGATCGTGGCCTAGGTACCCCCCATATGTTAGCCGGTCGCCCAAAGATGATCTCATAGGGAGAGAGACCGGAACGGGAATGAGGAGTAACTCTCAATGACATGAGAGCTAAGGGTAGGGTGTCAGGCCACTTTAAACCAGTACTTTCTTGGATCTTAGCCATCTTAAGCTTCAAAATCCCATTATATTTCTCCACCAACCCTGCTGACTGGGGGTGTCGGGCTGCATGGAATTTTTGTCGTATTTGTAAGCCATTGCAGATGTGTTTAACAAGGGCCCCATGGAAGTGCTCCCCATTGTCCGACCAAATCAAACGGGGCAAACCAAATCTTGGTATAAATTCTTTGATGAGAGCCTTTGCTGTAGCCAGATCAGTGTTCTCTTTAGTTGGGTAGGCCTCAACTCATTTACTGAAGGCACACACCACTACTAAAACGTATTTCAAGTTGTTGACGCGCTCCATGTGGATATAATCCATCTGGAGTACTTCAAACAGTAAAGTTGGGGGTGCAAAACTTCCTCTCAAAACATTTTCTGCTTTCCCCGGGTTGTGTTGTAAACAAACCATGTAGTATTGGACCAAACGGACAGCCGTCCTTTGTATGTTAGGATTATTCCATACTGGGTCTAACAAGGCACAAATTCCTTTAGATCCTACATGGGCTGGGCCATGAGCCATGGTTACAACGGCTTGCAACAGGGCATTGGGCAACAGCCATCTTTGCTTCTCTGTTAAATCAACCCAACAGTTATTTTCATCCAGCCTCCCCACTTCCTTTTCCCACCGTTCCAACTCAGCTGGGGTAGCTTCTTTCTGTAATTCTTTCACGATTTCTATGGTATTATCGAACAAATCAGACTCCTCTACCCATCTAGCAGAAGATGTTACAAACATATTAGACATCGTGGATTGAGCCGTTTGCTTAGCAATCTGATCTGCAAAAGCGTACCCCTCGCCCACTTCGTCCACTATTGCCTTATGGGCACTACATTTTATTATGGCTAGCTTTTTAGGCAAAGTTAGGGCATCCAATAATCGTAACTCCAGTGGGCCATTCTGTATTTTCTGACCATGAGAGGTGAGGAAACCCCGCTCCCTCTACAGCCGCCCAAAGCTATGGGCCACGCCAAAGGCGAATTGACTGTCTGTGTAGATATTGACCTCGAGCCATTCACTTAGTTCACAGGCTCGTAATAATGCCACCAGTTCAGCAGCCTGAGCTGATCGATAGGGCACTCGAGATGTTTCAACTACTGTTTTTAACGTGGTAATTGCATACGCAGCTGTTGTTGTTCCATCTGCTAACTTGAAACAAGACCCATCCACATATAACTCCCATTGAGAGTCAGATAGAGGAATGTCTGTGAGGTCAATCCTACCCTTGTTTCTTCTTCAGTTCAAAATATGCAATCATGTACATCATTTAAATTTTAATTCGAAGGGAGTTGTAGCAATGTGGCAGGATTTAATGTGGCACATCGCGTAATCGTGACATGTGGAGCAAATAGTGTCAATTCATATCCAGTGAGGCGTGCGCTCGTAAGATGCTGTGTCTTAGTCTTATTTAGCAATACATCCACAGCATGTGGCACCATCACCGTTAGGCTAGAATTTAGAACGAGTCCTTCCGACTGTCGGATGGCCACCGCAACAGCTGCTGTGACCCTCAGACAGCTAAGAAGTGCTCTGGCCACATTGTCCAAGGTGGCCAACAAATAAGCGCAAGGTCTTTGCTTACCACCAAATTCCTGAGTTAACACTGAAAGCGAGCAACTGTCGACCTCATGCATGTATAGTACAAAAGGTTTACGGTAGTCAGGAGTACCCAAGATGGGTGCAGAACAAAGGGCAGATTTCAAAGAGTCAAAAGAGTGCTGACATTCGTCAGTCCAAGGGAGAGGTTCATGCACATCTTTAGTGGTTAAATGCAACAAAGGTTTAGCAAGAAGAGAAAAATTAGGTATCCATTGGCGACAGTAAGAGGTGATGCCAAGGAAAGCACGAACTTCACGCTAGGTGCAAGGTACAGACATGTTAGAGATAGTAGTAATACGTTCAGAAGTCAAACGCCTACCCTCCTTCGACAGTAGATGACCTAAGTAGGTTACCTCCTGGTGACAATATTCAAACTTAGACAAGGACACCTTATTTCCCTTTGCCGCCAAATGGTGTAACAATTTAACCGTGGCATCCTTACAGCCTTCCTAAGTGTCGGACGCTATCAACAAGTCATCCACGTGCTGTAAGAACACGTTACCGTCAGGAAAGACTAGGTCATCTAATAGAGCCTTCAAGGCTTGACTATAGATGCTCAGACTTTCAGTATAGCCTTGAGGTGCACGACAGAATCTGAAGCTTCGGCCAGATAACGAGAATCCGAAGATCTGCCTGCTATCAGGATGGATAGGGATGCTGAAGAAGGCATTCTTCAGGTCGATGACTGAAAAATATTGGGCAGTTGGTGGGATCATGGTAAGTATAGTGGTGATATCAGTCACCACGGGATACTGTGGTACTACGATCTTATTGACCTCCCGCAAATCAATCACAAAACAATATGCATCGACATTCCCCTGGGGTCCTGATTCGGGTGATTTCTTCAAGATCGGGAGAATCGGGCTGTTAAAAACATTGGCAGCTGTTTCCTCAACCACCCCTTTATCGATTAAGACCTGGATGATCGAGAGCAAGGCTCGCTCACCCGTCAGTGAAATCTTATACTGGGGTATGCTTGGTAATTTCGCACCCTTTTACAACGTAATGTGGACGGGAGGGATGTCTGGTTTACCGACATCCGCATCCCCTGTGGCCCATAATGTGGCAGGGACGGTATAGAACTCAGGCGGGAGAGGTTCATTTTTAGCAAAACATTGTTTCATACTGTCAGCGTAGGGTTGTATAGTCAAATAAACACCGTCTGCGGAGCAATAGATTTTTGCATTTAGCTTCTTTCAACATATAAAACCCAATAAATTCTCTCCACAATGCGAAGTCAACAGAAAAGGTGTTTCAATAGTAGCAGGACCAATCGTGAAGGGGAGAGGTTTAGAGATGGGGCTTACCACTGGGACTCCTGAAAATCCCACCGTTCAGACTTGCCTTGAGCCGCCTCTTCCCTATGCATATCACTCCGGTCTGGGCCACCCCGTCCACGGCCTCGTCCTCGAACTGCTCCGTTCTGGGCAAGCAGTAACGGACACTGAGCTTTCCATTGTCCTTCCTGTTTACAATAACCACACTGATTTAACCCTAACGGCTGGCCCGCGCCAGCGCCTGCGCCTGCGCCTCTGCCTGTGCCTCGGCCTGTCCCCTCCCCTCTGGATACGGGCCCTCGGACTCCTCTCCCTCCCCCTTGTCCTCGAACGACTTGCTGTAGCAATACTCGAGTCTTAAGATCCTTGGCCTTCTTCTCCACTTTATCCTTGCTCTCATTTTCCCTATGCTCGTAATATTGGGCCATGCTTAGTATCACAGAGGTGGTAGAGGTAGTCCAGGTACTCTCGGCAGCCTGTAACCGCGCAGAAATTTCAGGTGCCAAATTGGTTACAAACCTATTCACAAACAACCGGACCCCACCTTCCGTCGCCAGATCCTGTCTGCTAAAATCAATGAAAACTCCCTCGAACCGAGTGAAGAAGTCAGAAACACTCTCATCTTTCTTCTGTCTACAGGCTGTCAATTTATCCCAGTCAACTTTACCGGGGGAATCAGTGTATGCATGTAAGCTATTATTTTTGCTGGCAAAGTGATGATTTCGTTTCTAGGCTTATCTCAGGGTTTGCGGTCTCGGTCCCAGTCTTTCAATTCGTTCCACGTCCTCCCTAGTTCTGCGGCGTGATCAGTGTCATGCACCTGTCGCCATATGTCGACCGGTACCAACAATCCGAAAAATAATTCTATATCTGCTAACGTCATTACAGCCGAGGCTGCAGCCTCAGTCAGCTCTTTGTAGTAGGCAGTGGGGTTCTTGCGGGGATCAGGCAATTGTGATTTTAGGGCAAGAACCTCACTCCTTTTCCACGGAGTGTACTCCCATTGCTCCTGAAAACTGGCTTCCACTCGAGCTCTTATAACTTGGTCAGTATTATCACGTGCTTCAGGGACTTCGGGATGAAAAATAGGGTGCACTTCTCTCATGGGATGCTGAGAAGTCTAATTGGGACTTTTTACAAACATTCTGCCTCGATATTTTACTAATGTGTCTACGTTCTTATATACCTCCACTGGGTCCATGTTAAACTTATGGGTCCAGTCTTGGATGTTATACAGTATTTGGGGTGCCATCCCATCCTGGAAGCATAGTTCCCAGGCCTCGATAAGATAGCAAGACATTTGATATAGCGCATGTTGCTGCATAACTGGTTCGAGATCCTTTATGGTACTCCACAAATCAGCTACCGTGTATATATTGTTCCGCATCCATTTAGCCGCCTGATCCGCTACAGCTTCTTTCTCACCATATTCCAAGGAGGCTCTTGTAAATAACCGTCTAGCTTTCATACCACCATGCTCTTCTAACGGTGTGCGCTCCCTATCTCCTGGGGTCGAACTGGCTGATTGAGAGGTCCAAATGGGACCCGGGGTCCCTAGGACCACTCGAGAAGTTGCCGGGGGCTGCCGTTCGTCAGGGAGAAGGGTAGCCGTGTCTCTCGTTGAGGTAGGAGGGGCACGATTAGTACCTAGAGAAATGAGAGACACGTCTGCCTCCGGGGCGGAGGCCAGAGGAGCTGTTACCGGTTGGAGGGCAGAGCGGGATATACACGCTGAGGTGCATACGGGGGTGGGGGCCGTACATTTAACAAGTCCTCTATTTCATCTTCTGCTTCCTTTCGAGTCACATAGCTTTTATCTACTTGTAACCTAAACTGTCTGTCCGCATACTCAATGTTTTGTTCGGTCTTATTTTTATCATGAGCAATGGCTTTCTGAGTTACAGTCTGCCCTTGCTGTATCTTCATTAATTTCTCGGACCGTATGCGTCTCCGTTTCGCCTCTTTCTGCCATTTGTTAAGAGTGTTAAACATGGATTGCCTGCTCCGTTTAGCGAACAGACGTTCCTGCAGATACTGGATCTTTTTCTCATCAAAAGATCCCGTCTTTGGCCACTGGAGTTCTACATTGTTTTTAGTGTATTTATTCCACAATGTATTAAATAAAAGGGGTCCAATACAATGCTTACAGCACATATCATGGCTAGGAGTTCCCTCCGGAGGGGCTGGCTGGCTTACATCCAGCCTTGTACCTCCTCGGCCAATACAGCCAAAGCATAGTTTACTGAAACACGGCATCGCTCTTTTTCTAGACTGGCAGCTGAAAAAAAAGGTATTATTCACAACACTCTCATACACATGGCCATGTTCTGCACTCAAATCCACTCTCACAATCTTGCACAAATAAAGTGACTACAGTTTCACATTGACATAAAACAACGCAACAAACGTGGTTTTCAAACAAGAGGTGGAGCACGTCGACTCCCACCTACGGAGTACTCTTTCCCAAATCTCAAGAAGACCCAAAAGAAATCAAAACAGTCTTGTCCTTAGACTGCCTAGAGATAGCCACACAGGTTCCTCTAAACCACAGACTGACCTACGGACCATCCGACAGCATTCATGGTTCACCTCCCGAACTATTCTGGCTAAGCCCGCTTTCTCAAGCATCACTCCAGATCTGTCCGAGTGCTACCCAATCTCAGCCGCCGGCGTTTCCGAGAGCAGTCCATCCGGGTGTGAACTTTTCCACAAGTTACACCAAGTCGTCCGGTCTTAATCTCTAGTTATTTCCAAAATCCAAAACTGGACCGTCTGCCCGTGCAGCCTCAATACTGCCCCATCAGACCCCCTTTTTGAGTTCTCCGTGACCAAAGGTCAACAAATTCCGAATTCCAAATTCAAATCCAAAGGATATCCAACATGAAACAAGACGAATCACTCACCTGGTGCACTCAGGTCCGATTGGGCGTTCTCCACTGCCAATTCCTGTGGACCGACGTGGTCCGTTCTCGGGTTATACCCGAAGGACTCCGGCGTGGGGCCACTAGCAGCTGGGGCTCTCTCGATCGGGAGAGCGGAGTGGACCCCCAATTCTTCGGTCGATCCTTCCCCCGATCAAGATCAGCCTTATCTTTTTTTAAATTTTTTTATTAAAACAGTTCCATTACAGTTTATCCATATACTTTAGACATACCAGAAAAACAAATTGTACATTTTTATCAAGGAGAGATGGGGAAAAAAATAAAAAAATAAAAAATAATAAAAAATAAAGAAGCCAGCAAAAACAAATATTACATACAAGAAACGAAAAGATACTGGTAGCTGTTATTAGCATTAAATAAGACATAGATAAAGCAAAGCTACCACATTTTCTTGGCACATGGGTCTTGGGAAAAAAAAAAGAAGACAACCATTGGGGAGCCTTACATTTCAATTAGAAGAGGATAAAGCGGACCAGGCTGTAATGGGAGACCAAACCTTTTCACCCCGCATCCTAGACTTTAGACCCCTACTAGCATAAATCGCTAATTCATAATTATAGACTGCCAGAAACCGAGCAAGCCACATTTG
Source organism: Lissotriton helveticus (assembly GCF_964261635.1). Lineage (NCBI taxonomy): Eukaryota > Metazoa > Chordata > Amphibia > Caudata > Salamandridae > Lissotriton > Lissotriton helveticus. The sequence continues at coordinate 1,067,603,795 of NC_136063.1, forward strand.
AAAACCCGGAGGATCTTCCTCTCTTTCCAGCGAGCAGCCAAAACGATGCGGTATACCGCAGTACCAATAAATAGCATTGATTCCTCATTGGGGTGTAGTCTTAGAGTGCAATCATATCCCAACATAAATATTGTGGGAGATTCAGGCAAATCACGTCCAAACACCTCCTTCCAGAACTCCCAAATCATCTTCTTAAGCAGCCCCAAGCTGTCACATTGATAGAACATATGCACAAGAGTCGCAGGTCCACTTTTACACCTGGGACAGCGATCACTATCAGCTTTCCCCCATGCGTACAATTTGACGGGGGTAAAGTAGAGATTATTCGTTGTTTTATAGAGCTGCGCTCTTAGGTTGGTAGAAAGTAAGAGTTGGGAGGCCATTGTCAACACCCTATCTAAATCCACATCTGAATTGTTTAATTTGCTAGCCCAAGCGGCTTCTGTAAGTTCTGTGTCATCTGGTGAGTTGGCAAGAAGAGTGTTATATATTGTGTACCTATTCTGGAGGAGGATTTCTGGATATCTTCAATAAGGGATATTCTATTCCAGTTTACGATGGGAAGCAAGTGATTAATGCTTGACCTGACTTGAAGAAATTTCAGATAGTCGCTGCTAGGTATGCAATATTGAGTCTGGAGGAGACTAAAATTGAACTTTTTCTCAGGACCTAGAAGATCAAAAAGAGAGATGATTCCATGCCTCTCCCACTTAGGAAAGGTCTGATCATTTATGTTTTGCGGAAAGAGAGACGGTTGCCGAAGTGGAGTATATTGGCTATATTTAGGAATTTGCATATATTTTGCTATTTTAGACCAAGCTCTCCAAGGCCCTGTAACAATCCTAAATTTGACTTTTTATAATACCCAGGGTCATAGTGTCTCAGTAGAAGCCCCCTGGCTTTAGGACCGAGGGTCAGTTGATATATTTAAGGAATGCCAGCCCCTGCTTCATCCTGTATTGGACTGACCAAAGGAGCGAATTGCTGCATATAGGCAGCCCAATAGTACAGGAATAATTGAGGGATAGCCAGACCGCCACGATTGTAAGGCAGGGACAAATATTTTTATGATCTTCTGATCTTACCGTATTACCAAATGAATTTGGAAATCTGAGAGTTAAGAATTTTGATAAATTTATCGTCTACTAATAGAGGAATGGCGCGGAATAGATATAAAATTTTAGGAAAGATGGTCATTTTAATATATTTCCCCCATCCTATGATGGACAGATGGAGACTATTTACTCTAGCTAGATCCTGTCTTATTGTGTCGATAAGGGGTTCATAGTTGCATTTAATGATGTCTTGAGTTTCGGTAGTAATATGCACTCCTAAATACGTAGCATTATAGGCCCGCCTAGGGTCAGAGCAGGGTGTGTTTTGCGTACATAAAATTACTGTCTTGTCCTTGTTTAGGGAATAGCCCGAATAAGACCCAAATAAAAGTGCAGTTTCCTCTATCTCGGCTAGAGCTGCCTCTGGGTCAGGTTTTAAAATAGCGACGTCATCCGCATAGGCTAGGATTTTTGTTTCAAAGGTGCCTGTCACTACCGGATGAATTCTAGGGTTATCAAGAATTTTCAGAATCAGGGGATTAATATATAGCGCAAAGAGAATTGGGGAGCATGGGCACCCCTGCCTCGTTCCTCTTGAAATGTTTATCAAGCCTGATTCCTGCCCCATTATATGTAATTTCGCTGTTGGATTAGAGTACATTGCTTTAATTGCTCTTATAAATAAAGACCCAAAATTGTAATGTTCTAAAATGGCCCACAAATACTCCCAAGACACCTCATCGAATGCCTTCTCGGCGTCGAGAAGGATCATCGAAGCTTGGCCCCCTGTCACTGACATAATGCCAAATATTGTAATTGCTCTGCGGGTATGGTCGGTGGTGCCCTTTTCAGGGATAAAGCCATGTTGCAATGAACTGACCAGCTTTGCGATGATTCTTCTCAGCCGGTTGGCCAAAATCTTTGAATAAAGTTTAGAATCAGAGTTAATTAAGGAAATTGGTCGATATGAGGCAGTAGAGTCAGCAGGCTTGCCTTTTTTTAGCAAAAACAGTAATACTGGCTGCTTTCCAGGACTCTGGGGTAGTACCACTCCATTGTATCCCAAGGAAGAGATCTAATAATAATGGGAGTATTATATTACCTAAGATTTTATACAGTTCCAATGGGATTTTATCGGGACCGGCCGCTTTCCCGAATGCCAGTTCCGACAGAGCGAGTTCGAGCTCTGAGATGGTAATTTCGCTCTCTATATCATTCTTAGCAAGACTGTCAGGACTATTGTCTGGGCAGGATAGGAAACTACTAAGAAATGTTTTAACTTCTTCACTATTATGAACCCGGTCCTCCTGATAAAGCTTCTGATAATACCCCTGGAACACTTTAAGTATGTCTTCTATTTTGGTATATTCTACGTTGTTCTCTTTTATTAAGCAGATTGTATTCAGGGAGGCTTGCTGTCTGGTTCGCAGGGCTAATTGTTTCCCTACTTTTTCGCCATTCTCGTAGAGACTTTTATGCCGGGATCTATAGGATTCTGCCGATTTTTGCATTAATACTTTATTAAGCTCTGTTTTACATATTAAAATCTGTTGAAGTATAAGAGACCCGTCTAAAGCCCTGTTCTCGGCAATCGCTGTTGTATGTGTCGTTTCCAGATCAGCTAATTCTGACATTTTCCTGGAGTGCTCGGAGGCCTGTTGCTTCTGAAGTCTAGCTACATAACTGAGGGTTTCACCCCTAAGAGCAGCCTTATAGCTGTCCCACACTGTATTTCTGGTGGCACTATGATGATTTATATCAAAGTACCCCTGAGTCCAGCTCCTGATATAAGTGATATAATCATTATTGGCCAGCAACTTCTGATCGAGTGTCCAGTTACGAGTCTTCCGAGTTGTGGGAGATATATTCACTATCAGAGCCAGAATATTGTGATCTGATATCAGCTTCGGGTACTTTGTGATGGCGGTGTCATTTGAGATATTTCTAGTAGTGAAGATATAATCAATCCTGGTGTACTTATTATGAGGGTAAGAAAAAAATGTGTATCCTGGGTCCTCGGGGGACTTTATAGACCAAATATCTACAAGATTATGGGTAGCTATTAGTGAGCTAAGCGCTTTAAATACCCATGGTTTATGGCCAGAATAGTTAGGGCTGATTCTACTATTGAGGTCTGAGCCCAGTGAGATATTAAAATCCCCTGTAAGGATTAGAGGGCTGGGCCATCCTGCTAGATCAATTTCTAATGTCTCAAATACAGATGGGTCGTCCAGGTTGGGGCCATAAACCGAACATATGGTTACTCCAAGAGCCAGCTCCACGATTGCCCATATACCATGTTGGTCCCGGGCCTGCCGCACTGGCTTGCCTAAATATCTTTGGCAACACCCCGTGTATGAGCTGTATTTGTTGTGGTTACTAGGATATCATATCCCTGGAATTGTAATAAACTCCTATTGTTCGAGGTCAGGTGAGTTTCTTGAAGACATATAATGTCTGGCGAGTGCCACTTAACTACTTCGGCAAGCCAACCCCGTTTGTCCCTATCTAAGAGCCCCGCAACGTTCCAGCTCCAAACGGTTAACCTCCCACTGAATGTTGTATTTTGTTCCTTTATTTCCTGTCGCTGAATTTGTGTCTCCTTTTAAAAAATGATCTTGTAGATAGAGTGTAGTTTTCTTTGGAGTGGAATTATTTTCTTTTTTGTATTTTCTCCCCTTCTCCCCTCCCCCACCCACATTCCCCCCTCCCCGTCTTCTCCCCCCCTCTTCTACCCCCCCTTGCTCCCAAAATGAGGCAAACAGACTCCATCAGAGTCTTAAGAGCGATCAGCCTTTTCAATGTCCCATTGTTTCTGATTACAGAGGGACGACCCCAATGCGGAGTCCCGGCGGAGTCGCCAACTGAAGTACCGAAAAAATAATCACAACCCAAATAGAGCCATACTTACAAATAGCCCCATACCAGTTACCAATAATCAGTCAGTTGGCAGTGTAGAAGGTCCAATCGTTTATAACAACAGACAAACTCTGCCAGAGGAGCTCCTTGCGACCTAACCCCACAAGGTCCGCCAAGAAGACTGCTGGCACATTATCAGCAAATACATATATACTGTTACATTTCGAAGCCGTTACCTAAGATGGAAAAATACAGGCTGGTACAGGTTGGTGCAAAGGAAGGCCCATATATGGAACACAAAACCCTCCTCAGTATAGTTCAGCTCATTATAGCAAGGTCGAGAGGGTGACTCCCTTCTGCTAACTCCGAGAGAGTCTGAACAGCGCTCCCCTGGAATGTGCTTACCAAAGCTACCCCGAGCTATAACCTTGACAGGCCTAACGTGCAGAAACAGCAGGTTGCTACAGTTGTACTATTTCACAAGGGAACGTATCTCGGCTATGGCGATGGAAAGGTTTCCTTAGTGCTGGAAGCGGACTAGGCCACAAAATGGCGCTTGTCGGGTCAAGCTGTGTTTGCGTATAACCAATCAATCAATCAATCAGAGCATTTGTATAGCGCACTACTCACCCGGAGGGTCTCAAGGCGCTGGGGGGGGGTCCGCTACTGCTCGAATAGCCAGGTCTTGAGCTGCTTCTGGAAGGCGAGGTGGTCCTGGGTCAGGCGGAGGTGGGTCGGAAGGGAGTTCCAAGTCTTGGCGGCCAGGTAGGAGAAGGACCTTCCTCCTGTGGTGGCTCTTCGGATGCGGGGGACGGCGGCGAGGGCGTGGCTGGTCGATCGAGGCTGGCGCGTGGGAGCGTAGAAGTTGAGGCGGCTGTTGAGGTATCCTGGTCCTTGGTTGTGTAAGGCTTTGTGTGCGTGGGTGAGGAGCCGGAAGGTGATTCTCTTGTTGATCGGGAGCCAGTGCAGGTCTCTCAGGTGTCCGGAGATGTGGCTGCGGCGGGGGATGTCCAGGATGAGTCGTGCTGAGGTGTTCTGGATCCGCTGGAGTCTCTTCTGGAGTTTGGCGGTGGTTCCGGCGTAGAGGGAGTTGCCGTAGTCCAGACGGCTGGTGACGAGGGCCTGGGTGACCGTCTTCCTGGTCTCGGTGGGGATCCATCGGAAGATCTTGCGTAGCATTCGCAGGATGTGGAAGCACGACGAGGAGACGGCGTTGACTTGTCTGGTCATGGAGAGGGAGGAGTCCAGGATGAAGCCCAGGTTGCGTGCGTGGTCAGTTGGTTTGGGTGCGCTGCCCAGGGCGGGGGGCCACCAGGAGTCATCCCAGGCGGAGGGTGAGGATCCCAGGATGAGGACTTCCGTCTTGTCTGAGTTCAGTTTCAGGCGGCTGTTCGACATCCATTTGGCTACTTGCACATAAAATAAAGTGCAATAAAGTGTACATGACTCCCTAAGCGGTGATGTGTGCAGGCTTATTAGTGTTTGAAACTCTATATCTGCTTAATAGCTACACCACACTAATTACTACCAATAACTACATGTTTTACTAGGCCCAGATCGAATTCTGGTTCCTCAACCGACGGCCGGGAATCGGCTACTCTGATCCTCCCCATCGAATTGGGGCAAATCAAGGGCTGAAGCAGCAGGATTGTCGATACGAAGCAGCGAGACATTGTTGATAGATTGTCTTTGAGGAGGGGGTAGACTGCGGCACTCCACGGACTTCTCAACCCCCACCTGCAAGTACTGTTAATGGGATTGAAGCACTCTGCTATGTTGCGGTGGCGGATAGTTGGGGATCCGTCTGGCAGGGAAGCAGGGAGGGGGTGGTAGAGGGGGGCTGTTTTTCATTGTTGGATTTTTGTATGCTTGGTTATTTTTTGTTGGCTAAACAAATTGTGATATGTATGCAAGTGCACACACAGTGGGCAAGGTTGTCCCAGCGACAGACAAGGGGTATGCTGGGCACACTGCGGGGGGATTATACGCTATGTTGACATCCACTCACACCGAAAACGACACCACGACGAACGCGCTTTCGTAACTAATTATTTGACTTCATCAAACAGGGGGTTAAGGAGGGGAGTGGTAAAAAGGGTACCGTCATTTTGGAATTTCATGTTTGTAGTTTTGATTCTCACAAGGGCGAAAATGGCACACTACCTATCTGAAATTGATTTTTGGATATGCGATGGAAATGATCCTATGACACTGCATGTTATATGTGACAAGAAGGGATTATGCAGGCACAACAAGAGTCTAGTTCGCAAACACCCCGGTGTCCCCGATAACTCCTTTGTCGCTGCTTACATGGAACGTACGTGGGCTGGGCAATAAGATAAAGAGGGGTCTGGATCTACAAAATTTAAAGAGATGTGCACCGGCGGTGGGCCTGCTGCAAGAGACACATTTGGTAGGCTCGGCCTGCAAGGCAATGGACCGCTGGGGGTTTCAAATGGAGGCGCACTCTGAATTCTCTTCTGGTTCAAGGGGTGTGGGTATTTTAGTACGTAAACACTATTCCCTAATCATTATGCACACTCGGACTGATGACCAGGGTCGATTTGCAGCTATTACTTGTCAGTGGGAAGGAAAACTGCTCAATATAGTGTCGGTGTACATCCCTCCAGCCCTCCACTCAGTGGCCCTCCCAGCACTTAGCACATTTCTATTGGAGCTCCAAGCAGGAGTAATACTGATAGGGGGGACTTTAATGCTATAATTGATGGAACCCGGGATCGGCATCCTCCCAAACCGACAGCGGCAGGCACTACTCATATGGAAGTATTTCTGGACATCCACGGGCTTTCAAATGCGTGGAGATGTAGACATGCAGGTGCGCGGCAATATACTTTTCAGTCAGGGGTATACAATAGTCTCTCCTGAATCGATTATTTTTTTACCGCTGCAGATGCCCTCACAAATGTGGTAAACGTTGAGATCCGTCCTAGAGTTATTTCGGATCGCAATCCACAAACATTAACATACACAACCCATCACAAAGCAAGGCAACATATCTATCCCATGTATCCTGGGTATCTACGTGTGCCTAAGATTTCAAAAGACATTGTTATAGTAACACGTCACTACTTCCAGGAGAACGCCTCTTCGGTTCAATCCCCAAGTACTCTTTGGGAGGTGTATAAAACGGTGGTCGGTGGTCAGGCCATCTCCTCTATTGTAGGTCACAAGAGGGAGAAACAAGCAGAACTGGACGCTATAGAATCTGAACTGAATAGTGCTACTGACCAAGACGCACGGAACCCGTCACCAGAGACATCCCAAATCTTGCGTGTTAAACAATGTGAATTTAGGGAATACCAGCGAGAAATGACTACGGCTCGGCTACTAGCTAAGCAGCACAGGGTATATGAAATAGGCGATAAGGCAAGTAAGCTTCTAGCCTGGCTTGTTAAAAAGGTAGCTAGCGCAGCGGACGATAGCGCAGTTGTGAACTCCGGATGGCTCCCTGGTGACTGCAGCGGAAGAAATAGTGGATACATTGGCCGGGTATTTCGAACGGGTATACACGTCGCAGACGGCTATAGTGAAGGATGAGGCTCAAACTTATATTAAGGATATTGCTATGCCTGAACTGTCCCCAGAGGAGGCCCTCACACTAGAGGCTGACATAACGATCAAAGAATTGCAGGTGGCCATCGGCTCGTTGCAACCAGGGAAGGTGGTGAGGACTAATGGTTTACCCATTGAACTCCATAAAAAGATTGCCGATACGACTTCCCCATATCTCTTAAATATGTATCTCGAGAGTCTGGAATTAGGGGAGCTCCCACGAGATCAGCGAATGGCCACCATAGTGGCGATCCCAAAGCCTGGCAAGACCCCTGAGGAATGCACTTCCTATCGCCCGATATCCTCGATTAATGCTGAGGCCAAAATATTAGCCAAATTTCTAGCGACGCGATTGACCTCACATCTTGCTGCTCTAATCCACCTGGATCAGTCCGGGTTTATGCCAAATAGAAGCACAGCTCTCAACTTGCGGCGGCTGCATGGAGTGTTGGCTCGCATGCCTTATATTCAGGAACCGGCAGTCGTCTTTTCCCTCGACGCACGGATGGCGTTCGATATGGTGGAGTGGCCGTATCTTTTTGCAGTTCTTAGACACTTAGGCTTTCGCCCAAAATTCTGTGCATGGGTGCAGCTGCTGTACACTAAGGGCCCGATGTAGGTAATTAGTATTTACCGATTTCGTAAATAGCGAATTTTACTGATTATGTATTTACAAATCGGTAAATGCTATGTAGGTATTTTTACCGAATTAATTAACGAATCGGTAACATTCAGTATTTACCGAATCGGTATTTACAGATTCGGTAATTGCCATTGATTCCGATGGGCCTTGAGGCCCATAGGAACCAATGGCAATTACCAAATCGGTAAATTCCGATTCGGTAAAATTACAGAATTGTCAAGGGGGACAGGGTGTCACTTTGACACCCTGTTGCACCCCAGATTCAGGCTTGTGTGCCATGTGACACACATACATGCCCTTAGGACATGTATGTGTGCTACATGGCACAGGTGTACATGTATGTGCATGTACACAGGAATTCGTTATTTACCATCAAATAGTATTTGATGGTAAATAACGAATTCTTAAGGGCCTGTGGCACAGTTTTCAGTGCCACCTACATCCCATATTACCCATATTACCGATTCTGTAAATTTACCGATTCGGTAATTTACAGAATCGGTAATTTTTAGGCCCCCTACATCTGAAACTACAAATACCGGTCGGTAATGGCCGAAATCGGCCGTTACCAACCGGTATCTGGCCACCTAGATCTGGCCCTTAAACCTCTGGCGCATGTAGCGGCCAATGGACATATATCAAGAGATTTCCCACTGACGCATGGAACGCGCCAAGGGTGTCCATTATCCCCATTACTCTTCGCACTTTTGTTGGAACCACAGGCGGCGTGGATCAGGTAGGAACCAATGATTTGTGGGCTCAGGTGGACACCGAACTGGGAATACCGCATCTACCTTTATGCGGATGATGTTTTGTTATATTTAACGTCCCCCAGACGATCCATTTTGGTGCTACTAAACATTTGCGAGATTTTTGGTCGGGTGTCTGATTACCCCATTAATTGGTCCAAATCGATTCTATTCATATTACATGGCCCACCACCGATACTTCCGGGGGATTGTCCGCTGCAGGTCATAGACACTGCCTTCAAATATCTAGGCATTCATGTAACGCCCAAGCCTGACGACTTTTTACGGAGAATTCTTCCCCCCCCCCATGGAACGATTTTAACGAGACACAACGGTCTGACGCAATTTACCGCTGACACTGCTGGTAAAGGCAGCGCTTTTAAAATGATGGCGCTCCCTCGCTTTTTATATGTCTTGGAGAATATCCTGTTTCGAGTACTGCCGAGCTACGTTAAAACAATAGCGGCAGCCGTCTCCGGTCTGCTATGGGGTAATAAACCAGCGCGTATTGCTCAGGATAAGTTGGTCAGGAGCTGGTATGATGGTTGTATTGCCCTCCCAAATATACAATTGTACTATTGGGCAGCTCAACTAAAAGTAGTTAATTGCTGGATACATGCACTCCAGACGGACCCATCGTTTCAGGCAGATAGGCAAGGGCTGGGAGAGGAAGGGGTCCTGTCAGCGCTATATACCAGAAGCAGATCCAGACTATTGATCGGGCCAACAGCACACACAGTTGACATATGGTACGAGGCACATGCCAGGTTGGGTTGGCGGGGGGTCATCACACAAATGACTCCCCTCTGGAACTCACAACGGCTTGTGCGACTCAGAAACAGTAAAGGATTTAGCAAATGGGATGCGATAGGTATATCAACGGTGGGTGATCTCTGGAGCAATGGCGAAATGGTCCCGTTTGAACACCTACGGGCCCAATATGAACTTGCCTCCTCTGAATTTTTCAGATACATACAAATCAGACATGCACTTCAGGCGGTTATAGCTTCAGGCACCATCTTGCCAGAGGCTACTCCTCTAGAAGATAGATTGTTGACTGAACATATGCAGAAAAGGGCCACCTCTCTCACCTATCGGGAGTTAGTTACCAATTTGCCGGACACCATGTCGGCACTTAGACAGGAATGGTCCGTAGATTTGGGAGACTACAATGACTTGGATTGGCAGGGAGCACTCTCTTCCACTCGTGAGGTTGGAATATTTTCACGGCTAAGGCTGGTGCAACTCAAAATACTTCACCGTACATATTACACTAGAGTGACCCTCTATAAAACAGGGAAGGCTACACATCACTTCTGTCTGCGAGATTGTGGGGAAGAGGGTACCTTCTATCACACTATATGAGAATGCCCAAAGATTATGGCGTACTGGGTTAAAGTAATGAGAACTGTATCGCAGACGGTGGAGGTGTCATTGATTACAGAACCAAAGAGATGCTTGCTAAATATGTGGGAACCAAATGATTTGAGCCACCCAGCGCAGGATTGGTTAATGCTGGGGATGATGTTCGCTAAGCGGAATATTGCAAGGAGATGGGATTCGGGAGACTCGCCTACATTGCGAGAGTGGTGCAAAGACATGGATGAAGCTATGGTGGCGGAGAGGACACCATATGTACAAAGGGGATGTCCTAAAAAATGGGGAAGAGTTTGGAGAGACTGGAACAAATTCAGAGGGTATTTCTGCGAGCCACCAAGCATGGAGATTGATCTGATGTCCGATTAAAGGGATGGGGGGGGGGACAAAATTGTTGTATTGTAGTGTTAATGGGATTGTTCCTGCTGTCACGGGAAGTAAAACCGTAAGTGTTGTTGAAGGTAATTGTGCCAATGAATGCTTAACAATATGTATACTATGTGATTTTATGATGCCTTAAGTTTACAATAAAAATTTTACCCCAACAAAATATAGAACACAAAAATATCGAAGTGAAAATATTGATAGTCAAAATATCAACATCCTATCTTTAAAATGTAAATGACAAACATCGAAAACATTATATAGATGTAAAAAATATCGATGTCCATATCGTTTTTTTATATATAAAAGATAATGTTAAAACAATTATATTATAAAAATTAACTAAGAATGTAATATAATATACATTTAAAAAATATAATAAACAAATTTAATTTATAAAAAATGAAACATAGAGATATCAAATTTAATATATAAATGTATATTTACTGTAAAATTATTAACTAATAACTTTATTTTATTTTAAAATATAAATATATAAAAATTAACTATAAAAATATATATATACACAAATACACCTATAACATCAAATATCATAATAAAAGCATTATATTATAAAATAAAATATTAACATATTTATAAATTTTCAAACATACATTTTGCACTCCATTGAGTGTAACAGTAGGAAAATAGTTGATTAGCATAATATATATACACACATACACCTATGACAAAAAATAGCATAATAAAAGCATTATATTATAAAATAAAATATAAAAATATTTATACATTTTCAAACTTACATTTTGCACTCCATTGAGTGTAACAATAGGAAAATTGTTGATTAGCATGAAGGTAAAAATGTACTATTCCCACTGGGATTACTGCAACAGTAGGGAAGGTTGTATGGCATTACAACGCAGGCTTTTACCATGCGTGTCATTACAACGCTGTTTTTACAACGCAAGTCGTTACAACGACTTGCGCTGTAAGCGCTGGATAGTGGAATAATTACATTTTCTATTCCAACTCCAGCCCACGTTACAGTAGGGAAGGTGGTGGAATAGAAAATTAAACTATTCCCTATCCAACAGTGCCCTCCAGTGCAAGTGGTTGTAACGACTTGCGTTGTAATAGCAGCGTTGTAATGGTAGCGCGTGGTAATACCCGCGTTGTAAAGGCTGTTCCCCGTAGGGAAAGTGTTGGATAGGTAAGTCTACAAATTACTATTCCCACTCTAGTGAGTGCAACAGTAGGGAAAGTATTGGATAGCGTAGGGGTGAAATTTACTATTCCCTCTCCAGTGAGTGCAACAGTAGGGAAAGTGTTGGATAGCGGCCAGGAAAAAATGACTATTCCCAGTCCAATGAGTGCAACAGTAGGGAAAGTGTTGATTAGCGGACGGGAAAAAATACTATTCCCACTCCAATGAGAGCAACAGTAGGGAAAGTGTTGGATAGCGGACGGGTTAAAATACTATTCCCACTCCAGATAGTGCAACAGTAGAGAAAGTGTTGGATACCGTAAAAATTACTATTCCCACTCCAGAGAGTGCAACATTAGGGAAAGTGTTGGATAGCGGAGGGGTACAAATTACTCTTCCCACTCCAGAGAATGAAACAGTAGGGAAAGTGTAGGTTAGCGAAGGGGTAAAAATTACTATTCCCACCCCAGCAAGTGCAACAGTAGGGAAAGTGTTGGATAGCGGAGGGAAAAATGTACTATTCCCACTCCAGGGAGTGCAACAGTAGGGAAAGCGTTGGATAGAGGCGTGGTTGAGATTACTATTCCCACTCCAGCAAGTGCAGCAGTAGGGAAAGTGTTGGATAGCGGAGGGAAAAAAGTACTATTCCCACTCCAGGGGGGCAACAGTAGGGAAAGTGTTGGATAGCGGCGGGGTTGAGATTACTATTCCCACTCCAGCAAGTGTAGCAGTAGGGAAAGTGTTGGATAGCGGAGGGGAATAATTTACTGTTCACACTCCAACAAGTGCAACAGTAGGGAGAGTGTTGGATAGCGGAGGGGAATAATTCACTATTCCCACTCCAGCAAACAAATTAGCATTAATTAACAATTAATTAAAAACAATTCACCTTACACCATATTCCCCTATAAATTACATCACCAATGTCTTAAAACATGACACAATTAACATCATTAATTAACAATTACTCAATAACAATTAACAAGCAATTTATAAACAATTATCAATAAATTAATTCACACAATTAACACTATAAATGAACATTAAATAAATATTTTATTAAAAAAAATAAAAAATGTATTAAATTTAAATTACTTTCCACCCTGCTACCCTATCAACCCACAACCCTCTGCTAAGAAAATGACACAATTAACATAACAATATATTAATAAAAATGAATAACCACTTAATAACTAATTAATAATAATTATATCCCACAATTAACATCATAAAATATTAAATTTATAAATATTAAATAATAAAAAAATAAATAATTAAATATAATTAAATTACTTCCCACCGATTCACCTATAAACCCACAACGTTCCCCAGAAAATATAGCACAACAAACATAATTATCAATTAATTAATAAATAACAATTCATAACCAATTAATACAAAAGTATTTATAAGTACTAATAAATAACAATGACCTTATTGTAATCAAATTACTTCCCCCCTACCCCTCTATAAACCCACAGCCCACTACAAAAATATAACACAACATAATTATCAATTAATTAATAACCAATTAATAATTAATTAATGTAATAATTATTTATAAATACTAATAAATAATTATTACTTACCTTATTATAATTAAATTACTTCCCACCCTATTCCCCTATAAACCCACTACGGCATTGGAACGGGTTTCTTGGCCTGTGGCCTTTTCCTCCCTGCTGGTGCCTGGTGGTGCCTGGACGTGGTGGCTGGGCCCTCAGGTGCCCTTGCGTTCACTCCTCTCCTTCTGCATGCCCTCCTGCTCGGGCTGTGGTTTGTTTTTTTACCCCGGCGGGTTTCCTGTGAGTGGGGTTTGTGCTGGTTGCAGGTCATGGTGGTGGCCGTGCTGCCCCCGTTCCACCCCATGTTTGGGTGTGGCGCATCTTCTCTTGAGCTTGGCTCCTGCTTGGGTTTGGCTGGGTCGCTTCGTGCTTCCTGCTTCGGGATCCTTGGTGCTTCCGGACTCCCTATTTCCTAGGTTCAGTTGTTTTTTTCCGGGGCAAGGGGGCTGTTCTGCCCTTCCTCTGTGCTGGTGGGCCTTGGTTGGCTGTTGCTCCGGGACTGTCCTGCTGGGGCCCCTGGTGGGCTTTCTGGCTATGGTTGCGGTTTGCCTTTCCCTGTGCTATGTTGTGTTGCGCTTGATTGGCTGGTGGGGTTTGGTTTCCAGTGGTGGTTTCCTTTTCCCCCCTTCTGGCTCTTTTTGTGACTTGGTGCGCTTTGGGGTCCTTTTCCTTTTGCAGGATGCCGCTCCCTTTGACTCCTGTGTTGGCTGGGTGTTGTGGGTCTTCCTTGGCTTCTGCCTGGGTGGCCCCTTGGTTTCTTGGGTGGGCTGCTTATGTGCCCCTCCCTGTTTCAGGTTTGGGCTGCCCTTTGCCCTTCTTTCCTGCTTTTTGGTTGCCGTTCAGGGTGTCCCCCTCTGATACTTTCTCTTGGTCTTGGCAGGTGGGTTTGTCGTTGTATGACTTTATTCGATATAAAATATCATAAAAGTATGTACAATCCAATTCCATCACTTTAAAAACAAAGCCAATTTTAAAAATCAGTACCAAATTTCCATACATCCAATAAAGGTAAAAGACACATCTTAAGAATATCAGTATGCATAAATAGTATATAAAAACGATAAAAAGCAGACAAGTTTATAATCGATAGGGACAGCAATAGACACAAAAGGGGCCTAACTCTTATTAGTTGGTAATGTAGTTGTTGTCCCTCAGCAGCTTGCTTCTGGTTAACCACGCACAACCCAAATATTTAGCTACTCCACAGATTACACTAAGGGATGATGTGTCCGTTTTTAAGATACGCAGCACCTCCCTGTAATTCCTGGCTCCAAAATTGGTGCAAACCGGTTTCAGCCATTTTCTTCTCACATGTCTGTACGCAGGACATGCGAAGAGAAAGTGGGGGATAGATTCTGAGGGAGCTGAACAACCAGGGCACGAAGTGGATTTCACCGTATGCTGTTTCCACTCTGCTTTAAATTCGTTGAGAGGAAGAGTTCCAATCCTCAGCCTCAGGTAGAGTGACCTTTCTCTTGGGGATTGAATAAAATCGAGGAAGGGTTCCAATTTTTGGATAGGCTTTTGATCTAGGAACTGCTCTGACAGAGTGCCCCGACTGGAACTGAGTGCCCCCTCCGCTTGGACCCACGCCCAATAAGCTTCCTTAACTAATTGTTTTGACGGCGGGGTCTGGCTTTCCCCGTGCCTCAGCCAGTCCGATGTCAGAGACAAGCTGTTTGAGCCTGCAGATCCTTCTGATCTTGTTGTCTATATCCAGCTCAATAAGCTCACTAAGGGCAGTGGCATAGTTTATCAATTCTGGGGTCCTTCTCAGGCACACCCAGAAAACTAAGGGTCGGAGCCTTGCAATATCTCTGATTGAATAATTCGCAAAATCTTGGCGGAGTGGTATCAATGGGGTGGATGGAGGAAGGGAATTTATTCTCCGATCTCACTAGGTCCATGGTGTTCTCGAATCCCCATAGTTCTGCCCCGTATAGGGCCGACGGTAGGGCTTTACCCTCATACACCACGAGGGCCGGGGCTACTGGTCTGCTGGAAGAGAGTTGCTGATGTCTTAGAATTGCCCCCGAAACCCTTTTGTGGTTGAGCAGCATTTTGATCAAGTGTGAATTCCACTTCATCAAGTTATTGATCCATATGCCCAAATAGTCAAAGGATTTGACTAGTTCTAATGAGGTACCATTCAACTTAATGCAATTCCTGAACCGTTTTGATGGTGACAATGCCATTAATTTGGTTTTAGATGTATTGATACATAAGCCCCGTGAGTCACAGAACTGGCTAAACTGATCTAGAAGTTTTTGCAGGCCCATCGGGCTTTTCGAAACCAGGAGGGTGTCATTGGCGAAGAGCAGGGTGGGCGATTTCTCGCCTACCAAGGTTGGGGCATCGGCTGGGTCCTCCCTCAAATGGTCTACCACCCCATTGACGAAGAGAGAGAACAAAGTCGGGCCAATAAACAACCCTGGCGTATCCCCCGTTCCACCGCCACCCTTTCTGTCCACTGGCCCTGACTACCCCACCTAATTCTGGCGTAGTTCCCCTCATGGAGGCGTTTAATGAAGTCCAAGATGGGGGGGGGAATGCCCAGATCCAATAACACCTGCCAGAGCTTGGCACGAGGGACCAGGTCAAAGGCAATCTTTAAATCGATGAATGCCAGGTGGGTTTGTTGGTGTGCTTGCCGGTTGTGGTCTGGTGTCGGACTCCCCTGGTGTGTTGTTCGCTTGACTCCTTCCCCGCTCCCCCTTTTTGACCTTCCTGGGCCCGGTGCTATAGTGTTCCCCTTGCGGGCCTGTCCTTGGGGTTGTGCGTTTTTGCCTCCTGTGCGGCCTGCTTTCGGCCTGTGGTGTTTCTGGCCGTTGTTCTTGCTGTCTCTGCGGGGTTTGTTCTTCCCCTTTTGGGTCTGTTCCCGCACCCCTCGGGGGTTGTATGCCTTTTTGGTCTCTCCTGGCTCCTCTCCTGTGGTTTGGGGTTGCCTTAGGTTTCCGGAGTTCTATGGGGTCTCGGCTCTGCCTCTGTTGGGTTTGTTCCCTGGCGGTCCCTGTTCTTGGCCTCCCTTTGTGGGGTCCCTGCCTGGGTCCTCCCTGGCTGCTCGTTCTCTGGTGCTTTTGGGCCTCTTTTTGCGGCCTCTTGGTATCCGGTGGTTCTGTCCCTGTTAGTCTGGGTATTGGGTTTGGCTTGTGTCCTTTCCTGTGCTGCTCCTTTGCGCCTGGCTGGTGCGCTGGGCCCTTTGTGTTGGTTGACGGTTGTGGCTTGCCGGTCTCCCTCTCTGTCTTCCTGCTGCTTCTCCTCTCTTGTTGGCTTGGCAGTGGCGGGCTTTTGTGCCTTTCCCTGGGCCCCTTCTTGTTCTGTGGTTTTTGGGGTTGGGTTGGTTGGCCCTCTGCCTCCCCTTTCAGGTTCTGCCGGTGCCGTTTTGGGGTCCTCTTGGCTGGCTGACCTGTCGGTTGTCCGGTTGGCTTCTTGGGTCTTTCTGGGCCTCCTGCGTTGTTTGGCTCTTGGCCTCCTTGTTGGCCTTCATATTTTGCCCTTCTTGGGGTTTGCCTTGGGTGGTTCCTTGGGGACCTCCTGGCCGGTGGGTCGGCTCTTGGTTGCTGGCGGTTCCTCCTTCCCATTTCTGGGATTGGTTTCCCCGGTTCCGTGTTCGGCCATCGTTTTTTCTCTCTTTTCTGTGCCCTGGCCGTTTGTGGTGTCTACTTTGGGTGCCGTTTTTGCTCTCCCTGACCTGGTCTGGGCAGGTTTCTGGGTTTGTGTCCCTTTGTCTCCTGCTTTTGGTTGCCTTGGGCCTGGCCGCTGGCTGGTTCCTGTGCCCGGGTTTCTTCTCCCGGTGTGGCGGACTCGGCTACGGCCGTCCAGTGTCTCTGCTGGGGTTTTCTGCCTTTGGCCTGGGCCTTCTGGGGGTTTCTGTGCCTCCGGTTCCCTTTTGCCACAGTTGTCGGCTGTTGGTGGGGGCCTTGCCTGGGTTCCTTTGCCCCTTTCTTCCTGGTTGTTGCTCTGAGTCGGTGCCTGCTTTCTTGTCTGGTTCCTCCCTCTTTGGTCTTGGTGGCTCTGCTGGTGGCTTCCCCTGGTGTGTTGGGGTTGGCCGGTGTTTGGTCCCGTTCCCTGTTCTCTTGCTTTGGTGTGCCTCTTCGGCCGCGTCTTCCTTCCCCTCGCTTTTTGGTATGGTCGTTTGTGGGTTGCCCCGGCTGTGTTTCACTTTCTTCCCTGCGTTGGGGAGGGGTTCGCTCTCCGTCTTGCCCCTGCTGGTTCCTTTCTGGGCCTTGGTGGTGTCCTTCTGTGCAGCCTGTTCTTGTGCTCTCTCGGTAGTTGGGCCGGGTTGGCCTGTTATGTCCCTGCTTGACGGTGCCTGTGGCTGTGGGTTTCTCCCTTGCTGTTTTTTTTCTCCCTGGTCTTTTGTCCTTCCTGGCTGCGTTGCTCCATTGGGGGGCTTCTGCTTCTCCAGGGCTCCCTTCTCCCGGTGGTTCGGGGGGGAGGGGGTCCTTTATGCCCCGCTGGGTGCTCCCTTGTGGCTTGGCTCCTCCTGTGGGAGTTCAGCGTCATTCTACGAGGGGGGTGGCTGCCTCTTGGGCTGAGGTCCAGGGTGTTTCTCTCTCTGTGTTCTGTAGGGCGGCCACTTGGGCTTCTTCTGATACTTTCATATGGCATTGCTGCCTTCTCAATCTGCTGGGGAATGAGGCCGGTTTTGCTTTGGGTGTGTTGGGCTGTGTTCGCTCCTGATTTCTTCTGTTTTTGTCCATAAGTCTCTGGGTTTATTTGGTGGTGGTTTGTTGTGTTTTTGGATGAATGCCGGGGTCTGCTTTGGTATTTCCCACTTTGTTATGAAGGTGTCGAGGACGTAGGGACCTGGGGGTAATGTCCTATTACTTACCGGTAATCTTCATTACTCAGGTCCCGTAGTCCTCGACACCTTCATGGATTCCCTCCCTCCCGATCTGCCGGCCTTCATCCGTGGCTTGATATTTCAGAGGGAATGCTGGGACCTGTACGCTTATGTACTCCCAGCGGGAGGGGGAGGGTAGGTCCAGCATTCCTTCGTTCTTTTCTTCTGTCAGTGAGATGGATTATCTCCCTATGTTATGAAGGTGTCGAGGACTACGGGACCCGGAGTAATGAAGATTACCGGTAAGTAATAGGACATTTCCACTATCACCAACTCCTCACGGTATACACTTAAAGTTTGAACTGTTTTATTCTGTTGAAGCACACTTATATAATTGACCACATGGTAAAGGGGTCAGCCGAGACCCTTCTGTGGCCAAACATGTATTAAGGTGACACCACAACTTGTCCATATGTAGCTAGCAAAAAACGTAGGGGCATGTTTATGAGAGCCCTGCGTCACTTTTGCCCCATGTAAAGTGAAACATGTGTGACACGTGGCTGTCAATCAGATTTATGAAGCCACGCAAAGCCGCCCTGCAAGGCTTTGAGTGGCCTCACAAATCTTGAGTAAGGCAACGGAGTGCAGATCGCTGCTTCACCTTACTCTGCGCCCGGGAGGCGTTACATTAGCGTTGCGTTAGGTTTTCACATGCAACACCCATTGATTTTTACGTTGTCCCAGATTTACAACATTATGTAAACCTGGGAAAGTGCCTAATCATTATACCTCCTGAGGTGAGGCATAACGAGGAGACATGTTTGTATTTCTCCTTGTTTCTTCCTCGTTCTATGTGTGTCGCAATCTGCAGCGCACATAGAAGGAGGAACACTCCCCTTGGTGTCCCTTCCTGCAAGAAAACTTTCCTGCATGCAACGTGCATGGGTGCCTACGTTGTTGCTAGGACAGGAATGCATCGTATTGCAAAAATATGCTGCATTCCTGCCCTTTCATTTTGGCGTAGGGCAATGCAGCAAGGTGCCTTGCTGCGCTGCGCTGCCCAATGCCAAAATATCATAAATTAGGTCTTTAGCGTTTATTAATGCTTCCTTCATTCGTGAAGGTGTCAGGGATACTTAAAAGCATAATAATGCAGGAGTCAGAGCCAGAAAAGTACTCTAATAACAAACCCTTTTCAGGGACGTTAGTTTCATCTGTGGAGTATCCAAGGGACCATCCATGGGAGCTAGTATTGAACTTTAAAAACCACTGTCATTATCTCGGGGTCGGGTAGTTATTTAATGACCGTTAAAGCTGTGGTAAAGATGTAATTTATCTTTGTTTATTAAGGAATGGCTGTTTTGAATATTTACTCCTTATTGCCCTTTTCAGTGTAATATCCTATTCTATTTTATTGATTTTAACATGTATTGTGCTTTTATGGCTGTGTAGCCGAAATAAAGTATCCTTTGACTGACTGACTGTCTTTATGCCTTCATCAAGGGCCATTGTGAGCTCTCCAGTATTATCAGCTGTTAAAGCCTGCAGGTACTTAACTGCTACTTATGTCTGAGGGAAGATAAACTCTTTTCCACTATGCATCAGTGAAATTACAGAAGCCTGGACAGTACACTGCCACAATCATTCCCCCCCTCCCCCTGAAGTTCCTTGTAGCACTTAGTGGTTCTGGAGTGAGCTCCGAAAAGATTAGGATAGTTGCGCCCCACTTCAAAAACCTTGGGCTAGATTTGCAAAATCAAGCCATTTACAAATGCAAAAATGCCATTTCTGAAGTACTAAGCCCAAATTGCGATTCGGTAACCTGTTCCAAATCGCAATTTGGTTTTGCAAATCAGTATTTGAAAGGGGAGTATTTAGGGCGTCCCTCACAAATACCAATTCGCATTGGTATGCATAAATGTGTTGCGATCCAAATGCACTCACAAAACATAATACATTCGCCCTTTACCACCAACTCAAAGTTGGTGGTAACCCATTCGCAGACATGGTGGTCTGCTGACCCCAACATGCCACCATCCCTGTGATGGCAGCGAATCGTAGTGGGTCAAAAATTGTAACCTACCTCATTAGTATCCATGAGGTAGGTCTATTTGCGACCCACTACGATTCGTTATTTTAGAAATAGGGGCAAATAACCCCTTTGTACATTGGTTATAGTGATTACCAAGTACCGATTTGCAAAAAAATCGCTATATCGTAATCACCATTACTATTCTGCATACATTCTAACCCCTAGTTTTTATTGTTGCTATTTTCAAAGGCTCTTCCTTATTCCATTTCTCAGGATTCGAGGCAACAACACTAAATTAATCAGCTTCGAGCTCCTCATCAATATGTTGGGTGCTATTTTGGGAACTTTACAGCTGTAGAAGATGCCTCTCTGGGGTAACTGTCTGCGGTCACCACTACTCCCGAATCATGCCTTAAATCCAGCGCATTCACATCAGCTCTGCTGAACGGAAGCAGATGCGTCGAGACTTCCGCTCTGAGTGGGTGCAAAGTCTACCCATCTGGGGGCCATCGGTGGAGCTTCCAGGATTGCCTTAGATCAGAGGCGCAACTAGAGGCAAATTTCGGGGGGGGGGCTAAGAAAAAATTTCGGGGGGGGGGGGCTGAACCTTTAATCAGTAGGCAGAGTTGAGCTGCAGGGCCTCCAACATGGGGTGAAACAACAGCAAGGCCTAATTAACATTCAAATTGTCTTTTAAAGACCTGTGAAACGTTCGGGTGTGGCCTTGTGTGTGCCCGGGATCTGTCTCACACGACGGGGGGGAGGCTGAAGCCCGGTGAGTTCAATGGGTGTTGAGCGCCTGCCTTAGATACACTTTAAAAGAACTTCGACCGCCTCTAGCTTAATTCTTTTGTTGCAATTGAGAAACGTCAGTTTTACTGTGTTCAAGAACTGCCTACCTCAAATCATCTTTTTAGCAATAAGCAAGGGTGCCTATTAAGTGCAGTGTACATCTAAGCACTTCAACCTGCATGATAATCTAGGTTCATGTATGCTCCGTAAAATTTGGTCTGATTTAAAACAAGATTGTTGTGTTTTTGTGCTAATGTTATCAACAATTTGGTGTGTATCTTTTTTAGAGTACCCTTAGGAAATTATCCTAATCCAAGACCATTTTTTCTTGTGGCAGATTGAGCGCATCGATCGATTCTTTGCTGTTGGAGGACTTCGTCACGTTATATTTTACTATCAAGATGTAGAGACATCTGACGCAGGTATTGTAAAGGTGCTATGCAGTACTGTATGTAATTGGTTTGCAGAACATAAGCTAATTTGACGTTAGATTTGAATACACCAGACACTTAATTGCTCTTTCTGTAATTAAGGCCCGTATTTATAAATATTTTACGCAGCAAGCCACCTTGCTGCGTTGCATGAAAGGGCAGGAATGCGCCGTATTTAATATAATGCAGCGCATTCCAGCTCTCTGCCAGCGCAGGTGCACAAACTGCTGCCTTACACCAGTGCAAGGGCGTGTGCTTGCGTTGTAGGCAGGATTGTTTTTGTGCAGGAAGGGGCACCTTCCTGCGCAAAAACAATTTTCAGAGGCATTTTCCTATTCTTAAGTGTGTTGCAGAATGCAGCATACTTAGAAAGAGGAAGCAACGAGGAGAACTAAAGATATTTCTACTTGTGGCTCTGTTGGGGAGTAATACAGTTCTAACACATTCCCAGGTCTACAAGTGTTGGTAAATCTAGGAATGTGTCAGAACGCATGGGTGGAAGTCTGGGTACACACACGCTCTACCCATGGCACGTCTCTGTTGGACTGGGCCCTTCTGGCAGGTCCACCCCTGAAGTTTTTGCTTGTTATATGTGACCTGGGGATGGTGATTCCCACTCTGAGTGCGTGTAGATGGGAGAGGCCTGCCCTCCCATAGGAATGCATGGGGAATGTGTGTGTCCCTGTTAGTTCATGATGCGTGGGGTGGTACAGGCTCGAGTCTGGTATGTGTGGACTCGTGTGATCGAATGCTGTAAGATGATGTATGCGGCGTGTGTGTGTCTAGAAGGGAAGTGCCACTTCTAGACATGGGTATGTGTGTGCAGTAGGTGTGCTGGAGCGTGATTGGCTGAAGCCGGCTGGGGAGCCTGGCTCCAGGAGTCTGTGTGGGTCTGCCCCGGTGGTGAATGGAGAGATTAACATGCTGATGTGAGGGAGGGGCTGTGCCTGTATCCTGTATGGGGCTGGGCTTTCCCCCACAATGCTGGCTCCACCCCCTTGGTGTGCGTCTGATGGCCTGCCTGATGAATGGAAGGGGTGGCTGGGGGAAACAAGATACTCCCAAAACCAGCTGCAACTGGTTTCTCCCCCACCCAGCACCTTTAGACAAAGGAATTTTGTGTATAAAAAGAGGCTGTGACCTCTTCTAAAAGGTTCTTGTTCCCAACTTGAATCTACCAGGGGCGTGCTGCTGCTTGGGCTCAGGGTTGGCTTGCCTCCCTGGGCCCTGCCCTACTCCTGGACTTCTGATGGCCTTTTCCCTTCTAGGAGCTGCTGTGCTCCACCTGAGGTCCTGGACTTCCTATGGACTTTGCTATTTTCATCTAGCGCTTGGGAGCGCTTTCCTCTGACCCCCAGCGCTTGCTAGCTCTGTTTCTCCTACCTAGCGCCTGGGAGCGCTGGTTCCTGCACTCTAACGCTTTGGAGCGCCTCATCCCTGTCACTAGCGCTGGGAGCGCTGTATTCAACAAGCCGGTGCCCACCTGGCATTTGCCCTGTCCTACTGAGGTGCCTGAAGCCCCAGCGAGTGCCTACCTCGCCTGCCCCCTTATTCTGCGCCTTTACGAGGGAGCCTACTCCTCTCTAACCCCCCGAGTTCACCCCCACCAGCCCGGGACCCTTCGTAATGCTCTCCCCCGGGCCGCGCTGGGATTGGCTGCCGGCCCGGGCTTGGTTGCTGACGTCTCCCCGGGCCGCACTGGGATTGGACGGCGGCCTGAGGAGCTTGAGAGGCGGAGGAGAGACCCGAGAATGCAGGAAGCGGTGGGAGCCTACTCCGCGCCCCTGCTTTCGCCGAGAAGAGCTGCCGTTTCCCCCGCCCCCGGCCCCCCAGGAGCGTGAGGGAGCCCCGGAGAGCGAGGAGAGTCCAGCGCTGATCCGGTGAGTGCAGCGAAGGTGAGGGGGCGTCGGGGCACATTGCCGGTGCCCGCCCCTCCCCTCCAATGATCCTTCTGCTGTGTTGCCGAGGCCCGTGGGGCCCCAGTGAGATCGAGTCCCCCGAGAAGGACTCCCCCTTTATTCCCGAGCCCCGAAGAGGCTCCACCATTGTCCCTCTGTCCCCGAGCCCCGAGGAGGCTCCCACGTGTCCCTTTACTCTCGAGCCCCGAGAGGCTCCACCTTTGTCCTTTGTTCTTTCGAGCCTACGAGGCTCCGCCCAGCATCTTTGTTCTTGAGCCCTAGAGGCTCCTTCATGGCGCGAATTATTCCCCCGAGCCTGCGAGGCTCCCACGATGCCCCTCAGCTGCCCAGCACTTCGTGGGCAGCTGCCACGTGTAGGTTTGCCCCTGGCTACCTGCAGCCTGCCCTGAACATCGTGACATTGGGCGTCCTAGCCCCAGGAAGGCCAGTTGGCCCGTTGAACGCTATTGGCTAATATTAATGTGATTCTGCGAGTTATTACGTGTTGCCCTTCTGATGGTGCCTCTGTTGTGTTATGTACCTTGTCCTTCCTTCCCTCCTGAATATCCGGTGTCCCATGTATGTTGATCCTGGTTGGAGTGAGTTCTACTGCTAGTTCCATGAAGCTCTTGGTTGTTATGGGTTCTAGTGCTAGTTCTAGGAAGCTCCCAGTTGTTATGTGTTCTAATGCCAGTTCCATCATGTGCATATTCCTGGCAGTGGTCCCATGGCCCTGCCCTGTATATAGTCCCTTGTAAACCCTGCCCGTGCCCCTGGCACCTTGTAAATTGCGTATTTATATCTAAGTGTGTTCTTCAATACAAAAGCTATTTTCATATACCTCTTGTGTGGAGTTCCTTTTGTGGGGGGCCCGGGAGGTTGTTGCTGGGGGTGCGTGCGCAAATGCTTTACACATGACCTCCGAGATAGGCCTGACTGCTCGTGCCAAGCTACCAAGGGGGTGAGCAGGGGTTGTCTTGGCGGGTGACTTCCCTACCCTAACTGGAAGTGGCGATTTCTGCCTGGCCTTGGCGCAAGCCTTGGCCAGCCAGCGATCCCATTTCTAACAGTCTCCCTGTCACAAGGCAGCAATTTGCGCTGCCTTGCGATACTCTACATTCATTAAGCCACACTGGGCCACACAATGTGGCCTTGTGTGGCTTGATAAATCTCATTTAAGTTTTGCACCGCCCTTGCGTCTCCTTGCAATGAGCAAGGGCAACGTAAAACCTTGATAAATTTGGACCTTAGTCTATATACTTTTACAGCCAGATTCATCATTGAAAAATGGGCTCGCAAAGGGCCAGATTCTGAGAATCTGGCCCTTCGAGAGCGCAATTTTTGCATTTGGGATTCATCATCCCAAATGCAAAAATCGCTAATTGCGAAATCACATATTTGCGAGGAATTGCATTTAAGGAATCTCTATTTGAGATTCCTTAAATGCAAATCATTAACCATTTATTATTTGCGAATTCGCTATTTCTGGCCGCTATTTACAGCGAAGTCTGACTTTGTGGTAAATAGCGAAAACTTAGAAAAATGCACTTTAGTGCATTTTTCTAAGTGGTATGTTACACACACACATGTCCTTTGGACATGTGTATGCGCAACATCAGGCTAAATTTACATTTCAGGGGTGCTACAGGGTGTCCTTTGGACGCCCCTGGCACCCTTGAAATCGCATCCTTATTTTCGATTAGCAAATTGCTAATCGCAAATAAGGAATTACTCCCCATTCCTTCCTATGGGCTGGGCCCATAGGAATGAATGAGGAGTCATTCCTTATTTGCGACTAGCAATTTGCTAATCGCAAATAAGGAAGCTGTAGAAATCGCAATTAAAATTGCGATTTCTACATGAATCACGTTTTGCAAGTCCTTAATAGCGATTCCTTAATAATCGCTATTAAGGACTCTCAAAACGGGACATTGATGAATCTGGCTGTTAGTCCCTTCCGGTGACAATGTTTTCCACAGAGTGCCTGATTTGGGGAATAAATAAATGATTACATCTATGGCCCAATAATTTTTCCTAGGAGCCTGCCACCATATTTGCTTAATTCGTAAGTTACCTTGTCTTCAACAATTCTGGACCATATCACAAAATAATTTTTGCCTGACGTTGATATCCTTAGTGGTTTGATGGCAGTGCCTAATGCAAACGCATTTTATCACCGTATTAAGAAAGAAGATTTTTGAAAGGAGTAACGCGACAAGAATGTTTTTGCATATTTGTTGTAAGGCATTTTGTTGGGTTGGTTTTGTGCACTATTATTTTTTATTTGTGTTATATTGCTTTGATCATGCTATTCTGTCATGTTCTTCTGCTTACATTAAATATATAAACAAATGTTGCTACATTTCCAGCCAAACGTAGCACTTGCCTGTGAAGTTCCTGTAACGAGCAACCATTTACCACAGGGTAAAATGGATCTTCTTCAGCTCTTCAACTATTTAAGACATTCAGGGCCGGCTTTAGCGCTGATGGTGCCCAGAGTGGTAATCTTTTTCAGCCACCCTTCAATTACCTTCTTCACGGATTTTCTCTCCTCCACCCACCAACAGTGCCCCTTGTCGCTCCTTAGCTCCTATCTAACATGCATTCCGTATGTTTTATAGCACTACTCATACCATTGTAGGATATCAAAGCACTCTATATCACACACATTATACAGAGACAATGAATCATATATGTGTAAATCAGTCTATAAGAAATGTTACATAAAACAATGAGGATTACAGCATGTAGGAATCAAATGTCCTCCATACTGGTAGGCAGTATATTTTAAGAGTGTTTTGTCTGGTGAAGCCAAAACGTAGAATTTAATACATACCTCAGTGGTTGGTGTTGGCTTTACTTATAAGAATGTATTGCATTGTATTGTAATTGCATTTATATAGCGCTTACTACCCTGGACGAGGCATCAAAGCGCTTTTTCGGCGAGTAGTACACTACTCTGCAACCCATCAAGGATTAGTGGTGAATTAGTATAGTGAAATATGAAAGTAATTTGAGTGGTGGATATGTTAGTCAGTTATTTGGATTGAGGAGGATAGTGAAGGGACAGAAGAGGGAAAAGGTTTGCCTTTATATAGCGCTTGCTACCCCTGATGAGGTGTTAAAGCACCTTTTTGTCGAGCAGCATGCTACTTCAGAACCCATATAGGATTAGTGGTGAATTAGTAAGGTGAAATATGAAAGTAATTTGAGTGGGGAATATGTTAGACAGCTATTTGGATTGAGAAGCATAGCGGAGAGATAGAAAAGGGAAGGGTCTAGAAATGTTCTTTTATTTTGGAGTTTATATCTGTATAAGGGGGTTTGGGGTGAGTAAAGGGAAGGTGGAGGGGCAGTAAGTATAGGGAAATATGACATTAATTTGAGTGGTGGACATGTTATTCTGTTTTTTTGGATTGAAAAGGAATAGTGGAGGGATGGAAGAGAGAAGGGTCTAGAATATTCGTTTTCTATTTTTTAGTTCAGAGGTGGTTTGGGGTGAGTAAAAGGGAGGTGGAGGGGAAGAGTCAGAGGTAAGGATTTAGAAAGGCTTGTTTGGGAGATCTGAATAGTAAAAAAAGGTATGATAAGATGCAAGGAGAGGTAGAGGAAGGAAGAGTCTAGAAAGAGTTATTATGGGGCTCATAATAGTGGTATGGGGTTTGGGATGAATGAGATAGTGGAGATAAAAGGTTATATTGCTAGAGGTATATGATGAGACATAGTGTAGTGCATTGCAAAGAGTAGTCAAATGAGGTTTGAAATGAGTCCGAGTTGAGGTAGAGGCTATATTGAGAGGGCTATAGGGTGAGTAATAGGGTAGTACATTGGATATACTAAATTAGAATAAAAATAATAAATATATAGGTGCATGGATATATATGTATAAGCAAAGTAGTATATGTAGATTAAAGATGCATTTAATAAACTCCCGCTTTCAAGTGTCGTTGTACTTTAAATTTAATAAAATGTGAAACATTTTTTTAATCAATAATGAAGCAATTGTAGATAGTTATGACAAAACATTTATTTATTTATGCAGTCCTTTATATACACATGTTAAAACATTAAATAATCTATCAGTAATATGTGCAGTTGTTAAGCAGAACTAACGAATATCTATATTTTTAAAAACATAATTAATATAGACGTTTATACAAAGCAATACACATATATAGGTACATAACTATAGTCTAAATGAATGCTTATATACAGAGGGATATGCTGTATATTTCTGTTTTCATATGGTGGTTATGTGGGGAAGTGCCAATTCTTAAGTAGTTTTCTAAAGATAAGGTGGTTATCCGTGGATCTGATGTTGGGGGGTAAAGAGTTCCATAGTGTGGTTGCTTGAACCGAGAAGAATGTGCCACCCATGGTTCCTGAGTTACATGATGATGCAGAGCCCATGGACTCTGGGGGTGCACAGTGTGCTGCTGAGGAGGGTCGAGGTGGGTGGAAAAAGGAAGGAAGAGACCTGGGGACCAGTTTCAAGGTGGCAGCCTGCTAGTACCTGAGGTTCAGGATGGGGAGGTGCCCAAGGGCACTGGGGGTGCACAGTGTGCTGCTGAAGAAGGGAGCGGGCTGGAGAAAGGAAGGAAGGAAGGAAGGAAGGAAGGAAGGAAGGAAGGAAGAGACCTGGGGACCTTATCCAAGGTGTCAGCCTGCTAGGTACTGAGGTTCGGGATGGGGAGGTGGCGAAGGCACTGGTGATGCGCAGTGTACTGTTGAGGAGGGGGAGGTGGTGGAGGAAAGAAGGAAGAAACGGCGGAGCATCTCCAAGGTGCCAGCCTGCTGGTACCTGAGGTACAGAATGGGGAGGGGCAAGTGTACTGGGGGTGCACAGTGTGCTGCTAATGAGGGAGGAGGTGGGTGGAGGAAGAAAGAATGGGAGTTTCCCAAGGGCGCTTGGGGTGCCCAGTGTGCTGCTGAGGAGGGGGTGGAGAAAGGAAGAAAGAGCATTTCTATCCAAATTAACAGTTTTATCAACATTAGGATAATCAAAGACTGGTGAAAAAAATAAGGTTCAAACTGATACCAGGCTATTTTCATGCAACTTTTTGAAGACGGTTCATAGGCTATATTAGGATTATCAAACACTCAAAAAGTGATGAGAGGATGCTTGCAATAAGTCTAACCACTGGCAGTCGCTCAGGGCAGCGTTCCAACCCATTGTTCTTTGCCAACCATGCCACCTCAGATTAGAACCAGTTATATGCAAATCAATCTTGACCCTGCTTCATTAGGAACAATCCAGCCTGTACTGCCAAGCCAGGTCCTAAGTGACTTAACTGAACTGTAACACAAGCAACCTAATAGATGTTCCTCCCCGATTTGGGGTTTTCAGTCTAGTTTAGCTTGGTTCCAGTGGCACAGTGAGCAAGAGGCCCTCATCAGGGCATACCCTTGGCCACTTAGGGTAGTACATCCAACACATGTATTAGAATTTTAACTTATGAACTGTTATGCTCACAGGAACTCATCAGGATCTGGGCAATGCATAAAGGGGTCCACCTCTTGACATCCCCAACTCTGACTAGGATACACAGAGTATTGAGGCGATCGAGCGAGGGATAGGAATTAGGGTAGGAACAGCGGGGAAAGGGATATCTGTAAACAGAAAAAACACAGGATAAATACAGTTCTGCGCGCACTGGCTACTCTCCAAAGGTCTCACTACTGAAACTAGTACCTGCCACAGAAAAACCAAGTAGACGCTGTGAATCCTTTTCCTGCCCAGATCAGATACGTCTCTTAACCTGGAGGAATAGTACCTACAACCAAAAACACACAACAGTTATCAATCCGCTCTCCCACTTTGTTCTTCTACAATAAGAAACAAAACAAACACATACATACCCTTTCATCATTCCAAAACATAAAGAAAATAGGATAGCTGAAAAGAGGCGAAGTAGTGCCCTCCATAATCTGGATTAGTTTCTGTAGAAGCTTAGTTCCATAAGCCAATGTCTCAGAACAACATGAATAGTCTTGTTCATAAGCCAAAAAGGCAGCAACCAAAAAATTAGCCAAGGTATCCTCTTAACTAGTAACTCTCTCCAAAACACCATATAAGTTCTATATGCTGGAATGGACTGAATGAAAAGAAGAAATAAAAAAATAGCAAAGCTAATAATTATAAGTCAGGGATTAGAGCAAAGTATCCGCCCTTAGACACTCGAGTCTTACTGTTCACCAGAACTCCGGAACAGCAGCCAGACGAAGCGGAGTTAAATCCAATTAGGGAAGCAAGACGCTTAACACGCCCTTTTTCCGAAGAATAGCAAGCTTCCTCGCCTGCCGACAGAGAATCCAATAAAGTTATTTCCCAAGGGGGGCGGAGCTAGCTCGTGACAGTAATGGCTGCTTGAGCCTGGAGCTCCGCCGAGTCGTCGCCCTATCCTTTAATTATCCTGCAGCAGCAGCAACAATTGCACCCCCAAGATAGCGCTTTAGTGGTCGGAAGGTGTGCGGAAGAAACAAAGAAGCCGGACCCTGAGATCCGAGGCTGGTGGAGCGATCCGCTGCCTGAGAAGTGTTGGTGGCAGCTGGGCCGTGAAGCCCCTGCCCACAGTGGAGACGCCTGCCGAAGTGCGTGACGTGACGTGCAGCCACCGCCTGGCCTGCGGGGTGCCCTTACCGGACCTTTGACACCTAGGAACCTGGGTTGCCGGAGTCCGTACCGGCGGCTGATGGAGGTGCCCCGGTGATTGGTGGTGCCTGCGGGGGTCGTGCGGTGGACCTGAAGAGTACCCGACGGCAAGAGGGGGAGCGTGTAAAGCCGAGGGGCCTGTGCTGCATGCGGCGGCGCTGGTCCTCTTTCGGAGCTACCTGGACCCTGTAGGAGGTGGCGGAGATTGGCTAAGGGAGCGCTTTGCTCCCGCTTCTCGGCTGGGCTGCGCATAACGACATTGGGGGCTGGAGCCTTCTTTCCAGGCACTATTCTGCCCTGCTGGGGTTGCTGCGATCCGCGGGACGGCAGAGGTCCAGGATTTGAGGACAGCAGAGAGGGGGAGCGCAAGTACAGGATCAGCTCAGCTCCTCCTGGAGCTTGGAGGTGCGACGGTTGGTGACCTGCCGCTAGCACAGATGCCATACATCCTACGTGATTGTGGTGCCAGTCGGAGGAGACCTGAGGCTGCTTTCCTGTTTATGTGAGGGGGCACTGGCCTGGATTCACTTCCTCTGCGTTCCTCTGCTGGGTGACTGTGGGCGGGGCGTCCTGTTCGCCACGGTGCCCAGGGAGCTTTGCTGACATCTGTGAGGGTTTTGAGGCGCGGCCCTTGGCCGGCTGGGCTACGAGACGGAGAAGGTTGCTTAGGTGGTCTGGGTTTGGAGGTTCAGTGCAGGACTTATTCACTACTGCCAGGCCAGGTAGTGCCGCAAGTGGGGGCTGTGACACTCAGCAAGCATGGGCAAAGGAGATAAGACCCAGTCAAAACTGGCCTTCCAGATCCCATGACCCGCCCCGGATGGGGGTGCTGAGATGCCGCCGCCAACAGAGGAAGGTGCAGAATCGGACATCCGCAACATCCTAAAATCGATGGAAAAGTCTCTTCAGTGTGGCATCACCTCTTTGGGCACAAAAATAGACGCCCTCACTTATAGAATGGATAGAATGGCTGAATGCTTCGATAAGCATTAGATATGTCCGAACGACACTTAACTGAAGTAGAAGAGGCACACACTACTCTTGATGTTGATCATAACCAGCTAGGTAAGGTCATACGGGTCCTACAGGACAAGACGGAAGATATTGAAGCACGTTCACGGTGCTGCAATCTACAAATTATTGGCCTTCCGGAGACGACAGCCACAGGCAATATGGAATAGTTCGTAGAAAAAATGCTTGTTACATTGCTTGGAGACGGTGTTTTCTCCACTATGTTCGGGGTGGAGAGAGCGCATAGGGACCCAGACCCCCACCGGGAGCTCCACCGCGTCCGATAATTGCGAAGCTGCTCAACTACCATGACCGAGATGCGGCTCTACGTGTAGCTAGGGAGAAGAAGACCTTGTGATATGAGGGCACTGAGCTGTCCCTATACCCGGATTTCACCGCCCGAGTGCAGGAAGCACGCAGACATTTTGTCCCGCTTAAGAGACAGCTCCGCGATATGGGTGTGGACTACGCCATGCTTTACCCAGCAAAGCTCCGGGTAAACAGGCAGGGGAGGTCGCATATCTTCACTGACCCTAAGGTTTTACAGCAAGCCATCAGGAGCTGGACAAAGGAGCGGAAGGATAGTCCGGAGAGATTAATGCAGGTGGAGTCAGAGGGTGCCCCGCTGGACGAACAGGACTGAAGTGTTGAACTGGATGATCTCAGGGCAGTGAGAGGTTCTGGGGGCTGAGGGGTGGAGAGATTCCACTTTGGGATAGGAGGTACTGCAGGTTAAACCCTGTTATTCCTGGATATGGTGGGTGCACTACTGTTTCGCTACTGGCTAAAATGGTGTTGCTGCGGCCAAGGTATCACGGCCTCAAATGTAGGACGGTCTCGTATAGTCATGGTCGGAGTTGTTGCTGCGAGACTGTGGCTAGAGACACTATTCCTCCCCTCGGGGCGGTCTAAGAGTAATAGAATAGGAGTGTAGTGGGGACATGTTTATTTGCATATGGGGGTTAAGTAGTTTTCCTGCAAATGCTGACAATATAGTTGCGATGACAAGGGGAGAATCGGGCTGGTTATAATTGCTCTGTTCACATGTGCCTGGCACTCTTGTTGCTCTCAGTCTAGCGGGGATTATGGTTTTGGGGGATATGGGGAGACGAGGGAGGCAGATTGGAATTCATGCGACCATGTTGGGGGATGTCTGCTGTGGGTGGGGAGCAGAAGGGGGATGTTCATCAAGAGGGATCGTTCAAGGGGTTGGTTGATTGTTGGACGGATGGTGCACTGCTCGCTAGTTCACAAACGTACTTGTTTCACGATGTGTCTTACCCATGTAGTTAATGTCACGTAATGCGCCTGAATCCCGGGGGTCGGAGGGCGGAATTCGTGTTATGACATGGAATGTTAAGGGACTCAATGATCACCTCAAACTAAGAAAGGTGCTGAATTATCTCAATAGACAGAATGTCGATTTAGCGCTCCTGCAAGAGACGCATTTGCCCCAGACGAGCAACATGCTGAGATCTCGGGGACTGGAGGGTAATATTAACTCGGCAGGGTTTACCACGCACGCTAGGGGTGTATTAACCTGGACTAATCCCAAGACACCACTCAAGCTTAAACTACTACAAGCGGATGTAGGTGGCTGTTATGTCATGTCCAAATGCCAGGGTCGGGGTTTAGACCTTCTCATCATTAACGTGTACGGACCCAACTATGACTGCCCAGAGTTCTTTGGGGACATCGCTAGGATCATTAGCCAATTTGGGGACACCAAGGTCCTGTGGGGAGGGGACTTTAACTTGGTTAGGCACCCAGACCTAGATATATCGGCGGGCCCCTCCTAGGAGCCCAGCGGCGGCTGCGCGTAAGTTGGAAAAAATTATGGTGTGTTTGGACGTATGCGATGTGTGGCGTGAGAGGAGCGGTGTAAGAGGGGGTTATACACACTACTCGGCGTACCACAACACACACACACACGTATTGATTATTGATGGTATCTACTTCACTGATGAATCCGGTTCGTCAATGCATTATATTACCGCGTACGCTTTCTGACCACTCGCCACTGGTGCTGGCTTTGGATACTCCAAGGAAAAGTCTACCGCCATTCACTTGGAGATTTCCCCCGTACTCTCTATTAGACCCGTTATTTAAAGAGGATATGACTGTTGCTATTGAGACCGTTTTTCGATACTAATATTGGCTCTGTAGATAGTTTCCAGACTGTCTGGGAAACATTTAAAGTGTACATAAGGGGTATCGCAATGGCGAAGCATTCGGGTGTGCTCAAGGCTATTCAGAATAAGTTGTCCGAAATAGAAACTAAACTGAAAGTTCTAGAGCAGCGACGGCTTACTGGAAGCGATTAATCTTTAGACAGTGAAATTAAGCCGTTACTAGATGAATATCACCACTCCGCTGATAGTGAGGTGAAGCATCTTGGCAAGTATGCCACAGCGCGCACATATGGTGAAGGAGACAGGCCGGGGTCTGTTTTGGCCCGACTAATGAAGGCGCGATGAGGTAGGACGCAGGTTTCTGAAATCAGAGCGGCGAATGGTGCAATGCTGATGGATGAGGTCGATGTGGCCGATCGCTTCAGGCAGAACTATGCCGGCCTGTACGAGTCCAGGTCTGAAGGGGCGGAAGAGCAGATTTTGGAGTATTTGGAACAGATACAACTTCCGTTTCTCCCGGATTCCCACAGGAAACTCCTTATGCACCCGATAGAGCGAGATGAAATTATTATGGCATTGGTAAGTATGAAGGCTAGTAGTGCCCCGGGGACTGATGGCTTAACTGTGGCCTTTTATAAGGTGTTTTTAGAGCAGCTGCTACCACATCTAGCTACCTTGTTCGATGAAATGTGCGTTACGAGCAACCTTCCCCCGTCTATGAGGGAGGCACTGCTGGTTGCCATCCCCAAACCAGGTAAGCCTCTGGAAGACTGCAGCTCGTTTCACCCACTCTCCCCTCTTAAAGCAGACACTAAATTCTTCGCTAAAGTATTGGCTACTAGACTTGCTCTGGTGTCACATATCCTGGTTGCCCCGGAACAGGTGGGATTTATTCCGTCGAGGAATCTAACTTATAACATACATACGGTGTTCGGCACAATGCAACACGTTCGCCAGGAGAACAAAGCTGTAGCGGTTTTTATGGATATGGAAAAAGCATTTGATTCGGTGGAGTGGGCGTTTCTTAGGCAGGTACTGACAATAATGGGGCTTGGGGCGGTCTTTTTGCAACTTCTGGGGACTCTGTATTATAAAACCACGGCCCGTGTGCGCATAGGGGACCTGCTTACTGCCCCCTTTCCCATTACTAGAGACATGAGGCAGGGTTTCCCCCTGTCCCGGCTGCTTTATGCCTTGGTGGCAGAACCTTTGGCCTGTGCTCTGCGGGAGTATCATGGCAACGAGGGTATCGGATTCCAGACGTACAGAATAGTAGTATCTACTTATGCCGATGATACGCTCCTGTATGTGCGTGACCCTGAAAACAAGCTGGCCACAATCATCAGGGAGGTGGTCAACTTCGGTGCGTTGTCTGGTCTGAAGGTTAATTGGGAAAAATCACTGGTGTTCCCACTTACTCCGGCAACCACAGAATTTGATATGGAATACCCTCTGTCCTACAATGGACTGAGGACTCAGTTCGATATTTGGCCATCAGGCTACACACAGATGCTGAGATCGTATTTAGAGAGAATTATGGTACGGCCATTTCTAAGTTGGAGGATGACGTGGAGTTGTGGTGCTGTCTCCCACTGTCCTTAATGGGGCGAATCTCTATTATGAAAATGGTGGTCTTGCCAAGACTTTTATTCCTATTCACGAACATACCCCTAGTACTACGTGCTCCTTCTTTCACAGGCTTCGACAGTCCATGTTGAAATTAGCTTGGGCGGGTAGGCAGGCTAGGGTACGGTGGGATATATTCACCTTCCGTATCATTTGGGGGGTCTGGGCGCAACAGATTTTGAATTGTACTACAGGGAGGCACAGGGAGCTCACCTTCATCCCTGGATACATGGCGAGACTGATATCCCCTTCCTACGGATGGAGAGAATGTTCGCTGAGCCGATACCTTTGCCGTCTGTAATAACTGAGCCTGTTGACCGCAGGACCAGTATTTTAGACTCACTAAATGCTACCAGGCATGCGTGGCACTGGTATTTGCAGAATCAAGCGGGTGCATTGCTGTATTCCCCGGCAATGCCACTTGAATGGATGATCTGGCTGGGTCCTTGTACAGGAAGGGGCGTCATCCTTGTGTTGAGCGCATTGAACATGACGGTTGCTGGAGACCTCTTCCAGGACGGGACGGTCAGAACCTCAGAGCAACTTCTTGCGACCCCGGGGGGAGCCACCCGCCTGAATAATTTCCAGTTTCACAGGGTGCGTGGGGCCTTGCGGACACTGGAACTAACACACGTTATTAAGACCACTTCCCCCCGCAAAATGATTACAAATATCTACAAAATCGCCATGTTGCATAGGGCGCATAATTACTCGGCGGCTAGGCTTGCATGGCAACGGGACTTGGATATACAGTTGGAAGATGAGAAGTGGTTCTATTGTTGTTTGAATACTAGGAAAATATCACTTCATGGCAGGCACAGGCTGGTACACTTTAAATATATTAATAGGATATATTATACCATTGATAGGTTATACCGATATGGTTTGCGTGAAGACGCTGCTTGTGAGAGATGCACTGTTCCACCGCAGATTTCCTGCATTTGGCCTGGACGTGCCCGGGAATTTATTCCTTCTTAGAGGATGTATTCGGGGAGCTGGGAAGGGTGGTTGACACTGAACTCGCGCCGGATCCATTGCTGGCGCTCCTGGGGTACACCAAGACATTGCAAAAGGCAATAAGCAGGCTGGTCGA
Source organism: Lissotriton helveticus (assembly GCF_964261635.1). Taxonomy (NCBI): domain Eukaryota; kingdom Metazoa; phylum Chordata; class Amphibia; order Caudata; family Salamandridae; genus Lissotriton; species Lissotriton helveticus. Next base: position 1,067,639,615 of record NC_136063.1, read on the forward strand.
CATGGGGCTATTCATGTTCAAGAGACGAGTTGCACTATGTTGGATGAGGGGCTCTGTCCCGACGCTACGGCAGTGGTCCCGTGATAGGATGTATTGTTCTACTCAGTCGGAGAATTATAGCGAGCTGCTTCCCCCTAGGAGCCGCCCGAAGAATTTTTGGGGATTATACACTGCTTATATGCTTGGTACATTGAGTGACAGTGGGGTGGAGACAACGAATGTTTGCGATAATGATGATGCAATTGACGGTGAACCCTCTGCTGAAGTCTGAGACATTGTGCGATTGGTCTACCCTGTGCGGCGTGCGGAGTGATTCTGGTGAATGGGCTGACAGAGGGGTATATGGTATATAGGAGTTTCCTACCACTTGAGATATTTGGACGGGTAAAAGCCGAGGGTACTTGGTTACTGACCATGCTGAGAGCGTCATGACACACTGGGGCACTATTCCATGACCCTACTGAGGGACTCTTGACAAGATGCACATGGTGAAGCTCTTTGTTGTTTACTGTTTTTCGCCGCCTGCCCTGACTGGGATGTTGGCATAAAGGCTGCGTTAGAAGTTTGGTGAACACATAAAGTGGATTACATGATGGAGGGCTGGGTGCAGTGTACCAAGTCGTGTAATTGTTTGCTATCGCACCAACATTTTCAATAAATAAATAAATAAAAAATGTTAAAAAAAGTTATTTCCCAACAGCCGTTGGGAGCAGAAACATGATCTGCGCTCGTGAGGACTCTCACTGAGTGTCTTCAGGAATAGCCGTCTGCTGATTCCCAAACACTCCTGACACTCAAGCACCCCTTGGTGTAGCAGACACCAGACTCGGAATACAGCAAGGCTTGAGAACAAGTGTGGGACGCCAGGCACACGAAGGTACGAAAGAAGCAGAGCAGGCGCTTTGCGATGCAAGGTCCAAGTTCACCAAAGGAATTATGCACACCGCTCCGTGTGCGCGGCAGCAGTTAACCATAATTGGCCCCTCCCAGAAGAAAGGCCTTCTGGGAGATGTAGTTTGGCGACCTCATTTTCATGATCAAAGTCTGACACAAACTACAAGTAAAAAATAATCTATGTGACTAAAGTAGTAACCTACTGAGCTATCCACATAAAATAACGTTCTGTGACCTGCATGGCACACATTCTTTGCAGCAAGCATTTTAACCCTCTGCGTTACTTTATGATGAGTCAAAACTGCTGCTAGAGAAAATCCTGTCTCTCTCCAGCAGGTACTTTTATCACCAGATTTCTCTTGACAGTTTTATTGTTGCTTCAAAACTTCAGGACACACAAGTAACTCTGCAGCAGGTGCTTTTAAACCCATACAGTATTTCTAAACCCAGCACCCCCTACCACCCCTGCCTGAGCTTAGCACCAGGTGTGGCTGCACAAGTCGCACTGCCCTAAAGCCAAGCCTGAAGACATGAGCAGACCACAACTGTGGCAGAGACCGTTCTTAAATTAGCCCCTTTAGGGTTCACTTAATGTGCCATGGCCCACCTACCTCTGTCTCGCTTGCATGTTCTTTTTCACCCTATCTTTTTCTTCGTTCCTTTTCTACCTTTCTCTTTCTTGCTCTGTGTCAAAGTCTGATGAAGACAACCTAAAACTACCAGCAAATTTAGCTGGCATTTCGACACCACCATCTTCTCCCATGAGTAGGACTTGTAAGTCACTGACTCTCTCTTGAGATTTTTTTGTTTTTATAACCAATTTTATTGATTTTCCAGTACAAAGAGAAAATAGCACAGTCACGATCCGATGGTACCTTCGCAGGGGTATAACACATCAAATCTGCTAAAGTAAGTGTAAAATGAGACATCTCACTAGTTTCTCAAGTCACTGACCAATCCGGAATACTCCCACCATTGTCACACATTTTTGCATATTTACATAGGCAGCATCTGCCTCTATAAATTGCCCCCTTCATCTTGGTGCACCAGTCCATGCCAGTCCTCTACTCTGATAGTCTGGACGGGAGTTGATCCTTCCAGTGTTGGGCAAAGCACTGTTTCACCAAGAGAGTAGTAAAACCCACCAAGGTGCGTTCCCCAGGTTTGTCTCCCATATATCCCCTAGGATACCTAGCAGTTAAGTTATTGGGGTCAAAATGAGGGGACTTTCCAGCACCTCAGACAGCAGTGTTTGAATGGCCCTCCAGTGCTTCATTACTACAGGACAAGATCAGGCCATGCGGAAGAAGTCTGTGGTCGGTGCTGAGCACCGGAAACAGTCTGGTGATTTAATGCTGTGGGCGTACCAGAGCCGGCATGGTGAATAATGCATGGTATATACGTAGTGAAGCTGGATGAGGAACAGCAACAATGAAATGACCAGGGTCAGGGGAGGCATTCAAGCATCTCTCCAGTCTGCTTCTTTCCACCCTTCCCTTTTGTGTTTAAGGGCCTGGAATTTGTCTAGGGCATTAAGAATGAATGATCTATGGATCTGGCACACCTACCTTTCCCCAGAGTGCTCATCAGCAGCTTGGCCTCAAGGTAGCTAAACTCGGGTGCAAGGGGAGTTGAGCAAGTCATGGTGGTGGACTGTGAGTGTCTGAACTGCAGCTAGTTGTGAATTGTGTGGTCGATAAAGATAACAGGGACTGGAGAGCCTGAAAGTATTTAATAGTTGCCCGGCACCAGACATCTCCAGATAAGTGATCCCAACTTTAAAAATATGACACATGGTGTAACCATCTTCCCCTCCAAAGGCCTTTGTCCCAAACAATCATCTGCAGCGCCCATCCTCCATACCTGGAGAATATCACCTTTGTAGGCTCTAGGACTCTTGTGGGCACCCCCCCGCCCCCATATGAAAGGTGCAGGATGTCCTCTAAACCCAAGAGAGATAGCTCTGCAACATATGCTTTGGGCTCCCCTCCCTCTATTCAGCAAACCATTAATCACCAGTAGGTGTCATGCTCAGTAGTATTATCGGACACTGGACATGCCAAGTCCCCCATCGAAGGTTGATTGAAATTTCTCTAGGGCGATGCAGGGTGGGCAACCTGCCCATAAAAAGGAGCTTATCTGTGCCGCTAGCTCTCGAAACCAGTTGTAGGGGATGAGCAGGGAATGGTTTTGCAGAGCATAGAGAAAGTGGGGAAGCATTTTCATTCAAAGAGGGCCACCCGGTCCAGGACCTGAAGCGGAAAGCTGCCCATCGCTGAAAATTGCTTTTCATACGGGAGACCGAAGGTACTAGGTTAAGGTTCCATGTCAGGCTTGGTACTAGGCAGATACGAGTTCCATGTCAGGCTTGGTACTAGGCAGATATGAATTCCCAGGTATTGGAAGCTAAGTTGTCGCATGAGGATAGATGCCCACCATGCAGCGTCTACCGCACCGATGCAGGGAGGAACCAGAAGGACTTGGCACAGTTAGTCCAAAGCCTAGAGGCTTCTCTGACTATTTTAAGAATGCGGAATGCATGTGGTCCGCGTTCTTGGGGGTGGGCCTGGTATAGAAGAACATCATTGGCATAGAGTGCTATCCAGTCCTTCTCCTCCCCCGTCAGCCGGCACCAACCTCACAAATGAGCATTGCAACTAATGAGTTTGGCCAGAGGCTTTATCATCATTGCGAAGAGAAGAGTGCATCCTTGTTGCATGCATCTCTGCATGGGAAATTGATCTGAGAACACCCCATTAACTCGCACTTGGGTGGCTGGAGTGGAGTATACTGAGCCGACATTTTGTCGTAAGGACAATCCCATTCCCAGCCTCTCCAGCACCACACACAGGAATGATTAGTCAAAGGTGTTCAAGGCATTTTCAAAGTCCATTAGGAGGAGGACACAGGAATTGTGAAGTTCCCGGCAGCGAGCCAGCGCCAGGTGGAAGCGTCTAATACAGAGCTGCATGCTCTGGGCAGGCATGAAGCCACTTTGCTCTGGGTGTATCAGGGAGGGGATTACCTGGAAAAGTCTCTAGGCAAGTATTTAGGCAAAAAATGTCAGTTCTGTGTTGATAAGTGATATGGGTCTATAGGAGGAGCATCTCTTGGGTGGCCTGCCTACTTTATCAATGAGTACTATGGTGGCAAGGCCCAAATGTGGGGGGAACTGGCCCAACAGCATGGCCTCAAAATAGAGGCCGACTAGACATGGGTTCAACATGTCTCGAAATCTGTGGTAATATTCAGCTGGGAAGATGTCAACCCCAACCGTCTGTTGAATAAAAGCAGATTTTCCCCAGATATCCTCAAGCACTGCTTTGGCGTTAGTTGCCTTTAATTCAATCGAAATTATCAAATAAAGAGGCGGGCGCTGGATTCTGGAAAGCAGGAAACGGATTTATTCTTCGAAGGAAAACACATCAAATCGGACAAGCAGTGTGTCGTCTCGAGGTGCTCTAACTGCATCTCTGTGGCCTGTCCTTTTATACACAGGTTTATCTCTTTATTACAGTGTAACACATTCCTGATATTACTTTGATGTATTGTAAGCCAACTTTGGAATCCCCGCTTCAGGCCCGTTCCCCCACATACCAACAGTACTGTACCCCCACCCCGATTTCAGTAGGTGATTGCTATCACACAGCTGGGCATTCCGGCTGGAGCTGAGATACGCGCAATCGGTCGGATCTCATGGGGTTGTGGCAGTGATTAATTCCGGCTCCTTTGATGAGAGGCGGAATCCTACTGTATGGGGCAATAAACTGTATCCGCAGGGGTTGGTTATGGCCTGGGATCGGATGGAGCAGCCTGGTGCGGGGGAGGAGATTATCGAAGGGCCAGTTCATGCGCCAGGGATGAAAGGGTATGTGGGCTCGGCACGGGAAGTGGCTCCGGGGCAGGGTCGCGCTGAGGATGCTTTATGACTCTAGCATGTGCTTGGGGGTTGCCAGCGCGCGGGGGATGATCGCAAGGTCGGGGAGACGCGCACGCGATCGGCAATGTTACGAGAGTGGCCACAGTCTTAAAATGGCTGCCGTTTACGTGCTCGCAAAAAGGGCCTTAGTGGGACAAGATGTTCACATCGCAATCTAATATTTAACAGTCCTTCCTTTGAACATACCACGACATCTTGTTAATCTATGTCAATGTTCATTATGTGGTGGATCTCTGTCTCGTACAATGCTTTCATGTTTTCAAACTTATTGTCCAAAGTTTTAGGGCATATTGAATTCGCGAAAAGAGAGCACAAGGGCGGTATGCATTGTATTCCCAGGCAACACCCACACAATACAAAAACTGGCACCAATATTATTATCAACAATTTCCAGCCCCAATCTTTCAAAGTGTTCCAAAACCAGCCTCCAAGTGCCCAGCCGTCTTGTTCCTGGTGGATTTCCGAAGATAGTTTGTGAAAGTGTTCTATTGCTTTATAGACAGAAGGTGAATAGTCCGGGACAAAGGTGCAACAGCTGGCACCGATGATGCGGTATGCTCCTCCGCGATCCGCTAGTACCACGTCGAGCACAAGGCGGTTCTGCAAAGCCACGAGGCGGACCGCCTGCAGCTCAGCTGTGTTGTTAGCAAGGATGCCTGCCATGATGTTCAATGCTGTTTCGACTGCTTGGGTTAGATGACGGATGGCCCGACTGTTTGACATCGGGCCCCAGAAAGGAATATGTCCCTTTGCAGCATCGATGACCTGCGAAGAGGTGGAGTCCGCTTGTTCTGTGTCCTTTGAGCGCTTCTGCCTGGGGTATGCTGCTGGTGCCACATAGGTTGGAGGAAGGACAAAGGAGATGTAGCAAGTGCCTCCCCAGCCTTTAGGGAGCCAGGTGTAGGCTTTAGTGCCGCAGACGAAATACATGTTGGGAGATGCTACAAAGGTCCTTTTGTATAGAGCAGGGGCTGTGGCCCACGATTTTTGTCCCATGGCCCTCGATGCAAACAAGGCCTGAGACATTTACCATAGATAAGGCCACAGTCAGAGTTGCAGCAGTCCGTTTGCGTAGTTATGAAAAAGTGGGCCTGGCTGGATTGTTGAATACCTGCATCTCGAGCCGTTCCTTCTCCGGAATGTCCATTTGAAGTGTTGTGTTTGAGGTCTAAGGGCAAAAAGGAACTGATGTTTTTCTAGTATTGTCTAGCCAAACCTCATCGTAGAACTGCGAGATCGTTTCACCAGATGTAGTATTGTCCTTATAGCTCTCCTGCAGGAGCATCAGCCAGGCAAGGCAGGATCCATGGACAGAGAAAGGTGAAGGGATGAAGGGAATAGAATGTTCGATTGCGTGTGGTAGCAGCCCGCAGACCCAACAGTTTGTGGCATTGGCAACAAGATTATGTTGGTGCAGCAATTGTACGAAGGAATTGTTCCAGAATTCTTTACGTCGCTCTCGGAGATGAGGGGAGAGTGAGACCAGATGATGCTCATTCTTGGGGGTGGGCTGCATAGTCGGTATCATTGCCTGATGAGCGTGAGCATTTTCTTCTATGGCCCAAACTGTGGCCATGAGCAAGAGGCAGAGGAAGGATGAAATGAAAAGTACGATTGCCTTTGTGCTATGCAGCCTGGCAGTTTTGGGGTCTTTGCAGTGGGTCTTCGGTTGTCCGGGATCTTCCATCACCTTCAAGAGGACCCGGTAGCGGGCAGAACCACACACTTTGTCTGGCGTCTCTCCTGGTAGCCTTTGTAGTGTTAGCTACCGCTCTGAGACTGTTGACTCAGTTAGTGGCCTGCTTTGCCGGAGCCCTCTCCTTTCGTCGTAAGTTGTACCCTTCCCTGGATGGCACAGTGGGATCGGAAAAATTTGCCAATTCGAGTGTCTCTGATTCCGGGTAACAACTCAGGGCTGGTCTGTCTTTGCTCTGGAGTTCTTCTTGGGCGTCCACGTCTTCATTCGTTGCCAGTGTTGGGGGTATTCTTTTGCAGTGATGTGCATGCAGCCAGTTCTTCTTCCCTTCCACTCGGAGTGCAGTTCGGGTGGTGATCAAGACTTGCCAGGGGCCTGTCCACCTGGGTTCCAAACTCTTCGTTCTCTGGAAATTTCGGATCAGGACGTACTCTCCAGGCTTGATGTCGTGTCCGGGGCCCCTGGATGCGTCTGGGGTGGCTTGCTGCACCTGTTGGTGGATAACAGTTAGTTCTTTGGTAAGGTTATGCAAATAATCAGACATTAGGATGTCGGGGACATTGTGGATGGAAGCTGGCTTCGACGCGGCCCATATGTTCATTGGCCGGCCAAAGACAACTCCGTATGGAGTCAAGTGGTGTCTGGTTGGGGTGGAGCGCATTGATTGCAATGCTAGTGGGAGGGCATCAGACCACTTCAGTCCTGTGGTGGCGACTATCTTGGCTAGTTTTAGTTTCAAGGTGGCGTTGTGCCTTTCCACTAGACCTGCAGATTGGGGGTGGAAAACTGCGTGGAACTTTTGCTTTGCACCCAGTCCCTTTAGTATGAGCTGGATAACTTCGGCTATGAAGTGGGGGCCATTGTCGCTCCACAAAATTCGACAGAGGCCGTAGCGTGGGAAAAACTCTTTTAACAATACTTTTGCAGTAGTGGTGGCGGTGTTGTCGCGGGTGGGGTATGCTTCTACCCATTTGCTAAACGCACATACTATGACTAGTGCGTATTTCAGACCATGGCACCTGTCTAACTGTATGTAATCCATTTAGAGGACTTCAAACGGATGGTCGGGGACTCCAAATCCTCCCCGTGGTACTACTGTCCCTTTCCCTGGATTGTGTTGGAGGCATACCATGCATTACTGAACTAAGTGTTTCGCAGAATCTGCTATCCTGTCATTATGCCATACCCTAGTGACTAGTTCGATCATGGGGGTGGAGCCTATGTGTGCCAGTAAGTGCGCCATGGTCAACATGGGGATCAGATATGCATTGGGTAACAGCCATTTGTCTCTGTCTATTGTCCTCCAGCAGCCTTCATCATCTTTTAGTCCCACCCGAGCCCATTCAGTCAGTTCGTGTGGTGTACTCATCTGTTGGATATCTCTGATAGTGGTCCTAGCGTCTGTCCATTTCTCTGCTTGTGACCTGGTCACATATATTTGTGTCGTTGTCCTGTTTTCGGCTGTGGCTCGGGCAGTGGTGTCAGCTAGTGCGTTTCCCTGTCCTACAATGTCCGTCACTTTCTTATGTGCCTGGCACTTGATTACTGCTAGCTGCTTGGGGAGGTGGACTGCTTCGGCCAGGGTGGAGACTAGATCTCCATGTAAGATCGGTGTGTCGTGTGAGGTCAGGAATCCTCTTTCCCTCCAAAGGAGCCCGAAATGATGAACTACCCGGAAGGCATACTGGCTGTCCGTGTAAATGTTTACTGTTGTCCCTGCTGCTAAAATACACGCTCGTGTGAGGGCAATCAGTTCTGCCACCTGTGCGGATCGCTGGGAAATGCGGGCAGCTTCAACAATGGTTCGGGCTGTGGTAACGGCATATTCGGCTGAGGTGGTGCTATCGGGGAGTTTGATGCATGAGCCATCTACCCATAGTTCTCCGTCAGGTTCTGGGAAGGCAGTGTCTCGGAGGTCTACTCTACTCTTTGTCTGATCATCAGTGAGGGTCACACAGTCATGTAGGGGAGTTACATTAGGGTCATTTTCAGGCAGTGGTAACAACGTGGCCGGGTGCAGAGTGGTGCATCGTTTCAGAGTAATGTGCGGAGCCAATAGGGTTAACTCATATCCGGTCAGTCGTGCACTAGTCAGGTGCTGTGTCTTGGTCTGGTTCAGGAGGGTGTCAACAGCATGGGGTACTAACACTGTAAGGGGGTTGGAAAGCACAATTCCTTCACTCTGTCGTATCGAGACTGCTGCGGCTGCAACAGCTCGTAGGCAGGCTAATAATGCTCTTGCTACGGGGTCAAGAGTGGCTGAGAAGTAGGAGCAAGGGCGTTGTTTGGGGCCAATCAATTGTGTCAGGACAGATAAAGCACATCCCTCTCTTTCGTGCGTGAAAAGGGAGAATGGTTTGGAATAGTCTGGGGTTCCTAGAACGGGTGCCGAACAAAGGGCGTCTCGTAGTTCTTTGAAAGAGGTTTGGCATTCAGGGGTCCAAGGGAGGGGAAAGGGGACATCTTTGGTTAAGAGGGAAAGTAGGGGCTTGACTATGAGGCTAAAGTTCGGCAACCATTGTCGGCAGAATGAGGTGAGGCCTACCAGAGAGCGGACTTGCTTTTGGTTCTTAGGGACAGGAGTGTCAAGGATTGTCTGGATTCTGTCAGGTGTGAGTTTCCTTCCTTCCTTTGACAAGAGGTGTCCTAAGTAGGTTACTTGGGGTTTACAGAACTGCAACTTTTTTCGGGAAACTTTGTAACCATTCTCTGCAAGGAAGTGTAGGAGCTGGATGGTGGCTGTGACTGCAAGTGGAGTGGTGTCGGCTGCCAAAAGGATATCATCGACATACTGTATTAACACCACTCCATCTGGTAACTGAACTGCGTCTAACTGCCTTTTGAGTGCCTGGCTATAGATACTTGGGCTTTCGGTGTACCCCTGGGGTGATCGCCAAAATCTATACGAGCGGGATTTTAGGGTAAATCCGAAAAGGTAGCGGCTGTCTGGGTGAATGGGTATGGAGAAGAAGGCATTTTTGAGGTCGATGACAGCGAAGGTGGTGGCAGTCGATGGGATCAGAGTCAGGATGGTGGTGATGTCAGAGACTACAGGGTACTGTGGCACAACTATCTTGTTGACTTCTCGTAGGTCGATAATGAAGCGGTACGCTTTCTCGTCTCCCTCTCCTTGTCTCTTGATGATTGGTAAAATTGGGCTGTTGCAGGTGTTGCTAACCACTTCCTCTACTACGCCTGCGTCTACTAGTGACTGTATTATTTCAACTAGCGCTTTCTCGCCTCGGAGATATCTTGTACTGGGGTATTTTTGGCAGCGTCGCGTCTTGTCGTACCGTCACATGCAGTGGGTCTATCATCATTCGTCCTACATCTGAGTCAGCTTTCGCCCATAAGTGCGATGGCAAAGTATCGAGTAGGGATGCGTCTGCGTCAGCAATGGAGTACATGTGTCGTGGAGGGCAAGGTCTGAGTGGGCCAGGGTTGTCATATAGGAGAACTCTGACTCCGTCAGGCGAGCATCTTATAGTTGCTCGAAAATATTTCAGCAAGTCAAGACCCATAATGGCATCCGGGGTACTGGAGGAAAGGAGAAATGTCGTGTCAGTGATATTGTCTTCAAGATCAAAAGGGATCGGTTTGGACAAGGGGTTGGTGGAGGGCGTTCCATCAAATCCTATTGATGTCACGTGTGAGCCAGACAAGGGTGCCCTTGGAATCAGTCGTTTAGATAATGCACTATGTGTTGCACCTGTGTCTACCAAAAATGGAGACTTCGTGCCTAGGACCTTTGCGGTAACATAAGGGCCTTGCTGGTCAACATAGACCTCGACTGAATCCCTCCCTTGCCCTTGGCAGTCCTATGCGTAGTCGTATGCGTTATCGTGGTCAGACTGTTGGTACTGATTCTGTCGGGGACGGTCAAAAGTATTCGTTCTCCCTGGCCTTTCGTCACTAGTGTCGTTTGCGCGCCCTCGTCTGCGTCCTCTATTTCTCGGTCCATTCGCCTGTTCTCTTGCTTCTTTGTTCCTGATTATTTCTAACAGGACCGGACATTGAGATTTCCAATTCCCGTACGCCTTACAAAAAGCACATTGGTTCTCGCCTATGTCTCTGCGCCCAGTGTAGGGTGCGGGTGCATTGCTTCGGGGCGGTGGAAATCTAGGGGTATTCTGTTGGTGACCTTACTGATACTGTTCTTTCCCTAGACTCACGCCTTGTAATTGGGCTATCATAACCCGTTCTTTCAAATCCTTCTTTTTCCTTTCGGAAGCTCGATCGTTTTCATTCTTTTGGTGTTCGTAGTATTGAGCCATTTGGAGGATGGCTGCGGGCTTCGACGCAGCCAACTGCTCTCACTGGTTTGCAATTTCTGTGAAACTTCTGGTAACAATCCTTTGACATAATTTTGTACGAACAAGTGATGTCCGGTCGCAGTGGTCATATCCTGTCCACTGTAGTCGGAAAACACCGTTTCGAACCGGGAGAAGTATTCGGAGACATCTTCTTGGGGTTTTTGGCGGCAGGCGGTCACTATAGACCAGTCTACCTTTTTCTCAGGGACCAGAGTTTTTACTTTTTGTACAATTTTATCTGGAAGGTCTAATATTTCTTTTAGAGGTTTCTGTCCGGGGTTTCGTTGCTTATCTAGTTTGTCGAATTGTTCCCAGGTATGTCCGAACAGATCGGTGTGGTCGACTTTCCGGATTTGCTTCCACACGTCAGCTAGCAGACATAGCCCAAAGAACAAGTCAATATCGGCAATGGTCATGATTGTTGATCCCAAAGCGGTACCTAGTTCCGTATAGAATGCGGTGGGATTCTTTCGCAAGTCCGGCAAGGATTTGCGGAACGTCAGGATGTCCTGCCTGTCCCAAGGCTGATACGCCCAGTTGTATACCACTCTTCCTTTCGCATCCTGGTGATTTATATCGTCGTTAGTTCCCGACCCTTCGGGGGAACCCAGTAGGGGGCAGCTTCCTTTATGGGCATCATATTATCAATTCTTTCAATCGGGGGTTCAGTGATCTCAGGTGTGACACTCTTAACTATTCGTCCCTGTTCTATGAGGTGGCGGAAAACTTCTAAAGTGTAAGAGAAGAGTTCGGTTACATTACATTCACTTTCATCCCCTGTATCCACTTTCCTATACAGAGTCATGAGACGGTCAGGTCCTGTTTCTTTATATTTTTCTCCGTATGCCGTGAGGGTGTGGTAGCAAAAACGCACGACGAAATGTCGTTTGTAATTGCCAGCGTACGAGTTACACGTGTCTGTGAAATGCTCTTCGGTTTCCTTCCTATCGACTAAGATCTTTGCTACTCTGTCGATGCCGGCCCGCTCAGCAGTGCTCAAACGGGGTATTCTTGCCGGTTCACTCTCTTGGGTTTCAGTTTTACCTACTGAACTGTTTGGTGAAGTGATTAGTACGAGAGGCTCGGTTGGCGCGGAGGCCGTGGGTGCCGAGCCCCTGGCACTACCTTCAGTCAAGTTCTGGGGTTCTAGGTGTTGTACTAAGGGATGCGTAGGTGCATAAGGAGGAGGCATATAGATGATCGGGGGACCCAAGAGTAAATCATCATCCGTCCTTTGCTTTGATGGTAGTTCAGGGTAAAGCGCTGAGGGTGTTCTAACAGGGCATTGGCCTGAGGTTCCTGATTCTCGTTCTTTCTTTGCATTTTCTCTCTCCTTCACTTCCTCTTCTAACTTTTTACCAGCTAAGTGAGCTATATAGACGATATTCTGGTCATATGGGAAGGCAATGTTACCTCCTTAAACAACTTTTTTGGTTGGTTAAATCAACTCAATCCGCACCTGAAGTTCACAATGACCTACAATGAAAAACAGGTCTCCTTCCTGGCTATAAATATCCATGCCAGAGAGGGGGCACTATATAGCTCACTCTACACAAAACCAATGGACAAAAACAGCCTGCTGCACTTCGGAAATGCCCACCCACGAGCCCTCAGAGAGAATCTCCCTGTGGGACAGTGTTTACGTATACGCAGAAACTGCGCTGATCTTAATGACTACAAAGTGGAAGCAGACACATTGTCAAAAAAACTAGAGAAGAGAGCATATCAGCGCCAGGAAGCCGCTTGGCCACAGTGCGCTTTAGCAAGTTTCTTTTTCATTCATTCATTCATTCATTCATTCATATCCTACTTAGTGCTACTGACGTCGCAACAGATTGTCAAGCCCACGACTATTGTCAGCCTGAGCGATGGATACTAATGAGGTTTTGGCCTCGCTGTTGGAGAGCCTTTCGACTCTCCAGCAGGAGGTACACACCTCACACCAAGAAACCCAAGAGTTAAGAAACAAGAAGGGAACCTTATGTAGAGAGGTAGCGGGTCTTTCTAGAAATGGCAAATCCTAGAGCTCTGGGGAGGGCTCATACATTAAAGATTGGACTCTTCCCCCACCTGCATTATCCCCAGGGGGTGGTTCACAGGGCGCAGGTTTCTTTTCCACACCAGCAACAAATCCTCCTTACCTAGCAGCCACTCCCACAGTCCATGTTATACAGAACCCTGGTATCCCTTTGGCACCTCCTGAACGCTTCTACGGGGATCCGAAAAAATTCGAAACCTTCCTCAATCAAAGCAGACTCCATTTCCTTTGTAAACCAGCAGTGTTTCAAGACAACGCATCTAAGACGTCCTTCATGATGTCATATATGGGGGTCAATGCCGCTAGCTGGACTATTCCATTGATGGAGCGAAATTACCCAGTACTACACAATTTCAAGGACTTCTGTGTGGAGATGAGGAAGTTGTTCGATAGAAAAACCCACATGATGTCTCTGAACCGGGAACTGATCACCCTTCGACAAGGGTCGCAGGACTTACTGACATACATCACTACCTTCAATTGCCTCCTGGTAGAAACCGACTGGCCACAAGAGAAACGGATGACTCTCTTCTATCAAGGGCAACGTAGTGAACTGAAGGATGTCCTCTCCCAAGTAGTGCAGCTGCCTCAAACCTGTGAAGAATTGATTGAACTCACTGTTCAACTGGACCATCGAGTACAAGAAAGGAAAGGGGACAGAAGCCAAGGAGATTCACGTTTTGTCGTCCCCAGACTCCGACCAACCCTCGAAGAACACACCAAGACGTCTGATGGGTCGGAATCCATGCAAATTGGGGGAATCCGAGGCCCAATTACCATCGAGGAGAGAGAAAAAAGGCGACAACAAAAGCTGTGTCTGTATTGCGGAAAAAGCGGGCATTTCATCAGAGAGGGCCGAGCTAGGGCTAAGGGACCCGAAAGAGGTGTTGCTTCCAGAACGCAAGCAACTACACAACAAGGGGTGGAAAACTTAGGAGTCCAAGTCCGGAAGGGATCTCCGCCTTGGGTTCACGATCAGATACAATCCCTTCAGTTCTAGCAAACACCATTCAGCCAACAGTGGCACACATGAACGTGAGTGTCACTCTGTGGATTACCACAGCCAATCCTCTTAGCGTGTCCGCCTTGTTGGATTCCGGAGCCATCGGGAACTTCATTGACCAGCAGTACGCTTGGAACATTGGAGACCCGTATGAAAGAAAGAAGACCCCTAAAATAGTGAAGGCAGTAGACGGGAAATCCCTGACTTCTGGACCCGTCAGATACCACACAGTTCCTCTATCCATGCAATACGGTAAGGACCATTACGAAACCATACAATTCGACCTCATCGATGCTCCTCACTTTCGCCTTATCCTAGGCATGCCCTGGTTGACTCTGCATGACCCTGTTATACGGTGGACGGAACGCACCGTAGAATTGACGTCCGCATTTTGTATGGAGCATTGTACCAAGCAATCCCTGTGCCAGGAAAATACAACCGGAACTCAGGCTGGGCTACTAGCCACAGGGTGTGGGGAAGTTGGGTATTGCTGCTTTACCATACTACCTGATGTGTATAGCGGCTATCAGTAGGTCTTTGACAAACAAAAAGCGACCGAGCTACCATCCCATAGACCCTACGACTGTCATATTGATCTTGTCCCGGGAGCCGACATCCCTTGTAAGTAGGGTGTACGCCCTTACAGAACCAGAGACCCACTACCTTAAGACTTATTTGAAAGAGAATCAGAGCGATCAACAAGGTTACTGTAAAAAAACTGATATCCTTTGCCTCTGATACCGGTGCTGCTGGAACAATTGAAAGGTGCACAGATTTTCACCATGCTAGATCTGCGAGGCACCTATCATCTAGTACGTGTCAAGACGGGTGACGAGTGGAAAATGGCCTTCAGAACCAAATTCGGGCTTTATGAATACCAGGTGATGCCTTTCCGGTTGTGCAACGCCCCTGCGGCAATCCAATTCTTTATGGACTAGGTGCTACGAGGGCTTTTGGAATACATTTGTATTGTCTACATCGACGATATTCTTGTCTATTCAGCTAACCTTCAAGAACAGGTTATGCACGTGAAAGTGGTGCTGGACAGGCTTCGGATACCCTCGTTATTCGCCAAATTGGAGAAATGCTCTTCCATGTCGAGGAAGTCGCCTTTCTAGGGTATGTCATCAACGCTCGAGGCTTTCAAATGGATATGGGCAAGGTTGAAGCCATAACACAATGGAAGGCACCCCATCATGTGAAATTTGTACAGAGCTTCCTGGGATTCGCTAACTATTACAGACGTTTCATCAAAGACTTTTCTAAGATAATACACCCCATATCTACTCTGCTACGGAAAAACACCCCATTTGTTTGGAGTAGAGAAGCAGACCAAGCATTTGAGGAATTGAAGGAAAGGTTTACCCTGGCTCCCATTTTGCGTCACCCTTACCCCTGCTTGCCGTTTGTGGTAGAAACGGATGCATCGCAGTATGCCCTGGGAGGAGTGTTGTCTCAACGGCATCTGGACACGGGACAGCTACATCCAGTCACATTCTACTCCAAGAAACGTACCCCTGTGAGGTGAACTATTCTATCTCTGATAAAGAGCTGTTGGCTATTAAACGAGCCTGTGAGGAGTGCAGGCATTACCTCCTTGGAGCATATCACACTGTCAAAATATACACTGACCATCGAAACCTCCTGTTCCTGAAGACCGCTAGAGCCTTAACTCCACGTCAGCTGTGATGATCTCTGTTTTTCTCTAACTATGATTTTGTCATTAAGTATATACCCGGACCACAGAACGGTAAGGCAGACGCGTTTTCCTGACAGGAGGAACCCACAGTACACCTCACGGATGATTCAATGGAACCTCCTGCTATCCACTCTGCTTCTGCCTTCCCGGACAAAACTCTCGCCTTCATTATATCTCAGGACTTACTTGAGGACGTTAAGGTGTCTCTGGCTAACATAGACAGCCAAACGTGGACACAAGAAGACCCTGACCATAGGAGAACCACAGGGAATCTGCTGTACCATTACCATGCTTTGTATGTGCCACAGGCAGCTCTGCAATTACAGGTGCTGTCCTGGGCTCATGACTCAACGCTAGGAGGACACCTAGGGGATACAAAACCATTGCCAGTATTGAGAGATCTTTTTGGTGGCCCACGCTGTGAAAGGACACCAATGAATACCTAAAGAACTGCGTCATTTGTGCACAGGGTAAAACCAGCCATTCTAAACCAGTGGGTTTATTACGACCTATACCAATCCCTCCTCTCCCTTGGCACGCGGTGTCTATGGATTTTATTATTGAAATGCCCCCCCTGTGAAGGATATACCAACATTCTGGTAGTTATTGACCTTTTGACTAAAATAGGACACTTCATTTAGCTGAAAAGACTACCTACCTCTTCCGAACTAGCAGTGGTTTTTCTACAGCACGTGGTAAGAGCACATGGAATACCAAGAATCCTTATCATAGACCGTGGAACACGGTTCATCTCTCGCTTTTGGAGAGCGCTCTGCGATACTATGGGCATAGAGGCCCATTTGTCCACCAGTTATCATCCCCAGACCGATGGAAAAACAGAAAGGCTCAATCAAACCTTGGAGCAATACCTAAGATGTTTCACTCTTCAAAACGCCTCAGACTGCTATTCCCTAATCTGGATGGCAGGATTCACCTACAACAATGCTGAACAGTCCACGTTGGGATGTTTCCCCTTCTTTTGTCTCTACAGGTTACATCCGAACATGCTCCCCTTTGACTGGCCTGTTGTATCCAAACACCCCACCATACAGGAACATCATGCCCATTTACGAGCAGTGCTTATTGAAGCTAAGCGCCAGTTAGCTATATCCCAAAGAGCATAAAAATGTTTCGCAGACACAAAGAGGGCTCCAGAACCTGTGTATCAGGTGGGAGACAGGGTATGGTTGTCCACCAAAAATTTGCATTTGAAAGGGGTGGGCAAACTAACTCCCAAATACATCGGGACTTATGGAAATGAGGAGATCATCAACCCTGTTGCAGTATGACTATCTCTACCCCACTCTTGGCATATACACCCTGTGTTCCACGTGTCTTTTCTCCAACCTTGTCCCATGAATATGAGATTGCCATCTAGACCCATTCCCCTTGAAATAGACGGGCAGGAAGAGTACGAAGTGAGAGAGTTACTAGACGCCCGAATGATAAGAGGGCGAGTGCAGTACCTAGTGGACTGGAAGGGGTACTGGGTGGAGGACAGGGCCTGGGAACCCTCCAACAACCTACACTGCCCTCTCTAGTGGGAACACTTTCATGCTAAGTATCCCAGTAAGCCTGGGCAACGGCCGGGACGGCGGTCCTTAAGGGGGGGGGGGGTTCTGTAGCGATCACTGGCCAAACACGAGGGCACAGAGCACTTAGCACGATTCCCCCTTCCAATTCCATTGAAAGAATGAACGGGTATGAATGCGCAGTGCGTGAGGGACCTCTAGGGGTCAAATGGAACGCAAGGCACTACATATTCCAGAAGTCTTATGTTCATCACACCGGAACTAGAATCCGGTGTTTCTGCCCAAACCGCTACTACAAAGCCCCTCCAGTGCCTAGCTCAAGCTCCGTCAAGTGTAAGGTATTCCCCGCTGGAGAACCGGGGGGCCCGTGTTGCATTTTCAGCTGTCACCACCGTGTGGATTCGGGACTCAAGCTCCAGCAAGCGAAAGGTGTTCCCTGCTGGAACGCCGGAGTTCTGGTGTTCCGTTTTCAGCTGTCACCGCCATGTGGATTTGGCATTTCTTCTCCTGCCCTCGTGCTGCAAGGGTTTTCCCTGGTGACTTTCCAGTGCGGTAACTGAGAGAGGCGTGTTTCACTAAATTTGAACCGCAGGATCAAAGCGCCTTGCCACGCTCGACTAACTTCAAGTATTTAGGTGTGCTTAGGGGAAGGCTGCGCAGGAGAGCTTTTCCTGGAACCTGTTATTATTGTTTTTTCATTGACACTTGCTGATTTTTGGCTCTCAGTTTTACGCCAATGCTGTGAAGAAACAGCATTTTGGTTTTCTGTTTATGTTGACTCCTTCTGCAGTCGGAACCAGCGCAACATTATTATTACCCTTGAAAGAAAGGAATGAGGTTGCCAGATGTATCCTTTCTAAGAGTTAAATCTCTGCCAATGTCCTAGTGTACAGCAGTATTGTACTTTTGCCTGTCAAGGAGACTCCTACGCTTCTGTGCTGAACATTGAATCCCATTACATGTAATGGGGTGACCCTGTAACCCTCAAAACCTGGGTGGGTAATGCAATAAATAATAATGGTTCTGTCGGACCGAAATACACAGTAGTATAGTATTTCAATTGTGTTATTTATAAACTCCGTCCCTATGGAGGGTACTAAGACAGTGGTACCTATACCAGTATAACCAAACACACTGACCACAAAGAAAAATTCAAGTAAAGTTTTACTCATATACTTTCATATTCTCTGTATTGTATTGAAACATTAGTTTTGCTGTCCAAAACAAACATAAAACATATAAAACACATAAATTCTGTGCAGGACTGATACACATTTAAAACAACATATAAAAATATCAATTCACAGACAATTCCTGGCCCATAGAAATGAATGGGTAATTATTCCTTAATTGCGATTAGCAATTTGCTAATCGCAATTAAGGAATTTTAAGAAATCGCTAAAAAGAAGCTGATTTCTACATACATACCATTTTGCGATTTCTAAATAGCGATTCCTTAAAAATCGCTGTTTAGGAATCGCAAAACGGAATGTTGATACATATGGCCCTATATGTTTTAAGATGTTTGTATTTCAATATTTAAAACTAGTGATGCAGGTTATTACCTAAGCATAGTTCGCAGGCCCAGGCCAATATCGGTGGTAATTTTTTCTGCATGCTGCATGCACTCTGCTTTTCCAAACCTTGCATAAGTACTACCTGTATGGAAATTTGTAAGAAATTCCTCATTATCCAGGTCACATTAAAGACGTTAGTCAAGCAGAGAGTCTTGGATCCAAAGAAAAAGTCACGTTATAAAGTCAGTGACACCTGCTGTAAATAAATAAATTTTTCATTTTGGCACAACTTTTAGCCTATTGTAGGCGTGGTCTGGATGGATGAGTTCTGGAAAAGGCTGGCTGAGTTCTCCCACAAGGTTTTGTTCAAGGGCAGGGACGTTTGGATCTATATCAGTCTGACTTACGCGCAGGCACTGGACCTTTTTCATCCATTTTATTTTAAACAGACTTTTTGCTTTCTCACAGAAATTATTCAGGATCTTTTTCCTCTTTTTTAAAAATGTTTTAACTTCTTTCGGCGTCTGCTAATTATTTATTCTTTTTTCTTTTGGTGGTGCTATCTCCTTTGCTGGCGCAGTTGTCGGTGTACCATTGCACTCCCTCACACTTGCCGCCATTCACACCTAGGTGGATGACAGTGAGGCTGCGCTGCTCTGACTCTTCGGCCACGTGACCTTTTCAAATCTCCAGCAGTCATCTCTTCAAACTACTACCAAGAGAGCTGTATCTGGTTGCCTTGTTTGCAGGACTTTCAATTATTTATTTTTTATTTGAGACGTTTTGATACCACATCAAAAACCGTAAAGTATTAAGATGCGTGACCGTACAACAGTTTGCAGAGCACCTGCATTGTGATATTTCACAAACACAGACAAAGCAAGTAAGGTGTTAGACCTGGCATCATTGGCATGAGTCTCTCCTCCATTTTTTCTGTTTGCCTCCTCTGTTTATGATGTTTTGCTGGTATATGCTTTGGGCACTGTGCCACTGCTGATCAGTGCCACAGTGCAAGTGCTCCCTATATGAAATTGCTGTATTGATTGAACTCCATGTTTGGCTTATTTGGTTTACTGTCAGTCCCTAGTAGAGGGCACCAGGAGTGCCAGGGCTTGTAAATACAAATGCTGCTAGTGGGCTTGCAGCACATGTTGTGCCACCCACAGTAGCGGCCTAGTAAAAGTACGCCTACAGGTCTGCCATTGCTAGACCTACGTGCAGTCTGGTACTGTCACGCAGACTGCGCAAGTACACCTACTTGCCAGTCCCTAAACCTTCCCTTAACTTCATGTTAGTCACCCCTATGGTAGGCCCAAGGGCAGGGTGCATTGTAAGCATAAGGTAGGACAAGCCTGACAAGGTTGGCATGTCCTAATAGTGAATTACAGCCATATTCGTTTTTCACTATTGTAAGGTAACCTGCTCTCCATCAGTTAGAATGGGCTGCCAGGATTATTAATGTTATAATCCTAGCGGGCCCGGGGAGCATGGTGCAATGTCGAGTTTGGTATCCCTGAACTCAGGGTTTAATAACGCATCCGTTTGTGTGGATGGTTTTTGGACTCTGTGTTTGAAAATAGCACTTTTAGAAAGTAGCTATTTTCTTGTCTAACTGTCTACCGGTCCCTGCTGGTTTGGTGTGCGTGTGACAGGAGCTGGGTGGCTCCAGAGGTCTGAATGAGTCAGTGTGGGGTGAGTGGGGCATTTGCATTGAGAGTAGGGGAAGAGTAGCTCCTGATAGCCTGCCCTGCCTGATACAATGCTGGCTCCGCCCCCCTGCCAGGCGACTGATGACTCTGTGCCTGCCAGGGACTTTCCTGGCCCCACCTCCTGCCGGGCAACTGATGGCCCTGCCCCTGCCAGTGACAATGCTGGCTCCGCTCCTGCTGGGCGGCTGAAGACTCTGCCCTGCACAGTGAATAGGCCAGGTGCCTAGGCCTGGCAACACCCACAACAAACCCAAGATGGGGGGAAATTCCCCTGCATGGACAAAGGGATCAAAGCCAAAAAGGGGTATAAGAGAAAGACCCCTGAACCAAGAATTTAGATCACTTCTGACAAGGAAACCTGAACCAAGGACAAGAAGCCTGCTGATCCAAGGACTGCCTACCCCTTCTGCCAGAGTGCTGTTTGTTGGGGGAATCCTGCAGTTGCTTCTTTATTTTTGCCAAGGAACCAGGAGAGAGGAACTGAGTGTGTACTCTCAAACTTGCTAAAGAAAATCTCCAAGGGTTGGAAGAGTGCCAGCCTCCTGTTGAAGTCACAGGGCCAAAGGACTTCATTTATTTGCTGAAAGTGCTTGTTGCTGGAACCTGAAAATCCAGCACCTCTGAAGAATCCAGCAATCGCGACGCCGGACATCTCGACGCCGCTGATCATCGAGTGCTTCACTTTTCCAAGGTACTGTGTTGTGGGGGTCTGTGCGACTCCGGGCTCGACGTAGCGCTCCTCGCGGTCGACGCCGAACCTTTGGATTAACTTTGCCTCGACGTCGTGTGACTCCCGTGTGGGTTACATTGTTGCCAAGAACTGTGTTTTAAAGAAGAAGAGTTGCTTTTGTTACTAAAGACTTTGTGCTAAGAAGAAACCGTGCTTGAACTATTATTTTTCCTTCCAAGAGTATTTATTAAGATTGTGGTATATTTTTGTCGTTATTTGGTCTTGTGCTAAGCCTTATATAAACATTCTTATTTTTATAATACTACTGTGTCGTGTCCATTTGTAGTGTATTCACTTTATTACTGTATGTGGTCATAAATGCTTAACGCACTGCCTCTGAGATAAGCCTGTCTGCTTTGCCAAGCTACCAAGGGGGTGAGCAGGGGTTATCTAAGTGTGTGATCCCATTGCCCTGACTAGAAAAGGTGTGTCCCTATTTGTCAGAAGTGTATACCCCTGCCAACTAGAGACAGCCACTTCTAACATAAGGGAAGTCGTAATTAAGAAGTATACTGTTTATTCTGGAG
Organism: Lissotriton helveticus; assembly: GCF_964261635.1. Classification (NCBI taxonomy): domain Eukaryota; kingdom Metazoa; phylum Chordata; class Amphibia; order Caudata; family Salamandridae; genus Lissotriton; species Lissotriton helveticus. The sequence goes on from NC_136063.1 coordinate 1,067,661,213, forward strand.
AGAGACCATGTTGGGGAGCGTTGACTGTCAGGTAAGAGCTGACCAAAGCCATGGGACTGAGATAGCAGAGTTCCTGATGGATGGAGCAATGATGAAGAAGTCGAAGAACAAATGCATTGTCAGGTAGGTGGGTCTGAAGACACTTCCTGAGGCGGGTGAATGAGGTTCGCTTAAGAAGTTGAGGTTGAAGAAAATTCCATTCTGAGGTGTCAGCCCCAGAAAATGATTGTTTGTTGGTTAAGGTAGCCTTTACCTTAGGGGTTTCCAAAAGGAGCACATCTTTGCTTGTCATACCCCTAGATCGGCAGGAAAATGTCAGCACATTAGTTAGGTCAGAAGTGCTTAGATTGTGGACGGTTTTGTGAACTTTGCCTCATAACCTGATTTGAATTCGGATTGGGAGACAGTGTAGGTCTTTGAAATGGGGTCATATGTTTTTGATGCATTCATTAGTCTGGTCACAGAGAGGAGGATTGCATTGAGGAGGAGAAACATACAATGGGGTTGGGATAGGCTGCATTTCCAAAGAGTCTGGTCTCAGTATGACTAGTGATTGAAAGGTTGCGCTGATCTATTCACATGACATGAGGTGAAGAATTTACATTAGTAAATGAAGGTGGAAATGGACTATTTTGTCACTTTGTTGATATGTGGGATAAGAGTGAGTGATGAGTTTACAGTTTGCGTTCGAGGTGAGTGTGAACGTTTGTAGATTCAGTTAATTCAATAGTAGGAGATCTAGTTTTCGTTTTGAAAAAGTGGATATAAGGTGAAAACTTTGTACAGCATCCCTGTGTGGTGTAGAGAAGATCTGCTCAGTTTGGCTATGCCTTTAATTGTTAAAATATTTAGATACAGTAGGGTGGCATCAGTATATTGCTGCACTAAAGGGACCAGTGTTCCAGATTAGACTATGGAGGCTTGAAGTAGAGACTAACTAGTGTGGGAGCCAGGATTGATGCCCGAGGAACTCGGCAAACTACTCACATCAAGCATTCGGTGCATGATTCTGTATACATGTGTCCTTTGGAAATAGGTCATATATCTACTATTTGAGTTGTGTTTTGCTTCTGTGTTCAGTCTTGCATTGATTATTTACACAAACACATCAGCCCTTTGAACATTTCAAATAAACAGTGAAGGGGCCATTATTTTCATTTACAATACAAAAGTGACATGTTATATTGCCACAGACATCTACTGTAAATTTTAAACCTATCAGCTTTAACAGGACTGCCATGGACGGCTAGTCTCGCAGGAAGGGCCACCTGCAATTGCTCACAAGTTCAGCTTGAACAACATGACCGTTTGGAGACTTAGTTGTCAGGCCTGCTCCCCTAACATGGGACCAAGGTGGCTCTGATGGCTGTTTGGGATGAATTATTCGCATCTGTAGCCGAGGGAACACTCTCAATGCTGGTTGAGTTAGACCTATTGCTGGCTTTTAATACCATAGTCGACTCAATTTTGCTAGCTCTGCTTCAGAGGTCGACAGAGGCCTCTGATTTTAAGCTAAGGCAGCTTTGCTCCTTTCTGGAGAGTAGCTCTACGTGTGTGAAATTGGGCCATATTTTTATCATCCCTACAAAACTTTGATGCTCATGTTCTCCAGTGGTCCTCGCTATTTAATAAATATCTCATGTCTTTATTTGATTTGATTTGTCAAAAGGTATTTGATGTTCATCTTTATGCAAACAACACACACTTTCATCTAGGAACAAATGGGCTCAAGCTGAGTGAGAGGAAACATATGTTATGCTCATTCAGTCTAAGCACTTCAGTCTTCTATTTCCCTGCCTGCTACACCTATTCTTTAAGTTTAGTCCCACTTTCGAACTACTGTAAAAAATCCAGGAATTCTGTAGGATGAGGACAAGTCCCTTGGTCCCCACATTGACAAACCAATGAAGGCGTGCTCATTTAAGTTGAAGCTTCTCAGTGGTGTCATTCTTGTGTAGGAAAGGAACCCTTCACAGGAACCCTCGCTCACTAGAAGTGGAGATCCTAATAACCTCCAAATTAGATAGTAAGAGTGATCTTTTAGTGGGCCTCCATGATTGTTAATTGGTATGCCTTTAAAGTGTTCAGTACACTGCTGCCTAGCTCATATTTGGGAGACACAAGTATGATAGTGTCTTTCATTTGACAAAGGCTCTCTACTGGCTCCTAAAGCTTGGCAAATGGGGCTAACTTTTCTATGGCCATCTCAACATCCCTAGGGCTGAAGAAGGGGTGTGTCTTGGACCCTATGCTTTTTAATCTATTCTAGGCAGGCCTCTCCTCATCCTTTGCATTGGTTAAGTCTCCCGCCCCAAAACTCTGCACTATTCCTCTTTCTTTTGAACTTGCTGTATGCTGATGACTTGGTAATGTTCAGCCATACTAAGGTGGAGATGCAGCGCCTTCTGAACACCACTCACCACTACTTGTTAAAACAATCATTGGCATAGCCAATAGCTCTCGCCTTTGGGACCTTGTAAGCGTTTAGCCATGCAACAGTTGATGAGTTGATGTTGTTGCATCAAGGATATTGTGCTGGATAACTAAACACTTATAAGGTCCTAAAGGCGAGACCTATTGGCTATGCCAATGCTTGTTTTATCTTCGGTAGTAACATCATCATTGTGATCAATATTAGCCCCTATAGTGGACTCCATCTTCTCAATTAGTTTGTCTATTCCACTTAATATTTGGCTGTCAATTCGCTGTGCAGCTTTACTATATTTAGCAATTCCTTGGCTGTCAATTTGCTGTGCAGCTTTACTATATTTAGCAATTCCTTGTTCTAAGTTCAGCCACCTGCCGCTTCGCCATGTTACGCAATAACCTGAGCGCACAGAGCAACTCCTGCCAGGCCCCGACTAAGGATAAATAATAGACAATAGGGTTTTAACCTCCGCCTGTACCTTCACGGAGACATCCCCTGCTGAGGCCCTTTCTCTACGAGGCTCTTTATACCCTTTCCTTTGCTGCAATTACATGATTTCATTTTAAGGTCCACACGACCTAGCAACAGTTGTAGCATACACTATCAAAGTCCTTAAACCAATCACAGTCAATTAATCCAAGGACACCCACGCCCCGATACTAGTCAGGCACATGCACCAGCACAGTTCAAAACCTGAAAAAGCAATGACCTTGCTGGCTCTAGATTGCAGAATGTGGCAATGTCCTAGAGAGCCACTATCACTTAAAGGTTTAGTCCGCAGCACAAGGTGAATGGGCAGCTTCCTTAATTTACAGAAGCTTAAATCGTAAACGGACCAACAGGTTTCTAACAATAGCTGCGGGAACTATTAAGTCTCCCCTGGGTCGACCAGCCACTAACTCCTCTCCTCCAGAGTGGCAGGTGAGTAAGTCAGTCCCCCGTGTGCTACAGCACAGCCGAGGAGTAGCTAGCAAAGTTCAGGGCACTTCTTGAAATAAATATGGTTTACCAGCAGAGGAATCTCATATCAAATTCAAAGAGGGTGCCCTGCCCAGCCTCTTCCTGGCAAGGACGGGCAAGGGCGGCCCGGGCTTTGCCCAGTTGCAGCCCACGCAGCGGGTCTGTGAGAGCCTTAAATAGTTTAAACACAAAACAGCGGATGGCCCTGCAGGTGTTTCTGGGCGCTGTCTTCCCTAGCTGTTGCTCCTAGCGCCTACCAGCAGCTAACCCCCTGCAGCATCGTTGTAGGTGACTGCTGCATCACGGGGACTTCCATGGTGGGCAGGAAAATTGATGTGACAAAATGGACAGCAGAAACCAGAAAAGCACTACATCCGCGCAGCAGCACTCCCATATTGAGTTAAAGCTCGCTCTGGGCCCCTAGTCTCAATCATTCTCACTCCTTCTTACTCAGTCCCACTCATTTAGACTCACTATGACATAATCAGTCTCACTGATTCTCACACTGCCTCACTCATTCTGACTTGCTCTAACTGTGACTCACTCGGTCTAACACACAGTAACAATCACTGTCTTTCACCCTCACAGTAACAGTCACTGTTATTCTCCCTCACTGCAACACTAACTTTCATCCTCCTCACTCACTATCATTCATTCATACTCAGTACTTACTCCTCCTGTAACTCATTGTCACTCACTGACTCCCTCTACTGATCCTCTCGCTTTCACTCGCACACACACCACATGCACGATGTCTCTCATAAAAACACTCTTACCCACAAACACACACATTTACCCATTTGCAAAGCACACAGCATTTAAAAGCTTTTTTATTTACTGATATTGCTGTAGGACCCTTCTGGATTCTTGCTCCATTCATGTTCCGGAGCTGCGGTTGTGTAAATACCAGAGTAAGTTCACTCTTTTCCCAGCGGCTGGCTAATAGCTGTGAGCTTAAAGAAAATTGCAACTTTTCCCTGGGGTACCCCTGTTTTCTTCAAGTAAAATGCACTGTTGCCCATTTATACTTAGAGCATGTGGAAGGAAGATGTATAGGAGTGAGCTTTTTGGGAGAAGTGTGTTACTTTGCTTTAATTTGGATTTCACTGGAGAACTGGTTATGGCCTGTCAATAACATACTCTTTGTCATTATGTGTGTGCTTCTTTCAATAAACGTAAATACAAATACTTTATATTAAAATGTACCTGTAATTTATTATCATGATAAAAACGTGTTTAAAACACTAAATATATTTCAAAACGTTATTCTGCCCAATGTTGTGCAGGTCACATGGGTCCCCCAGGAGGAAATATTAATGTACATACAAGAAGGAGCAAAAAGACCAAAGTGTTTGTGACGGAAGGAAGGGATGTTGCCCTAACTGGCGTATGCATATTTTTCATTCGATCAAATTCTACAAAACTGATCACTACAGAGAATGTGCACAAGGTAAGTGTTTGGTGGATGATCTCCATTATCCCTTTCCCCCCGCTACCAACAGTTTTTTACCCACAATCAACTAAACTTGTATTTCATTCTGGTAACAAGCACCATATTGCATTGGTTTGTAGGTCTGGCCTACAAAGTTGGTAAACAAACCTAATGTATCCAATATAGAGTTAGGCCCCGATTCGGAGTCTGTCAGTCCGCGGTCTGCCAGACTCGCGTGGGCACGGGGGGGGGATGTCTCTCAACCACCCTATTATGAGTTAGGTGGTGGAACTGCCACAGCCCGACAGCGCACCGCTGATCCCTGGCTGAGTTGCGGCGGTTAGGAGGCAGTAATACGCTTGGCGGGACCACTGCTGTCCCGCCAAGCATATTACAAGGTTCCACTGCCACGAAAACCATGGCGGTGAGGAAACAAGGCCCCCTAGTGCTTCACGCCCTGTGGATGCATACAGGAGGGCACAACATTTGTCCCCCTATGTGCATGCACACCACTTCCTTTACAGTCCATGCCATGAGGGAACTGTTTTTGGCTTTCTTATTGCCGTGCCCATTTCCATGGCACCGCCATGGGAACGTCAAAAACAAAGCCTCCAGACAGGAGGAAACTCCTAATCTGGTGGACAGTCTGACCACAGCATTGGCAGGGCGGACCTGGCGCTGCACCGCCAAAGCCGTAATCGGGCTCTTAGAGTGTATCGATGATTCAAAGGTTCTTATTTGTTCTGCCTAAAGAACATATAAGTCTCACCATGGTTTCATTCGATGTGTTGTGTCATTCCACTTCTGTCAAGACTTTTTTTCTCTATCTCTACCTCCCCCCTGATCCCACTCTTTAGTGTCCCCACTCCCTTTATTAATAGCCCCCTGCAGTTCCTGTTTGCTCCATCAGCACTCGTGTGTTCCACCTGCTTCCCACAACTATATTAGTGGCCGTCCATCTTTAAATGGATTTGACTCTATTCCAGGATTGCCATACATGCATGACGATGGCCGAGAACTACTGACTTTGCCAAGGGTTTGCCAGTGTTTCTTTTTTTACTAAACACAACTGAAAGCGACCCGCAGAGTACTCTTAAGGTTATATCTTACATGGGGGCCCAGTTGTTGCAGCAGCTGTGTTCAGACTGGTTTATTAAGGATCTGCCAGTAGCAACATAGTTGTGTTCTGATTCAGTCCGACAAGAGCTGACTCTGGGTGTTGATAGCTAAATAAGTATCTAGATAGGTATGAGCCAGTCATTGTGTCTTCTCATAAGTCTTCGTGGAGAACATACAGTGACTATATGACCAATTAATTAGATTTGCAATTAACCTACAGCTGGCACCTTCATGCTTAAATGCATGTATACAAAACTATCACATCCTGGAACTTTTTGTCCTGTGACCTGAGCAAGGATGTTGTTCTACTTGACCTTTCCTCATCCCAACAAGACCTCAATGATGAAACCCACACCAATGCTAAAGGTGCACTATAGTAATCACCGGAAATCATTTCAACTTGACCTTGGAGTAATCACCAGCCTACTAAGGTGGAGATACTCTATGGAGCTTAAAACAGGACAAGTATTGAACTCTGTACCGTAAACAGCTCCATCTCTCAAACGACAATAACTAATTCTGTAGACATACCAGAGATCTCTATCCATCGAACAAGTCTCAGCTATGTTTATTATGCCAATTATACAGATTTAATGTGTGGCAAATGCAGTAAGGTAATGATAACATTTAAGAAAGTGTTCCCAAAATGTGTGTGACAATTTCAGGAAGCATGGCTGTTCCCCTAGTCAACTTTCTCTGTGAAGAAGTCCAAAACTGCTGAACGAAAGACCACCTGATTGCAAAGGCATGGCAGCCTTTAACCCCTTGCGTGCTCGTAACGGAACCATTCTGTCACGAGCCACGGTGGGGCTGTGCTGGTGACGGAATGGTTCTGTCACGGCCCGGCCGCCATGCCTGCGCGGCGCTGATTTCCCGCCTGCGCGGCACGTTCTATTGAGCCGGCGGGGCCGTGACGGAACCATTCCGTCACAAGCACAGCGCCACCGCGGCTCGTGATGGAGTGGTTCCGTCACGAGCCTCGTGGTGCCGCGCGGCCCCCCCTCACCCCTAGCGCCGCAGCGGAATTACCGCCACGGCCAAGGGGTTAAGGGGTGGCTCCTCCATTATGGCTGCAAAGCATCACCTCACTGCTGGAAGGAGCAGCTGAAAACATACAATAAAATGATAATAAAGCAAATATTAAATATGCTTCATTATCATTTTTTTTTACCTTTAGGAGCTGGTTATAACACCGCAGCCATCACCTGAGTCCTGGGGGCAGGGCCATCAGCAGCAAGAGTGGTGATTACTGGGCATGTGGGTTTGGCCGGGTGTCCATGCACACTGACCTCTCCCCAACCCGAGCTGCATTGTTGGGTGGCGAGAACAGCAGGCGCTGCCTTCCAGTCCCCTTTGGAGTGGTAAACACGACCGCTCAGGTCAATTCCAGTGCTTCTCATGAAGCGCTGGGATAGGTGATGGGAGAGTCTGGGAGCCTGGGCTTATGGGAACTGTAGTTTGCAGTTCCTGGTCCAGAAGAGCACCGAGGCGAGGCACGGGAGAAGAGGATAGTAGAGGTGGTGGCGGGCAGCACGAAGGTAAGTGTACTTCCCCCCCCTTGTTTTCTCTCATGCTGAATCCGCGCTGCCCCTTCTTCATGGGGGCAGCAGCTGCCTCTGCCACCTTTTCTTGGTTTCCGTTTCTTAGTTTGGTTATTTCTTTGATTATCCATTTTAGAGATGTAAGCAAATCAGTGAACGTCACGTCAGGTTCCTGTTTTTTTGTTTTAAAAGAAATCCCACATTTGTAACAAAAGGCCCGTCTAAAAACATAATTTAAAATAGCAATATATTGACCCTTCTTTTATTAGCCTTGTACTGCTGCTGGACCAATAGAAAGAGGATGAACAATAGACTAGCAGTCAGAAGAGGTGTTGTCCTCCGAAATCTGTGACTATGAGCATGATCCAGACTCTCTGCACTTGTTCTTTTGTCCCTTCGTCCTCACTGCAGCACCCTGCCTCCTGCTCCTGGGGACCTTGCTGCTCCGCCCTTGATCCTGTTCCCCTAACTCTCTTTGCTGCACTGTCCCGGCCCCATGTCTCCCCTTGCAACCTCCCCTCGCTGGTCTTTATCTCCTGTATCCTCAGTCCGCCCTCCCCCAATCCGCCCCTGTGAATACTCTCCTGCTCCCAACCCCAGCCACCGCTCCTTTGCTTCCATCCTACCAATGCTCACCTGTTCCTCCTTCCAGCCCTCGGCTCTATGGCCAGGGACTGCCGGAGGACCCCCCCGTTCCATTAACAAACATTATTAAAAGGAAATGAGAGGGATTTCTTTTCTTTGGAGGCGGGGGTCATACAACCCCCGGCCTTATTGATTAAAACATAAAAACAAATCAAAATTTGAAATAAGCAATATTTACACAATTACGCAGAAAACATTACACAACATTTGATTACAATTGATATATACAGATATCAGATGGCTAACCTTAACATAACTCTAGTACAAGGTATTTCCTATCCGAATCTAACGTATCAATCACATTATACAATATTTATTACCTACGTATCCTAGTTGGGCCTACGGCAAGGTCACTAACTGGTGTCAGATCCTTATCACTTAAACCACGCCCTCCTGTCGGAGTGCGCATGTGCAGAGGGCCCGTTTACCGTGAGGGTACCCCCCCGTTACCCCTGTACGCCCTATTAACCACGCCCTTCCGTCGAAGTGCGCATGCACAGAGGCCCGCTTGCGGTGAGGGTACTTCCGCCCCCCGGTTAACCCCGTATGCTCTATTAACTCCATTAAAGGGGCCCTTGCATCTCTGCGCCGTTTACTGGCGTCATTGTGCACGTGCGGGGTGGCCAACCAGCCTAGAGAAAGCGTGACTCTCCCCTCCCCCGCACCCATGTAGCCAACAGGCTGTAACTGCCCCTGGAGTTCTAGGAGAGACCACTTGTCCCTCCCTTTGGGCGATACCATTCAAGAATGGCGCCACCCCCTAAGGACCTTAAATTTACTGCTCACCAATCATGACCTTACCGTCCAGCGTAGTTGACCGACTATCTGGCCCCCCCACCCTCCTAGACTGAAAGGTCCCTGTCCTTAAAAAAATCACAAAACTAGCCAACTCACTGCAAGTTCATGCCTTGACCCTAAACACCACTAACTAAGCAAGAAGATTTTATTTCAAAAACACAAGGGACATTTGTTTAAAACCTCACCTCAACCTCCAAAACATAACATTGAGGATTTCCACGCCATGCTTAAGGTGGTAAACTGCCATACGTGCGTGCAAAATTGCCGTGTTTTGTGACAGCCATCCCGAAATTATATAGTTGTGACAGCTGCTGGTGTTGAGCTTGGGAAACATTCAGGTGTTTGTGCTGGCGGAGCAAGTCCAATCTTCAATGTTATGTTTTGGAGGTTGAGGTGAGGTTTTAAACAAATGTCCCTTGTGTTTTTTGTTTCCCACAATTCCTTACAGGCTTGCATATTCAGGCAGTACATTGTTATTCCTGATGATGATCCTTCAACAGTTGATGTAGTTAAAACATTAGTTCACCACTGTGTGACCCAATTGTGTTTTACTACATGAGTACAGCTAGCCTGATTTTTCTTACTGCACTAGCGTCTCACTAATTGTAAAATTGCCTGAAAAATACCCTACCCTTGTAAATATTGTTTTGTCTTGCCTTGTTTTATGTACTGGATACAGGACTGTGTCCCATTGTATTTATGTTCTCTTGAATTTCCTTCAAACCTTCCATTCATTAAATAATAGGGTCCGGCTGGACACCTTATTCATTATAGCGCAGATTGTGGCCTATAATTATTTAAGTTTTATAAGTGACAAGGGAGACCCAACAGATAGCTAAGTACCATGGGTATAACAACGTTATAGTGAACAAAACGGTTCTTAGCTTATTTTCAAATCAACAAACCAATGCTGTATAGAAACACAATGGAAAACTATACTTGTTATAAAATTTCCAAACCCAGCCGGGAAAGGATTTTATTTTATAAAGAAGCAATGTTCAATTCAGTAATACATTCATGATCACATGACACAAGCCTGTGTCGTACATGAAAAAGAGGGAAATAGAAGGATAGCATAAGGGTGAAAGGGGTGTCTATCAGGCAAGAAGCGAGAGCAGAGACAGGGTACTGTTTCTAAGTAAAAAATCAATCACAGTATCGCCTGGAGTGGAACATAAACAATCTTATTGCTCAATATTATAAATATGAAACCACTCATGGGTGTCGACGTTTCGATCCCTATTGCTCAATAAGATACATGGGATCATCATCAGGACCTTTGTAATATACAAGACATGCCTGATTGTACAAGAAGCCTGTTTGGGAGAGACGAAGAAAAAGGATATTTCAAAAAGCTTAAGAGCAGTTTTTCAGACGCATGCCAACTATACATCGAAATCACAGTGTGTGGCCAAGTGCACAGTGGGTGTGACTCAATCACGCATTCAGTAACAGCATTTACAACAACTCGGAATCGCAGTGGCGTGCGTGACGGACTGCAAGAATCTCAGTGACGTGACGTGATCGTGCTACCTTCAAATGGATATGGGGATTGTAGGTCAGACGTGTCTATGATAAGAATTTATTATTTATTAGGAAAGATGGCAGGGGTCACTTATAAGCCCATGCGGTAGTACCCTTTTGTCTAATGGTTTGGAAAGACAATGGAATGGAGGGAGTGAGGTTGGTAGGACCCGCGTTTTCAAAGAAAGTGTGTGACACAGCCCGTAATTACTTAGTTAAACGCGCAAAAGCGCGACAACGTACCAGTTAGTGAAAGGCATGGAAGTTACTTCGGGGGTCCGTGTCCGTTTTATAAAAAGGCAATTAGGCAGTGCTAATCGTTTTCCACCGTAAAAGTGGCGCTGAAAACAGAAAGGCGCATTAGGTTTCAGGCTGCGGGAGCGGCTCTGTGAATAAGGGCGGCACTTGGCGCGAGGGTGTCTAGCTTACCTTGCAAAGTTGCAATTAACCGGCAATGCGAGGATTATAAAATTAACAGTGCAGGTAATCATGCACGTAGGGTCCCAACAATGTGGATTTAGACGCTATAAAGAAAAAGGGGAGGAATAAGAACATAGCAGACCAACGGAGGGTCATAACTAAACAGCTTGGACGCGCAGCAGCTACTTACTTAGTCCCGATGAGGACTCGCCTTCACGTGGCTTCTCGGTTGATGCCGAATGGAAGTCAGTGGGCTGGGGGTTCGCGCCGGGAAAGTAAAGCCCGCGTGGGTCACATGACCATCACTGCGGGTGCCATGCCTAAGAGGCCAGATGTCTAATGCGGGGGCCATTTTGTAATGGATAAAAAGGCAAGGAGTGCGGGTGCAAACATGGTAATAGTGACAAAGTGACTTCAAATAAAGTGAAACACATCGTTAATGAGAAACAATAATTGGCATATTCACATAGGGTCACATTTTCAGTTTTCCATGTGGCCATGGGGCAGTCATGGAGTATTCACTGCGCAGCACTGACCCAAAGGGTTATTTCATTACCATGTTATCTTGATTCATTGCACACTGTTCAATCAAAGAGACATAGTCCATTGCTGTCTTATTCTGATTTATTGTTCACTGTTAAATCAGAGCAACGTAGTCCAGTCCTCACTCCGATTGAGCCCAGTCCGAATAGTATTAAATTGAATGATGGACTTTAGTTCCTCACGATTCAGCAACTGTTGTAGATTGCCACCCCTCTGCGGTAGCTTGACGGATTTCAGAACCGTCCATTGCAAGTCATCCGCTGTGTGCTTCATGCTGGCATAATGTTCAACCAGGGGAGCATTAGGAGTACCACACCTAATGCGGCTTCGATGCTGACTTATTCTGGTCTTAATCTTTTGGGTGGTTTGACCCACATACATCAACGGGCAAGGGCATAAAATCGCATAAATCAAATTGTGACTATTACAGTTTGTGAAATCTCTTAGTTCAACCGTGATGTTATTGTGACTAAATGTGCTCCCCTCAAGTGTAAAATCACAAACAATGCAATGACCACATTTCACATGGCCTCTAACTGGGGGTAGACCCCAACTAGACTCAATTGTACCTGACGGGGGCTGCGGAGGTAGGGCTGCTCGCACCAAATGGTCTTTTATATTTCTGCTTTTCTTGAAAGCAAACAGGGGTTTGTCAAAGGTCAGCTGACCTGCATTTAAGGTTGGCCAATGGCGTAGAATTGTTTTCCGAATTTTATCAGAGATTGGGGAAAAGGTTGTGACACAGGCAATCCTACCCACACTGGGCCTAGCTTTTGGTTGGAGGAGAACCTCTCTGGGACAGTACCACGCACGTTTTGAGGCATTACGCACTAACCTGTTCGGATACCCTCTTGATTTGAGTTTTGAGGCCAGGATCGTAGCCTCTTTAAAGTAGTCAACTTTGGCAGAACAATTTCTTCTAATCCGAAGGAACTGTGAGTATGGAAGTGAGTCCTTCAGGGCTTTAGGGTGATTACTATTGTACCTGAGTAAAGTATTCCGCTCAGTTGGTTTTCTATAGAGTCGAGTGAGTAGCTCCCCTGCCTCATGATAAATCAAAAGATCCAGGAACGGTATCTCTGTTTTATGGCTTGAGAGAGTGAACTGCAAACTGTCACAATTGTTGTTTAGCCAGTGCAGAAACGAGTTAAGGCCTTCTCCCTCTGAATTCCAAATCAGAAAAATATCGTCTATGTACCGGCGCCAAATACCAATGCTGGTTCTGAAAGGATTTGTGTCGGCTAGGATTGAGCTTGTCTCAAGCGCATCCATGTAAAGAATGGCCAGATGAGGAGCAAAAATAGCTCCCATCGAGCATCCCTTAATCTGTTGGTAGAATGTCCCATCAAAAATAAAGAAGTTTCTGGTAAGACAGAGTTCTAGCAATTGCAAGACAAACAACGTCGGTACCCTGTGTGGTCTGGGTCTGGAATCAAGTACTCGCTCTATGACCCGTAGAGCCGCTCCCTGAGGGATATTAGTGTAGAGCGACTCTACGTCGAGCGTGCAAAGTGTTTGGTTGTTAGGGTCATAGGGGAAATGTTCCACGAGATTGATCATTTCCATGCTGTCACGGACGTAACAGCATGTTTCCGGCACAAAGTCTTTTATGAAGAAGTCCACGTAGGACCCTAATGGTTCCAAAATGGAGCCACAGGCCGATACTATCGGTCGGCCTGGTGGGTTAACACTGTTTTTATGTACCTTAGGGAGTGTGTAGATGACAGGGAGTCTGGGACACTTAACATTCAGGAAACCGAATTCCTTCTTGCTAAGAAATCCCTCGTCCCTGCCAGCCACTGTAATTTGTTTTATCAGGCCTTGAATTTCAGACGTTGGGTTCCGGCCTAGTCTCAGGTAGTGTTCCCTATTATTCAATTGCCGAATAATCTCGCTTTTATAGGCATCAATATTTTGCAGGACAATGCCTCCGCCTTTATCAGCGCTCTTAATAACTAGGTCCGTATTGCCTTTAAGTGAGTCTATTGCCTCCTTTTCGTTCTTTGAAATGTTGTAGGGAATGTAAACCCTCTTACTTCCCAAGAACTCGAGCTCTTTGAGAATGAGTTTCTCAAACGTAATGATCTCAGGCGGAATCATAGCTGCCGTAGGGAGGAAAGTCGAGGGAGGGGCAAATGGGGTGTTACGGTTCGTCTCAGGAGTGGGGTGCAATTGGAAGAATGCTTTCAGCCGTACCAGTCTAAAAAAACGTAATAACTCCGTTTGCAACTCCATGAAATTGGGGCGAAATTGTTCTGCCAAAGTTGACTACTTTAAAGAGGCTACGATCCTGGCCTCAAAACTCAAATCAAGAGGGTATCCGAACAGGTTAGTGCGTAATGCCTCAAAACGTGCGTGGTACTGTCCCAGAGAGGTTCTCCTCCAACCAAAAGCTAGGCCCAGTGTGGGTAGGATTGCCTGTGTCACAACCTTTTCCCCAATCTCTGATAAAATTCGGAAAACAATTCTACGCCATTGGCCAACCTTAAATGCAGGTCAGCTGACCTTTGACAAACCCCTGTTTGCTTTCAAGAAAAGCAGAAATATAAAAGACCATTTGGTGCGAGCAGCCCTACCTCCGCAGCCCCCGTCAGGTACAATTGAGTCTAGTTGGGGTCTACCCCCAGTTAGAGGCCATGTGAAATGTGGTCATTGCATTGTTTGTGATTTTACACTTGAGGGGAGCACATTTAGTCACAATAACATCACGGTTGAACTAAGAGATTTCACAAACTGTAATAGTCACAATTTGATTTATGCGATTTTATGCCCTTGCCCGTTGATGTATGTGGGTCAAACCACCCAAAAGATTAAGACCAGAATAAGTCAGCATCGAAGCCGCATTAGGTGTGGTACTCCTAATGCTCCCCTGGTTGAACATTATGCCAGCATGAAGCACACAGCGGATGACTTGCAATGGACGGTTCTGAAATCCGTCAAGCTACCGCAGAGGGGTGGCAATCTACAACAGTTGCTGAATCGTGAGGAACTAAAGTCCATCATTCAATTTAATACTATTCGGACTGGGCTCAATCGGAGTGAGGACTGGACTACGTTGCTCTGATTTAACAGTGAACAATAAATCAGAATAAGACAGCAATGGACTATGTCTCTTTGATTGAACAGTGTGCAATGAATCAAGATAACATGGTAATGAAATAACCCTTTGGGTCAGTGCTGCGCAGTGAATACTCCATGACTGCCCCATGGCCACATGGAAAACTGAAAATGTGACCCTATGTGAATATGCCAATTATTGTTTCTCATTAACGATGTGTTTCACTTTATTTGAAGTCACTTTGTCACTATTACCATGTTTGCACCCGCACTCCTTGCCTTTTTATCCATTACAAAATGGCCCCCGCATTAGACATCTGGCCTCTTAGGCATGGCACCCGCAGTGATGGTCATGTGACCCACGCGGGCTTTACTTTCCCGGCGCGAACCCCCAGCCCACTGACTTCCATTCGGCATCAACCGAGAAGCCACGTGAAGGCGAGTCCTCATCGGGACTAAGTAAGTAGCTGCTGCGCGTCCAAGCTGTTTAGTTATGACCCTCCGTTGGTCTGCTATGTTCTTATTCCTCCCCTTTTTCTTTATAGCGTCTAAATCCACATTGTTGGGACCCTACGTGCATGATTACCTGCACTGTTAATTTTATAATCCTCGCATTGCCGGTTAATTGCAACTTTGCAAGGTAAGCTAGACACCCTCGCGCCAAGTGCCGCCCTTATTCACAGAGCCGCTCCCGCAGCCTGAAACCTAATGCGCCTTTCTGTTTTCAGCGCCACTTTTACGGTG